>NC_045427.1:274634344-274953574 GCF_902635505.1 Sarcophilus harrisii | reverse complement strand
CCCCATCTGCGCCGTCTCCCCCCTGGCCCCGAACCAACCTTTTTGGCAAGACCAGATTTTCCCTGGGGTTATCTCTTCTTATCTTTACAAATTGTAGCAGTCAAGACTGTTTTTGAGGCTTGATATAATATTGATAAAGAGGGTAAGAGAAGAGCTTAGAAAGTCGCATGTGTCTTCTCCGCCATCTTGGCTCCGCCCCCCTAAACCCACTTTCAAAAGTATAACACAGACTGGCTTGATATTGGGCAGATGGAGAAAGGATCAGATGTTGTTTATTTGAGATCATAAGCAAAAGGAAGTTGAGGGGCTTTCAGGACTTACTGTTATACAATATGTGTAGTTCTCAATCTCTCTGTATTCCAGTACAGAGTACTGTGTATTTAAATACAAGTTATTGTTGTATATGTGTCAAACTAACCTTTCTGTACTGTCAAGTATACTGTTTACCTAAAATACCTCTGGGACTAATTACAACTTATTCTGGAGTTTTTCTTTTTTTCTTAAATTTTTTTTTTTTTTTCTTTTTTTTTTTTTTTTGACTTTTCAACTTTTTAAAAATTTATTTATTTATTTTTTAATTTGTTATAATTGACAGAACCCATGCCAGGGTAATTTTTTACAACATTATCCCTTGCACTCACTTCTTTTCCAATTTTTCCCCTCTCTCCCTCCACCTCCTCAGACGGCAAGCAGTCCTATATATTTAAAATGTCAGTATATCCTAGATAAAATATTGTTTAGAACAAACATTTCTTTTTGCACAGGGAAATTGGATTCAGAGGTAAAATAATCTGGGGAAGAAAACAAAATGAAAATTTACATTTCCCAGTGTTCTTTGGGTATAGTTGCTTCTGTCCATCACTGATCAATTGAAACTGAATTAGGTCTCTTTGTCAAAGAAATCCACTTCCATCAGAATACATCTTCATACAGTAATTGTTGTTGAAGTATATAAGATCTCTGATTTCTCATTTCCTTAGCATCAGTTCGTAAGTCTTCAAGCCTCTGCATTCATCCTGCTGGTCATTTCTTCAAAAATAATATCATAAATTATATCAAAATTTACCCAACCATTCTCCAACTGATGGGTCCATTCATTTTCCAGTTTTAACCACTAAAACATGTCATTTTCGCACAGACGGTCCTTTCCCTTCTTTAGTATCTCTTTGGGGTATAAGAATGAAGCATCTTCAAAGGGTATGCACAGTTTATAACTTTTTGGGCATAGTTCCAGATTGTCTCAGAATGGTTGGATTGTTCCACAGCTCCACCAACAATGTATCAGTGTCCCAGTTTTCCCCATCCCTCAACAATCATCATTATTTTTCCTGTCATCTTGAATCGCGGTGTGTAGTGGTATCTCAGAGTTTCTTAATTTGCATTTCTCTGATTAATAATGATTTAACATTTTCACATGGTGGTAATAGTTTAACTTCATCATCTGAAAATTGTCTGTTCTATCCTTTGACCATTTATCAATTGGAGAATGATTTCTTATAAATTAAGGTCAATTCTCTATATATTTTGGAAATGGGCCTTTATAGAACCTTTAACTGTGGATGTTTTTCCCAGTTTTTTGCTTCCCCTTCTAATCTTGTTTGCATTGTTTTGTTTGTAAAAGGTTTTAATTTGATGTAATCAAAATTTTCTATTTTGTATCAATAATGGTTTTAGTTTCTTTGGTCACAAATTTCTTCCTCCTCCATAGGTCTGGAGATAAAACTTCCCTATGTTCCCTGATTTATTTATAATCTCATTCTTTTCCTAAATCATGGACCCATTTTGATCTTATCTTGGCATATGGTGTTAATTGGGTCCATGCCTAATTTCTGCCATATTAATTTCAGTTAGTCCACAGTTTTTTTCAAATAATGAATTCTTTTAAAAGTTAGGATCTTGGGGTTTTCAAAATAGATTGGTTTGACTTTCTGTCTTGTGAATTTACCTGTTCCTGATCAACTAATCTATTTCTTAGCCAATACCAAATGATTTTGGGACGTGCTTTTAAATAGTTTTTATCATAAAAGGCCACCTTATTTGATTTTTTTTTCATTAATTCCCTTGAGACTCTCAACCTTTTATTATTCTATATGAATTTTGTTGTTATTTTTTCTAGATCATTAAAATATTTTCTTGGGAGTCTGATTGGTATAGCACTAAATAAAAAGATTAGTTTAGGGAATATTGTCATCTTTATTATATTTGCTCAGCCTATCCAAGGGCACTTAATATTTTTCCAATTATTTAATTCTGACTTTATTTGTGTGGTAAGTTTTTTTTGTAATTTTGCTCATATAATACCTGACTTTCCTTTGGTAGATGGATTCCCAAATATTTTATGCTGTCAACAGTTATTTTGAATGGAATTTCTCTTTGTATCTCTTGCTGTTGGATTTTGTTGGTGATGTAGAAAAATGCTGAGGACTTATGGGGATTTATTTTATAACCTGCAACTTTGCTAAAGTTATGAATTATTTCTAATAGCTTTTTGGTAAAATCTCTGGGGTTCTCTAAGTATACCATCATATCATCTGCAAAGAGTGATAGTTTGATTTCCTCATTAAAGCTTTTTATTTTCAAAACTTATGCATGGATAATTTTCAACATTCACCCTTGCAAAACCTTTTGTTCGAAAAATTTTCCCTCCATTTTCCCTACCTCCTCCTCTAGATGGCAAGTAATTCAATATATGTTAAACATGTATAATTCATATATATACATACATATATATGTATACACACAAATATATGTATATAAACACACAAATATATGTATATATATATATATATATATACACACACACACACACACACACACACACACATTCAGTTCCCACAATCCTCTCTCTTGGTACATACAGATGGCTTTCTTCATCAAAAGTCCATTAGAACTGTCCTAAATCAACTCACTATTGAAAAGAGTCATGTCCATCAGAATTGAATGTTGTATAATCTGTTGTTGCTGTGTACAATGTCTCCTTTTCAAACTATTTATATTCTCCCCTCTTGCCATGAACCTTAGGAACTGAGTGGATGGAAGGTTCATCTAACTATGTGTGTATCTATCTCTATCTATTCATGTACTTATATATTCCATCACTTATTTATTTATTGATCTACATATCTACTCTTTTATTTATTTTGTCTATATGTTTTCATATAGAAGAGATGCCTGTGCTTTGCCTCTAGGATTAGTATGAGGCAAATCAAAGGGTAACTTAAATTGATGGTGTGCACACCTTAGTAGGCTCTGTTTGTCTGGCTTTTATTTAACATGCAAAGGGTTATCTGATATAAATAATTCAGTTATAAACTAAATATCAGAATTATTCGGGGAGTTAAGCGGTGATAGTGGGCAACCTTGTTTCACTCCAGATCTTATTGGGAATGGTTGCAGTTTGTCTCCATTACATATGATGCTTACTGATGGTTTTAAATAGATGCTGCTGATTATTTTAAGGAAAAGTCCATTTATTCCTATACTCTCAAGTGTTTTTAATAGGAATGGATGTTGGATTTTATCAAATGCTTTTTCTGCATCTATTGAGATGATCATATGGTTTTTGTTAATTTGGTTATTAACATGGCCAATTATATTGATAGTTTTCCTAATATTGAACCAGCCCTGCATTCCTGGTATAAATCCTACTTGATCATAGTGTATTATCTTGGAGATGATTATCTGTAGTCTTTTTGCTAATATCTTATTTAAGATTTTAGCATCAATATTCATTAGGGATATTGGTCTATAATTTTCTTTCTCTGTCTTCAGCCTACCTGGTTTAGGTATCAGTACCATGTCTGTGTCATAGAAGGAATTTGGTAGGACTCCTTCATTCCCTATTTTATCAAATAATTTATATAGCATTGGGGCCAATTGTTCTTTAAATGTTTGGTAAAATTCACATGTAAATCCATCTGGTCCTGGGGATTTTTTCTTAGGGAGTTGTTTAATTGCTTGTTCTATTTCTTTTTCTGAAATGGGACTATTCAAGCAATTTACTTCCTCCTCTGTTAGTCTGTTAAATAACTTGCAATATAGACTCAAGTTACTATTCTAACTTGAACTTGTAGAACTTTTAATTCACAAAAAAGATTTGTTGCAAGATTTGTGTATAAATAGTAAGCGGGGTTTTTTTTTGGGGGGAAGATTCGTTGAAAAAGTAAGAAAATTACCTCAAATGTATTTACAGCAGAGGAAATGAGAGCCAAACTAGAAAAGTTTCAGTCAACATTTTGCAAGTGTTTTGAGAAAAAAAGACTCTGACCTTGGTGTCCACTCTACTTAAAGCTTATATCAATAGTTAAATTGTCTGTTATTCTGTCAAAAGAAAGAGATTTGCACTTCTCTAAATTTCAGCACCTAGTAAAAGCCAAAGTCAACATCCTTGTTCCATCTCTGCTTCTTGGATACTTTTTATCCAGCCAGAAAAAGGACAAAGGAACCCTTCAGGTGCTGATGGAAATTTAAGTATCCAGTGGTGAAGGAGGTCATGTCAGAAACAAAATTTTTTCAAGTCCTTATTATATTCAAGGATGGGACTACGAAGAATAGCACAATAGAGGGATTCTGTATGAGGAAATGTGGAGTGAGTAACATAATGACTGTACTTTGAGAAGCTTATTTTAGCAGACTGATTGGATAGGAGAACAACTAGAAAAAAGTCTCATTTAAAATATAGTTGATTATTTTGCAATGAGAAAGAACAAAATTTTATTAATAATGCCTTTTCAGGAAAATGATTACCTACAAAATAAAAGCCTAAGTAGCCTTCTTTTTCTAAGTCTGTAGGTTAATACATAAAGTAAAAACAATGGGCACAGGACCATCTTTCTCTTTTAATGTTAGGCTACTTATGACAATATAGGAATGAAACAGACACAGTATTGGACTCATGTCAGGAGAGACCTGGGTTTTCAACTCAGCTCTGTAATTCACTTGTAATGTCATGTAACCTTTCTGAGGTCTCATTCTTTTCATCTTTAAAAAATAGATACTAATAATAATAAGGAGAAAAAGCAGCATATAGTGGATACAAGACTTTTTTCTGCATCAAGAAGACACATCAAATCTGGTCTCTGGCATAGAGCAATAACTAATTAAGCATCTGTAAATCCTTTTAACCTCTATATTCTTTCAGACAGCTTTCTAAGACTAAAAATTATAGCCAATGGACTTGAGGGTCTTCATTGATAGTTTTTACCCTGTAATTCCCCATACTGAAATCAGAAGTACAGAAATTCTCCCACTCCTACCTCAAGCAAATAGCCAGAATATTTACCTCATAGGTATGATAGATTTATAAAATAAGGTTATTTCTTGACTATGCTTAAGTATTTGTTTTGCAAACATTACATTTTACAAAACATTAATAATAACAATAATAATTAACATTTACATAGTGCTCTAAGGTTTGCAAAATGCTTAATAATTATTGTCTCACTTTCTCCTTTCCATTTTATACTTGAGGAAACTGAAGAAGAAAGTGATTTGCAAAGAATCATAAAGCTGGAAAGTATCTGAGGGCAGATTTAAACTCAGGTTTTCATTTTCATGACTCCAATTTCAGTGTATTATTAACTGGTAGTTGTCATTTATTAGGAGCCAGAATGGTTCAGTGGAATGAGCACCGGTACCAGAGTCAGGGCCCTGGGTTCACGTTATATTCCTAACACAATTCCCAGGGTAACCTTTTGTAAATTAAAAAAAAAATCTCCCTATGCTTCCTTTTCCATTAGATAGATGTACATGAAGATAATAGCCTAGGTGGCTATATATGTATGATCCTATAGCTTGATGACAGAAAAGAATAGTCTTTTCCATAGCTGGAATATTAATTGCTTAAGAGTTAGCTAGAATTCAACTTAAAATAGTGAATGTAATTTATACTAACTACTGGATTATTTGGAGAATTATTTAAAGACTGGCATATAAATAGCCATCAATTTATTTTGAGATAAAAGAAAAAAACAACAACAACAACAAAAAAAAACTTCCTTGGGGAAAGTTGTTAATGTTTTATAATGAAAATAGGGAGATTTATATAGAGTCATATTAGAAGATACTGGAAATCTATAGTATAGTAACCTAGGTTTCCATTTTAAAATGTTGATTATAATGTTATGCATCCAGTGCCTAAGCAAGCAGATATGGCTTCTCCAGAGTGTGAATATATAGTGCCGCTCAAGTCACTGTTTTATTTGAATGGACAATCTGTATGAAAATGCTGTCCCAACCCATGCTGTTCTGTTGAGTATGATTGGACAACACCTGAAAATAATCTTTGGAGAAAGTACTGCATATCCAAATAGCATCTATCTACCAATCACATGACCTGGTTCAGGCCTTCTGCTTTGATTGGGGGATGCAATTGTGCTCAATTTGAGATAGCACATATTGGAAAGGGAGAGAACATAATAATGACAAGGGAGTTTTGTGTTTTTTTCTCTCCATTAGAAAGAATACAAAAGAAGACATTTTGTATATAATTTTCCTTCCAAAGTGAGACTGAAAGACATTTTATACATAATGGTATTTCAAAATCATTATGTTCTTTGTGGGGGATGAGGTTTCTCTGTCTGAAAATAGTATAGGTGAGGACCAGAAGTTTTACACATGTACAGACAGTCAATATTAATTCTGTTATTGTTCTTATTTTTCAGTGCTATATTTAGGCTCTCCAATCTGTCATGCTGACCAGGTAGTTCTAAACTTTACCTTACATGTTACAAAGAGAGAGGGATTCCTCAACATATATTCGTAAAATAAGCATTTCAAAATCTTCAAATTTCCCTTTCCCATGTTTTGATATCAATATGGATATCAAAACATGGGAAATTTGTATATGTATTATATATGTATATTATGTACATATATAATGTCCAGCATGTGCAGTAAATTTAAATACACAATTTACTTTGGTGTGAGGAGTTTTAAGGTTATAGCTATTGAAAGGAAATTACAAATAGTCTTTATCCATATCCAATGGATGACCATTAGCATCTCCAACAAATGATCTTTCATGATTTTCTTCTGTTCTAAATAGTCTTAGGATCATCCCTGGTTTGGTTATTCTTTACTATGGGATAATAAGAATCAAGATTGCAAAAGTTTTTGACAAATTGGAATTATAGGCCAAATCTAAATAAGAGAAATTTAAAAAAAAATAAATGTGAAGTCCTAGGTTCAAAAAATCAATTTATATAAACACATTATTGGACAAATAGAAATAAACCAATTTTTACTAGACTTCAAGCTCAAAATGAGTCAATTTCATGTGACATAGATGCCAAAAAAGAAAAAGAAATACAAGCTAAGGTAATCTTATTCTATATTGAATGTAAAAGTATGCTGGATAGAATAAAAAGGTAAAATTAATTTTTAAATATAAAAAAAAATTAGGACTATTGACTCTCTATAGTTGAAGACCCTCTAAAGAATATCGTATTATTGTCTTCGATTTTTTTTTCTTTTTTGGTGTGTGGAGGAGTGGAATTTTAATGGTGGTAATGGAGTATGAAACTATAATTTTGTCCATTTTATAGATGTGAGAAATGCCCCAGACACTGAGAGGTAGTAAATTGTTAATGGTTAGTTTAAGATGGAACTTGAACCTTGCAAAAAGTCTTCACAATTCCAAAGTTGGTCCTCTATCAAGCTATCTCTCTTAGCATGAGATTAAATATTAATAATTCCTTTCAAAGTTCTTATATCTTCATTGTCCATTTCGTTTTAAGACCCTCTTTATTTTCAATATTTGGTGCAAGGTCTCAGTTTCTAGAGGAATTCAATTTATTGCCTTCTCTAGCCCAGATATGCTTTTTAAGTATTGGTCAAAAAACAAAACAAAACAAAAACCACTGTTTTCTTCAAAGGCACATCCCTCCCAAATTTATAAGTATTGATTCCTTGATTATGGTCTAAGTTTTCAGCTGATAACGTTTTTTTTTTAATTTTATTTAGCATTCCTGAGCCTATCTTAATTACCGTATCCTGTATTCCATTTTCCCAATCTTGAATTTGACTTTCCTCTAATTTTTTTTCTATCTTGTCTTTGTCTCAGGAACTTGATTGAACTCTTCTTATAGACTCATAGAAAAATACATATATTTATATATTATATATAGAATGTGTGTTTACATGCAAATGTATGTATATTTACATATGTATAATATGTGCATGTATTGGTAGATAGGTGTAAATAAACATACTCATAAAGTAGATCACAGAGTTTTACATGATTGAAAATTGTATTTGGAATGTATGCCATTACTAATAAAATTAATTCCAAATTTATTTTCTGGGGAAAGCAAATGTCAAGACTTAATTCTTTGAAATGAGATGCCAGAGAGCAATTGACAAAATTTCACAGGTCTACCAGTGTGAAGACTAAGTCTTGGCACTCAGTCTTAATGCCATTTATCACTTTCTGCCAGATATTGCTGACTACAAAAAGGAGAAACTCAGTTTTTCCTTTTTAAAAAGTTTTATGTAGAATTTCCACTGTCAGTAAGGAAGCTATGTATAAAATATAAAATAGGGAGGTCAGTGATAAATTGAAATCACTTCTATAGGAGAGCCATCATGGTGATGTAAGCAATGGAGATCAAACCATAGTTACATTGATTGAAAAAAAAAAAAAAAGGGCTGCTTATACTGAAATATATAATATTCAAGTAGAACATGATAATAATTTCCAAGTGTTTTAAAAGGCTGCCCCCTGAAGCAAATGGGACTCATTTTGTTTGCCCCACCAAGGCAAAAGTGAGATCAATGAATGATAGGTAAACACCGTAGACAGAAAAATGTCCTCTTGAAAAACATTGCTTATAGTAGCAATAGAAAGGGAAATCACATTTAAAATAGCTGTAGACAATATAACATATTGGGAGTCTACCTTCTAGAACAAATCCAGGAACTATCTAAACATAATTACAAAATATGTTTCACATAAAGCCAAATTTAAACAATTGGTAAAATGTCAAATGGCCCATGAAGTTAGGCTAATGAAAATAACAACTCTATCTAAATTAATCTACTTATTCAGTATTATACCAATCCAAATTCCAAAAAATTATTTTATAGAACAAGAAAAACAAACAACAAAATTCACCTGAAAGAACAAAAGGTGAAGAATATCAAAAGAATTAATGAAAAGTGCAAAGGAAGGTGTTCTAGCCATACCATATCTAAAACTATATTATAAAGTGACAATCACCAAAATTGTTTTATACTGGCTAAGTAATAGAGTAGTGAATAAGAGGAATATATTAGGTAAGCAAGATATAATATGTTGTGCTACCAAGAGCCACCTGACTGTGACTGCTGGAGATCCAACCCAGACCTGCAGAATGGATCTCCTTATGTGAGAGGATGATACAAGGAGATTGAGAAGCGATTGCTGTTCTCTGACCTTTCTGACTGAGAGGCCATTCGATTGTCTGACCTCTCTACTCTTCTTCTGCCTCCAATTTATCTCATTCCCAGTTCACAACACCTGTGACAGCAAAGACTGCTCTGCAACTCCTTCAGATGCTATGATCCACAAAGGCTCTCTGGAGCTTTTGGAGAATTGACCTGTCTCTTAACAATAGTAGTCAGTGGTTATAGTAATAAGAGGTAAGAACTCACTTCTTGACAAAAAAAAAAAAAACTGCTAAGAGAATTGGAAAATAATAGAGCATAAATTAAGTATTGACCAACACTACATGCCTTACACTAAGATAAGGTCAAAACGGATACATGATTTGGACATAAAGGGTGATACTAAAAGGAATTCACAAGAGCAAGGAATAGTTTCCCTGTCAGATTTTTGAAGAAGGGATTAACTTGTGGCCAAAAAAGAAATAGAAAACATTATAAAATGCAAAATTAAAACTTCAGTTACATTAAATTAAAAAGGATTTGTATAAATAAAATCAGTGCAACCAAGATTAGAAAGAAAGCAGAAAGCAGAAAAACAATTTTACAGCCAGTGTTTCTGATGGTCACATTTCTCAAACATATAGAGAATTGAATCAAATTTATAAAAATAAGAAACTGATAAACTGTCAAAGGACATGAATAGACAATTTTTAAATAAAGAAATTTAAATGATCTATATTCATATAAAAAAACTCTAAATCACTATTGATTAGAGAAATACAAATCAAAACAATTCTGAGCTACCATCTCACACATATTAGATTGGCTAATATGACAGAAAAGTAAAATGATAAATATCATATAGAATAAGGTAAAATTGGCATACTGTTGGTGGTATTATAAACTGATCCAGTCATTCTAAAGAGAAATTTAGAGCTATTTTCAAAGGCCTATAAACTGTGCTTAGCCTTTGATCCAGCAATCCCTTCTACTAGTTATATATCTCAAAGAGATCATAAAAAGGGAAAAGGATACACATATACAAAAATATTTATGGCAGCTCTTTTTATGGTGGCAAAGAATTGGAAATCATGGGGATGCCTATCAATTGAGGAATGGCCAAACAAGTTATGGTTTATGAATATATTGAAATACCATTTCTAAAGAAGAAATATTTGGGGCAGATTTCAAAAACCTGGAAAGATTCACATGAACTGATGCTGAGTGAAGTGAAGAAAACCAGGAAGAGATTGTACATAATAGCAACAACATGGTGAAATGATCAACTCTAATTGATTTAACTTTTCTCAGCAATACAATGATCTATGACAATTCCAAAAGAATTGTGATGGAAAAATGCCGTTCATTTCCAAAGAAAGAACTATGGAATCTTAATATAGATCAAAGATTTTTTTTTCTTTTTTCTCTTGTGTTTTCCCCTATTGTAAATAATGACTCTTCTCTCATATCATGACTAATGTGAAAACATGTTTAACATGATTGTATATGCATTACCTTTATCATAGTTCTTGCTGTCTTTGGTCAGGCAGAGAGAAGGGAGGGAAATAAAAAAATTTGTTACTCAAAAATCTCATAAAATTGAATATTAAAGGCCATATTTAAATGTAATTGGGGGAAGATACTATTAAGTACAAAAAAGGAAAAATTACTACTAATTAGAGCTTTTAACAAATGAAATGTGCAGGCTCAGCAGGGAGTTTATTATTTCTTCTTTAAGGGCATTCAAATATGAGTTAAATGATCATTTCTCAGGTATGTTATAAGAAAGGAAATTCCCTCTTTCTGATGTGATTTAAGCTATTTTTTTGTATTTAGTGTGCACTTTTAACTCCAACATTCAGTGATAGTGAAAAAAGGATAAAGCAGAATCATTTTGAGTTTAAGTAATTACTTCTAGAACAAGGGATAAAGCAAGGTAGATAATTGTTCTATTATATTTTGCTTTTGGTACATATATATGAAGTTTTATAAGTATGTATATGTCTCCAAGTCTCAATATCACATTTTAGAAGAAACTGACATGTTAAAATAGATACAAAAACTGTTATTTAGAACAGTAAGGGAATTTGAAATGCAAATGTGAAAGAATGACTTGAATGAATTGATATTGTGTAGCTAGAGTAGAAAAGATTTATGAGAGACATGATAGAAACATCCAAATCTTGAGGTGTACCATGGGGTAGCAGAATTAAACTTATTCTGCTTAATCACAGACAGGAGAACTAGAACAAAGGGGTCAAAGTCAGAGGAAAACAATTTGATGTAATAGTGTTGGATTTGGAATTGTGACGGTCTGAATTTAAATGACTCCTCAATCATTTACTGCAGGAACTTGGGTAAATCCCTTGATTTAGTTTCTTATCTGTAAAATAGGGACAATAAATCTGTACATACCTCAGAAGTTTGTGACATTTATCAAATCAGGAAATATGTTTAAGATACTTTGCAAACCTTAAAGTGCTATATAAATATTAACTATCAAAATTAATTATTATTTCAGTTATTTACACAAAAGAAAAATCTTGTTAATAATTTGAACTACTCAAAAATAGAAAGGGCTACTGGGGAAAGTAGGAGTAAAAAGTCTTTCAGCAAAGATTTGATTACTACTTACTGAAGATATTATAGAAAGGATTCATGATTCTGGAATGGCATCGGATTAAATGATCTTAACTATTCTAATTCTGCTAAGTATTTCATTTCTACTTTAAAACAGAATTCCTTTCATTTCAAATTATGTTTGCTTTGTAGAGCTAAAACACTTAAGTATTTTGTTGACTAATTTTTTAGATTAGTATGGAAACTTTTTTAAGCACTAACAAAAGGTTAATTGATTGTTCAGAAGTAAAATCTATTCTGTCTTCCCAATTGATTACTTGTCTTACTTTTATCCAGGAGATTGGAATGATGAATAGTCTTTACTTGGATGGCAAAATTCCTAACTCTAACAATCTTTCTTTGCCTATAATGCAAGATTCAGGATCTCTAATCTTTTGACTTCAAATCCCACAATCTGTAAAAAAAAAAGTTCTAGGTTACAGATTCTGAAGAACATTGTCAGAACACTTTGAGTATCTACACTTTGAAAATACATTATTACAAGACCACTCCAGAGACTTCCTTTAGGTCCTAAAATTTCTAATAGCAATCTCCTTAGATGAAAACTGAAAGGGATCCCTTATATTTTGGGTTAATCTTAACTGAAAGCAGTCAGGATGGGGAAAAGATCCAAAAAAATTGAAGGACCAAAAAAAATCTCCTTTCCACTCACGATTCTCTGCACAATTTTTTTCTAACTGACTTCATTCCAAACTCCAGGGAACAAATACAACTGGAAGCCTTTATCCCCTTTCTTTGTAAGTAACAAAATCTTAATATGATATAAGTGAAACTTGTTCATATTTGAACATTGTATTTCTGGCAATAATCAGGGTATAGATATAGTTATAATCAAATATAAAGTAAGAGACAAAAAGTATATTTTACCTTATAAATCAACATATACAAACTAGCTCCAAAAACTATAAGACAAATGATCATTTAACAAATATCCTTCTTGTTGTAGTTCTGTGGAAAGAAAAATGTCTTTCCATTCAGAGAAAAACTGAATTTAATTTCTAGTTCTTCTTCTATATAATAAATTAGTCTCTCTGAGCCTCAGTTTCCTTATCTATATATAAAATGAGGAGGGTAAACCAAAGGACCTTCAAGATTCTTTCTATATGTAACTCTATGATCCATAAAATATTCTTAACCATGCAAATTAGGTGAATATTCTGTTTTAAAATCCTCTGGAGAAGGATGTTCCAACCTCCCTCAGGAGCCTATTACAAAGTTCTTCCCCATACTTAATTTAAATTCATTTCCCCTTGTCCTATCTTTAGTCTCTTGGCATTGTCTTTTTTTCTGATTGGGAAAACTGCATTCCCTGTTCTTGAGGTTATTTTTCATTTAAATTATTCTCAATATGACGTTTCTAATAAAAAATGTCTTGGTTTAAGTAACCTTTCTTTTTTCTTCTCAATAAGAAAAAAATCAAAATATGAGTTAAAATAGCATTTCTCATTTTTTATAACCAAAGATTCTTAATGCTTCTTTCAAATTAAATTTCACTTATTAATCTATGTTTTTGATTTTCTCTATAACTGGAAGTAGTTGTTTAAGTTCAAACCACTTACTTGAATATTTCAATTATGATTCAAGACTAATGGGCACGAAATGTGCTTGCCTTGGTGAATTTCAAAATAAATATCTCGAGGAATATTTTATATGCAGAACAGAAGTATTAATTTGATCATAGGAACTCTGCCACATTGTATTAAAATAAAATGCTAAACTGTCTGCCAGAAAAAGATGCCAGCTAGATATTTACTGAAAACTTAAATTTAAATTAAGATTTAGTCATTTTAATATTTATATCCCTGTATTTCTAATTCTGTGTTGTAATGAGGGAGGTTTTTTTTTTGTTGTTGTTTTTGTTTTGGGGGGGGGTTTGTAAATAAAAGTCCTTCTGTACAACAGAACTTTACTCTGAGTTACTGGAGGAAACTGACTGTTCTCCTATGGAAACTGAAAATAGTTTGACATAGTGTTCATATCTCCAAATTGACAAGCTATTTCTGAATGATATATGTATAAACATGATTAATGACCGATATTTATATGTCACTTAGAAGACTGTAAATTTCTTTATGTATAATTCTCACAACAGTCTCATTAAATAGGCATTCTTGGTATTATTCTCTCCATTTTACAAGTGAAGATAGTACCATTAGAGAATAGTGTTTTGTTCGTACTCATATAGATGCTAAGGATCATAGCATTTGGAATTGCATAGGCAAAACTAATATTTGTACTTGGAAGATATCTTTAGATTCAGAATACTTTAATGTTTAGAATAGTCAAACTCTTGTCAAAGAAATTTTAACGTTGGCTGAATGTCTGTGGAGCTAAAGGTGGTGGATTGCTTGAGTTCAGGAGTTCTGAGCACATCAATGATAAAAACAGATTATTGTTCATGGCAAGACTATAACAGATATGGAAGAGGGAGAACACCAGGCTGTGAAATGGCCCAGACTGGAAAAAAAATGAAACTAGTTAACATTTCTATGCTGACCAGCAGTGAAATTGAGCAAGATACAGAGACCTAATAAAAAAAAAATACTAATAATAAAATAAAATAAAATAAACTGGATGGATTAGTTTTCACTTCTCAAAAGATCCTCCTATCATCCTTAATCTCTCGTTTCTTCATTTATTTATTATTAATATAAACTGAGATAGTGTGGCTACATGACCATCTCATCTACTCTCCATTGATATTAAGAGTACTCTCATAGTTGTCATATTCTACTTGGCATACTTATTTGTCTTCCTCTAAAAGAATATAAGCTTTAAGAGGTAAGGATAACTTCTTTTTTTTATCCTTTTCTCTTTTCTAGTGCCTGACACATGGGTAAGACAGACCCACTCTCTTGTTTATAATTAGGATAAATTTTGTTTGAGCATATTCATTCTGTGTCCAAAATAAATAACAGATAAAGCGACATAGTACACTATTCAACTGAATGTGATTCTGACCAAAGTAAGAGGTGATACAACTTTCATAAAACCTGACATTTTGATGATTATATGTAATTATGTGATACATACATTTAAAATGAGTGCACATTTACATGTAGGCATGTGTATATACACATATATGTTTATATACATATATAGACACTCACATACATATTTATGTTTCTCTCTTAACCTGTCTGTGCTTCCTTCATCAGTGCAATGAAGTCACTTATCTTTAACTTCCTGGTCATAGAGAGCTGCCACTGAAGTTAAATTGACTTGCAGTTGTCATACACATAGTGTGTGATAGAGATAGGACATGAACCCAGATCTTCTTCACTGAAGATTAACTTCTTGTGCACTATGCCTAGACTTTTTTTTTTTTTTTTAATATATCTCTTTATATTTGTGGTAGAAGCAAAGATTCAAGCTTTTTCAGTTATGTAAGAAACTATTTTAAAAGAGTAATATTAATTTATATCATACATACATACATATATTTATTATGTATGCACTTATGTAATACACTATAATTTATAAAACATTTTCTCTATTGGAATCATATATAGTAGTTAGCATCATTTTCACTAATTTCTCAGTTCCCCCTATTCTTAAAAGAGTATTATGAATACTAAAATCCTCATCTATCTCAATTCTTTTCTTTTTGTTGTGAAACCAAAGTGAAATGATTCAGTTCAGGTTGATGGTTTTGTATGGGTACTAGAATGAAACGAGATTCTGAGATACATGAAAAGTTGAGATACTGCTGGACCACAACAATCAGTTAATGAAAGGAGGTTTATTCAAGCAAAGCATGGGAAGGATACTCAGCAACAAGATAACAGTGATTCAGTTATCAATATGAATCATGTTCCTAATCTGAGGAAAGACCCTTTTGTTCCTTGTGAAATGATTTTGAGAATTGAATTTGATTTTAAAAAACTAGGAAGTGACATTGATGGTGGAAGTATTAGTCTTTGGATGAAGTATTGAAGATGTTTTTAATCTGTAATATAAAACTATAATAAAAACAACAGTAACTAGTATAAAATTTACATGTACATATACATATGTATGTGTGTATATACAAATACACATACACACACACACACACACACACACAAACTCATTCAACATGTAGTGTTAAGGTAGATCCTAGGCCTTCCATAATTTCTGGAGCTGGGGATCATTATCACTCCCAAATATAAAGATTATGCAAATCTAACAAATGACAGTTTACAATATTTAATTTTATGGCATTGTTCTTAAAGACATAGATCATATCAATATCTGTCAATAGTTGTGAAATGATCATAAACAATTTGATTTCTAATTCCATTAATTCAGAAGGGGACTGAGGTTGTGGTATTTTTTTTTTTTCAAATCACAGCCCAAAGCACAGGGTCACAACTATAGAACTTCTGTATCAGGGCTTCTCTTTTTTCTCCACATTACTCTTCAAAGATCATTATTACCACTGGTTCAGGTTTTGAATGAATTAGAACGAAATGGACCAAAAGTATTCTGATAAGATGGTGGAGTGAGAAAATCCCAACTTCTACCGATTTCTCCCACAAACAAGATACAATTTCATCTCAGGATAAATGTAGAGCAATTAAAAACAAATAAGAGTTGGGACAGAACAGTGATCCTCCTGGGATGATCTGAGAATATTTGAAGGTTTGGCCCTTGTGAAGTGTAAAGATTTCTATGGTAGTCCCACTTAAACAGCAAGCAACAAGCCCACCCACAGGAACTTTCATCTCCAACCAGTGTGGGAAGTCAAGCATTTTAGTTGTGGAAAACTGAAGGAAATCTTTGTTGATAAGGAATGTCCAGCCTAGCTATGCTACCAAGATACAGTCCTAGGCAAAAAGCAACCAGTGCAATCCTAATAATTGCAGAAGTAGGGCAGAGATGCTGCTGTCTATGGGCACTTACAGGAGGGTGATTCTTAGTTTAGGGTAACAGGCCAGAGGGGAGAACTGGAGGACCTGAGGTGAAAGATAGAATCCTCCCCACCCAGAACTAGAAATCATTATACTTAAGTAAGAAATCATTATCAAAATAAATAAATAAATAAATAATCAGGCAAAGGACAAAAAAATCCAATCACAGAAAGCTACTATGGAAATAGGGAAAACCAAGCTTCATTTTCAGAGGAGGATTGTGAAATAATGAACAGACTTTCCTACCCCAAAGGGTAAAGTTAAATGATCACCTGCCCAAAAATGCATTGATAGAATCAAAAAAAGACTTTAAAAATCAAATGAAAGAGATTGAGCACAAATAAATAAGAAAAATATAATTTAAAAACTAGATTATTATGAAAAGAAAGCTAATCAAATAGAAAAAAAGATGTCTTAAAGAAGAAAATGACTCCTTGAAAACTAGAATTGGACAGAAGGAAGTGAGTGAAGTTATGAGACCAAAAAATAATAAAACAAAATATAAAAATGAAAAGATAAAAGAGATATAAGACATAAGATAAACAATAGATCTGGAGGATAGAGAAGCAAGAGAAAACATAAGAATAATTGGACCATCTGAAAACTATGCCCCCTCCAAAAAAAGAAATGTGATACAATAATATAAGAAATAATTAAAGAATTGCTTTGAAGTATTAGAACAAGGGGGGAAAGTAAAAATAGAAAGATTATACCAATCATCACCTGAACAAGATTCTATGAAAAAAAAACCCACAGGAACATTATTGGCAAATTAGGAAACCCCTGATCAAAGAGAAAATTGTAGGAGTAACAAGACAAAAAAAATTTCAAATACACCAGAACCACAATTAGAAACACACTAGACCTAGCAGCAGTTACATTAAAAGATCACAGACCTTAGAGCTTAGTTATCAAAGAGCAAAAGAACCAGAGCCATGGATGAAAAGATCACACTCAGCAAAGTTAAGATAATTCTGAACAAACAAAAGAATTTTCAATGAATTGCCAAACTTCCAGCTTTTCCTTACAAAAAGGCCTGAACTTAAAAGAAAATTTGACATACATGATCTAAAAGAAATAGGTAAACATTAAAAATTAAATCAAGGTACTCAATAAAGACAGACTGTTTATGTTTTATACAGTGACATGTAAACCATATGCCTAAGATTGTGATTAATTATTGGATAGTTCAAAAGAAAGATTGGGATGGAACTGAATATGATGAAATTCTAAAAAACAAAAATGTTGGAAATGGCAAAAAAAAAAAAAAAGCATAATTATGTTATGTAAAGAGGTATAAGAGGAAGAACTTACACAGAGGAATTAGATGTGAGAGAGAGGCTGATAGTTCTGGAATCCTACCACATAGGGAATGGATTAAAAAGGGAACAATGCATAAATATCTAGAAGGGTAAAACAGTTTTCTAAATTTATAGAGGAAAAAAGGGAGAAGGAATAGGATAAGGGTATATAGGATATAGAAGGGTATGTAGATTGGCAGAAATGGGGTAAAGTAAGTAAATTAATAAGAGGATAAGGAAGGTATCCTGACTGGGGACAGGAGGTTGGGGTTGGTTAAATAATACAAGGCAAAGTAACTGGTAGAAGTAAAGCAGAGAAGTCAATAGGGATAGGAAATAAAAGAAAGACACAAATATAATAACAATGATCAGTAGTAGAACTTATTAGGAAAAAAGAGAAAGATTACTAATCATTGATATCAAAGTTAAAACTAAAATTGATTAAATCAAAAAAATAAACTACACTGTCAGCCATATTAATTAATATTATTTTAGACTATTTAAAATAAGGTGGGAATATAGCTGTGTTGTAGAAAATGATGAGTTGGCACAATTAGAGAAAATATGAAAAAACTTGGAATTATGAAGGATGAAATTATCTACTTTCAGAGAAGCAGGGGATAAAAAACATAAACATAGTCTTACATAGAAATATAGGTTAATGCATATATATGATATATACATGCATGCATACAAACATACATATGTACAACTGTACATACATATGATTACAAATGTCTCTATATGTGTATGCATGTTTATTTATATATATGTATCTGTGCTTAATTGGAGCTCTCTTGCAAGCTATACTTGGGGGAAGAAAAAGGGAAAAAAGTAAAAGTAAAAACTGCACAGCAGGGAACAAAAGAAAACCTACAAGGAAGCAAAGATGGAAAGCTCTGAATACAATATGTAGTATGTATTTTATAGGCTTTCTATAAAAATAAATTTATCATCTTATAGTTTGAATTCCCTCATGTTCTGCTACGCACATAGCAATTTTTTTATTCTTTTTCTTTTTTGTCTTCTACGTTGGTTTTCTATTTTGAAATAAATAAAAAAGTTTTTTTTTTTAAAGAAGGAAATGATACATTCATACACAATCTTTCTATTAATAAAAATTCTATTTCACAATTTCATGGAAAGTCAAATCAGCATACATACACACATATATAAAACACTGATTCAACTGTCAAGTTCTCTGTCTGCTTTTGCACTACTTCAGAAGTGTATATATCAGCATTGAGTAAGGATTCTTCATCATATCTATGCAGATAGTTCTCATGTTTATAAATCCAGCCAAGGTCTCTTTCCGAATTTCTAGTATCACATACTCATTTCAAAACGGTATGTTATAGGTTGCTTAAACTCAAAATATCCTAAATTGAATGCATTTCTATCTCCTCTTATCCACCTTTCTTTTGAGCTTATTCATTTTTATCCAAGGGACCACCATCCTTCCAGTCATCCAGACTTGCCACTTTGGATTGATATTCCTTTCTTGTTCCACATGCCAATCAATTGATAAGTTGAAATCATAATGTCTCAACAAAATTTCTTCTATCTGTCCTCTTGCCTAGACTATTTCAGTAGCCTCCCTGTCTTAAACTTTGCCCAATCCATCTTCCCCTCAGTGGCCAAAGTGATTATTTTCTAAAGCAAAGTTGTGGCCATGTCATTCTTCAACTCAGTAAATATCAAGATAAAACATGTACTCTCTTTGGTATTTCAAACTCTTAACAATTTGGCTCAGATCTCTTTTCTGTGTTTGTGATATATTACTTCCTTTTATGTTCCTCACAGAAGGCACTGCATCTCCCAACTTTGTGGCTTTGCATTGCTTCTCCTGCATACCTGGAATGCATTCTTTTTGTCATCAGCTCCTAGGTTTCATAGTATCCTTTAAAGCTTAGCATAAGGACTACCATTGACATGAAGTCTTTTCTAAATTTCTAAACAGAGTCTACTATCTCAAAATTACTTAGTAAAATGTATTTTCTGCATGTTTTCTATAAATCTTGATTTGTGGATTAATTGATAAATATAAATTTGGTAACTGATCAATAATTTTACATATGAAAGAACAGAGATTTGTCCAGTGATGTCATTTGGAAAACACCACAAATCTAGTGTTAGAGTCAGAAGAGCTACTTCTCCTTACTCCATCCATGATGTTCTTAACCCTATATCATGCTGCCTGTCAATTTAACATGGCCCCTTTATTACATCAAGTATATCTGGCAGAAAGAAAGTATCCTGCTGAATCTAAATAGCATCGCTGTGATTTCTGTCAAAATATAGATTGCTAACCTGTTTTTGAATTTTCTGTGGGATCAATTTGGACAGTAAACTAACCTGCCTGATAGAATGCTGATGGGCGCTCAGTGTTTTTGCATGTCTTTTGACAATGTTGTAAGAATATTTAGGGATTTATTATTAGAAAGCGATTTCATATGCATTATCTCATTTGATGCTCATAATACTATGAGGATGGTAATGGCAATATAACATCACCATGTAACAGAGAAGAAAAATGGAGCTCATAGAATTTAAATGAATTGTCCAAAATTGTATACCTATTAAGTAGTAGATTTGGGAACTTGTGCATGTAATATAAAAGTTTTCTACTTTAATTTCAGAGACAATAACAGAGCTATAGTGTATTAGAATTTTTTTTGCCTATAGACTGTGTGCCAGTCGCTTTATAAGGAATGGTTTTTATCATCATATGACTATGATTTTTACAAGTACTAAGAGGTATTTGGAGTCACCTCTAGGTAACTACCCTTAGAGATAATCTATGATCAGATTATAAATGATTTTGAAGAAAAGAATAAAGAGAAAGTTTATGAAAATTTTGGACTGCATAAAGTGGGGAGATAGAATTATAACACCGAATGAAATAATTAGAATAAAAAGAAGTTCTTGATGGGAAAAATTGGTCAAATCTAGTGAGATGAATTATTTTCAAGATCCATTCAATCATCAAGCATTTATGAACTATATACTTTGTTATAGGCAGTGTGATAAATGTTGGAATACAAAGAGAAAAAACAACATAGCTTCTGCTCTTCGAGAGCATTATATTAGGAAAGAAAATATGTACCTAGATAAATATATACAGTATATATGTGTATAGAATTTTTTAGGAATCTTATCCCAATTCTTACTCACATTGGCAAATTGGATTCCTAGACCCAACTACTTCTCCCCTTTGGGGTTCTAGGCGTTATCTTGTGGACTAGTGAGATTCTGTCTATCAACAAACCGATAACAGATGTATTCAATGAAGTAAGATGTAAGAAAACTGCAAAGATGGAATGGATCAGATGGTGAAGAATTTTAAATGGTAGAGAATTTTATATCAGAAGTTATGGGAAATAAAAAGCCACTAAAGTTTAGGGGAGGGAGGGCAGGGGATAACATGATCAGACTAGAGCATTAAGAAAATAACTTTGAAAATTACTAAATTGGAGGAATGAAGGGATGAAACAAGTATTTTTAATATGCCTCTGTGCCAAGCAATGTGCTAAGTGATTTACAAATGTTATACTATTTGATGCTCACAACAATCCTTGAAGGCATGGATTATTTTACTCATTTTATAGTTGAGGAAACTGAGGCAGGCTAAGGCAAATTAATTGCTCAGTATCATATAGCTCGTTAAATATCTAAAACCAAATTGAGCTCAGGTCTTCCTGTCTTCAAGCTAGTCCTCTATACACTGCGTAGTTGCCTGCTGATAGGGTTAGAGACCTGAGGTAGAAAAACCAAATAGACTATTGTAATAATGTAATTGAGAGGAAATGGGAGTCTGAGTCAGGATTGCAGAGAGAAAGGAACATATTCCAAAAATGTCATGAAGATAGAATCTTTCTGACTTGGCAACTGAATAGAAATGCGGGATGGTAAAAAAGACAAAGTTCCCAAGAAATAACTTTAATTTTCTTGGTAAAGTATCAGATGAGTTATTCAATTTAGAGGGTAGGGGGATGAAATTTGAAAAGATTAATAAATGTTTGGTAAATAATATAAAGAATTAATTAGGGAGGAATAAAATAATTGTCTTTATTTTGGTATGGAAACTGGAGTGGATGACATAAAAAATTGAATAACATTGATATTGGATGATATAAAATGTAGAGAACCCAGTCAAGAGGTTTGTGTGACTTCCTCCAGCTCCATTTGGATAGTCTCCCTTATGGAATGGTTTCTAGACATTGCCATATGATTATTAAAAATGCTATGATCATTTGCAGAATTCTTTCTCATGTAAGATATCCTTCCTGAAATATTTAACTTTGATTTAAAAAAACAAAAAATAGTGAAATTTATTAAAATATATGAAAAATTATAAATTTTTCAATTTTAATTTTAATAATTACTTGAATAGTTGGTGACAACTTCTTTACAATGAATTATAGTATAGATGCCCAAGCTTCTTATTTATAGTAACCATATTGAACTCTTTATTATGAACTATTTATTCATCTGCAGTATCATGACACTTTACACTTTGTATCTCTCTTATTGATCTTCCTCACTATCCCCAAGTTATGGTTACTTATCTACATGTGAAACTTGTCTTTTGTGCCACTGTGGATATAGTCTTGAGGCAGGAGATAAAGCTGAAAAGGGGAAAAAAAAAAAAACAAAAAACATTCACTCCCTCCTTTGGCAACTATCTTAGGAATGTGGCCATGCCAGAGAAGTGCAACCATAAGTGCAACCATACCTTTTCCTCTCTTATTGGGCAGTTCCTATCTCCCTGATCACAAATCTCAACTGTGGGTCTTCATTTATTTCGATTATGTCTGAATCTTCATGAGCCCATTTTGTGTTTTCTTGGCAAGAATAGTGGAGTGGTTTTCCATTTCCTTCTCCAGCTCATTTTACAGTTGAAGAAACTGAGGCAAACAGAGTGAAGTAAATTGCCCAGGGTGACCCAGCTACTTTCTAAGGATGTATTTAAATTCAAAAAAAGAAATATCCCTCATTCTAGACCCAACACTCTATCCACTGGGCTATCTTGCTGCAAAAAGCTTTCTCAATGTGCACAATAGAATGGGGAAGGATGAAAAAATGAGGTTTGTGTGACTCAGATAGCTGTCATAAAAAAGATGGCATTCTGATTTGTTTGCAAAAATCCTGCAACCAATTCCATTTTACATTTTATGAAGTTTAAAGAAATAACTTAATCATTAAAACCATAAAATTTGCCCAGCTCCGAACTAGGAGAAAGCCTGGTACATTTAAACCAGTATTTAAAAACTTGTCCTTTCTGTATCTATGTATTCCAATCCCTGAAGACTATTTCTCTCTGCTGTAGTCACATTTTTTTTTTCAAATAAGGCAACAAACTAATCAGTGGTAAATAGATTTATCAGGCTTGTCTAGCCTATAGAAGAAATCTATATTACTTAAACAGAAATTAGAAATTCAATTTTACAGAAGAGAATAAGCTTTGGAATTAGTTTCTGCTTACTTGTGCAGATGACAGGGAAGGAAGGGGAAACTATAGCTTCCTAGCCCAAATAGAAAGGCAGCCTTGTAAAATCAGCCCAAATGGAAAATACCACACCATTCTGGTGGTACTGTCCAGGAGGATGACAAGGAGAAAAGAGAAGGGAGTAAGTATTTGTATTACACCTACTGTGTGAGAAGAACTGTATTGTAATGGCTAGAAGATTATGAAAAAGGCTGAAGCAGGTGTTGTGGATTACATAGAGCTTGATCAGACCTAGAAGGCAACCAAGATCATCCATTGCATCCCCAATCATCATCAACTCTCTTGACTTCTGTCTGGCACCGGATACCAATGACTGAAATGGAGAGTGAGGATGAGGACTTTGCATAACTCTCTTAAATCATATTCCTGAAATGTCAAGATATAACTCTATATTCATTACTTTACCCACCCTGAAGTTCTGTGGTGATAGGCCACTAGCCAGTATGGCAACACTGGCCACAGCCCTGCACACAGGTGATCCAGTGCATGTCTTTTCATCAAAACAGAACTGGGGTTAGGTAGCCTCAAAGGTGCCTGAGCAAGCCTTTTAAAACTGCACTCTCACCTCCTGGAGGGAGGAAAGGACTAGAAATTCACCCTAAAAATTGTCTTTCTCCCAACTTTTCCCTGCTTACCATGGCAATGCTCAGCTGCTATTTTACTGTGCTTGAGTGCTGCTCTACCTCCCCACCCAACCCTATTGTCTCTGCTAGTGCCCTGATCAGATAAAAAAATCTGAGTGTGAAAGTCCTTTTCTCTGCTCAAATTTCCTGATTTTCACCTTGTTCAGGGCTCAAGCTAGTCTCAATGCCTCTTAGAATAGGAAAAAAAAAACCTGTCTGAGACAACATCTCCCAGAATTCTACATAGCCAAATTTCAAACTCTTCTCCCTTTAGAATATATCTATTTCAAAATAAGATTATCCATTTTTTCTCTCCACTAAAATGTTTACATCCAGGAATGTGTAAAATCTGAAAGGAGAGGCTATTACTAAATCAGGAGATGAGTAAAGCCTTTTGGAATAGGAAGGCCACTGTGATAGATGGCATACTAGTTGGGTAAGAATTTAATAGCTGAAGAAACAAACGTTTGTTTCCATATCCAAATGATATGGAGGCCTGTGAGGTTCAGTGAATATTTATTAGTAAACAGATGCCCACTTTGGAAGGAGCAGCAATATTTGTACATAGTAGTAGTTTGGCATAGACAAGTAATAGAAGATCAGGATGAAAAGTACAGCTTGAGGAAAAACTGATTTTATTCGATAAGCAATAAGAGACCATTAAACATTTTAAACTTAAACTCAGTTTAGGAATTATTCTGGAAGTGATATGAAAACTGGATTTTTAGAAGTTGGAAGATTACTCTTAAGAGGCCCTGTTTGTTCTCTAAAATAGTTCAAGAAATTAATAATGAAGGTATTTACTACGATAATTATTAGGAGACTAGAAAGAAAGAGATGAATTTAAGAGATATAGAAAGGAAAGAATGCTTAGGACTTTGTTACTAATAGCATATGAAAATCAAAGGAGAAAAAAGAGACAATGGAAGGGAATGGAACCAAAAGATTATAAATATGAGTATCTGGGGGAATGACTGCTACATAGAGAAATGGCAGAAGGAGTAGGTTTAGCATAAAGGATAATTAATTTTAAATTCTGATAATTATTTTTAATATGCTGGATTTAGGACACTAGTTGGATATTCAGATAAAAATATCTTGTAGATTGATAGGGATGTAGTTTTAGACCAGGGAAATGATGTTGGTATGGAGCTGGAGGTTTTGGAGTCATATACAAACAAGTGGCAATTGAAATCATAGTATTTAATAAGAGTCTTGAGGGAAAAAAAGGATAGACAAAGAAAAGGATCAAGGAAAAATACATGGGAGAATACTTATAATCAGAAATCAGGAAAAGGATACAGAAATAACAAAGGAGAAAAAGAAAAAGAGAAACAGGAGAATCATAATTCTAGCATTAAAGAAGGCCTCTGATGCCTTCTTGTATAATTCCATCATTTTACAGGTGAAGAGACTGAGATTCAGAAATGTCAAGTTATTTTCTCAAAGTCAAAGAGATAGCAAGTACCACAGGCAAGAATTAAACCTAGTTCATATGACTGTACCAGCTCTCATTTATTACTTCTAGGATCAAATGCAATCTCCTTTTTTAGCATTTAGAACTCTCTTCAATTCATCTCTAACCTCCTTTTCTAGTGTTATTCTACATTATTCTCCTTTATGCATTTGATGGTCCTATCTACTTGATTCTTAAAACTTCTCATGTATGATGCCCACTCCCACCCCCATCTTCCAAATCTGTTCTTTTGAACTGCTTTTTTACCCAACTTAAAATGTAGCCCCTCCTCATTCTTACCACTTATGTCTAGTTTTCTTCAAAGCTCAGAATAAGTACCAACTTCTTCAGGAGATATTTACAAATGTTCATGTATATTAGTGTTTAATGCTTATCCCCCTAAAAAAAATCATGGCAATGAATTTTTAATTCGTATAATATTCGTTTTTATTTTAATAATAGCTTTTATTTTCAAGATACATGCAAAGATGGTTTTCAGCATTTACCCTTGCACAACCTTATGTTCCAAATTTTTCTCCTTCCTTCCCCCCCTTTCCCTAGACAGCAAACAATCCAATATAGCTTAAACATGTGCAATTCTGCTAAACGTATTTCCACATTTATCATGTTGCACAAGAAAAATCAGATCAAAAAGGAAAAAAAATGAGAAGGAAAAAAGCAAGCAAACAAGCAACAAAAAAAAGGTGAAAATAATATGTTGTGGTCTACATTTAGTTCTTGTAGCCTTATGATCTACATTCAGTCTTTATAGCCCTTTTTGACATAGATCTTGGAATTGCCTGAGTCATGTCATTGTTGCAGAGTGGCAATGATTTTATATTTAGATATATACATTTTAGCACCATTAATAGAATATGAAGGGATTGTTTTATTTTTGTACTACAATACGTTTCATAATGCTTGGCATATAGTAGGTACTTAGTAAATTCTTTTTGATTGATAGTTGATTGATGGACAGGTGAACTGAAGAAGAGGAAGAAAAGTCTGCAGGTAGAGTTGAGAAAACCAGAAGAAAAATGAGATATTGCTTTCATCAGACACATGAGAAATGCATAAAAAGAGGAAAGGATTCTTTAGGGACTCCTCCCAGTCTAGCTTGAAAAATGAGACTACTTGGTGGCCATTCTCTTAGAGTCATGAGGAATTTCAAGAAGCAGGCAAAGGAGACAGAAAATTGCCTTCTCTTCTTTTCCTTACATGAGCTTTAGAAAGCATCCAAAAACCAGGATGTGTGTGTGTGTGTGTGTGTGTGTGTGTGTGTGTGTGTGTGTCTAAGTAGAATAATTTTTAAGGAAGCAATTATAATGACAAAGCATTAATATTTGGAACTATATGAGATTAAGTAGTTATATAAATCTTCAGGATTGATGGTTGCTTATTTTCAGATTGTTAATTTGCTTTTATAATTGTAATATGGCATTCTTTTATAATATTGAAAAACATGAGTTTATAGGGAAGTACTCATATAGTTTGAGATTCAGTAAGAAAATCCCTCAAATATAATTTGTCCTCTATGTTATGAGATAGTGTCTGACATAAAGTTTATAGAGTCACATAGGCAAATAATTAATCCATACAAACTGTTCTAAGACAATTTGCAGAGGAGCAGTTTAGTCTTTGAACAAGGATATTGTTTAGTATTAGACTACAATAATATAGTTGAAACCAGGAAGTCATGGTTTCAAATCTTTCCCTTAACACTTAACAGTATAACCGTGTACAAGAAATTTAAACTCTGGGCTCACTTTCTTCATCTGTAAAGTGGGAGTAATAATATCACACCCACCTCACATGGCTTTGGTGAGACTCACATTTGAAACATGACAAAACTATATTGTAAAAATATACACCATTATTCTCAGCATTTTATAGTGGGGCTGCCTTGGGAAATCTTGCATGCAGGCAATGTTCCAGACAATGTCTGGAAGTTTCAGGTAGCAATCATCCATCAAGTGGAGAAAAATACTTTTTCTCTCATTTTGTGTCAGGTAGGATTTTTTTCAGGGAAAGGAGGGGTCATTGCCCATTTGTCAGGCAGATTGAAGAAAGGATTAAACCAGGAAAATCTACACATTTCTTCCTTTTAACAGTTGAGAGTTCATGAGTCCCTAATTTTAAAGTGGTAGGTAGCAGTCTAACTGCAGCAGTTGGGTGGCATAGTGGATAGAACACTTAGCATGAAGACAGGAAATCTCATCTTCCTGTGTTCAAATCCAGCCTCAGGCACTTGCTGGATGTTTCATCCTGGACAAGTCACTTAATTCTGTTTGCCTCAGTTTCTTATCTATAAAATGAGCTAGAGAAGGAAATGATAAAGAGCTGTTACTATCTTTGCCAAGAAAACTACAAAAAGGAGTCATTGAAGAGTAAGACATGACTGGAAAACTATTATACAATAGCAGCAATCTAAGTAAAAAGGAGATGAACATTGTGAAGAAGAAATTAACAGATGCTAATAACTGATGAGACAAGAAATAAAAGAAATGGAAGAATCAAAGGTGACAATGCATAGAGAAATCATCAACCTAAAAGTTGTAAACTTCCAAATGTATCTTGAAGATATCTCAAAATCAATATGTCCTCAGTGGAATTTAACTTATTCTACACTAAAACATCTCCTTCAAATTTCCCTGTGTTTAATGAAGGTACTATAATGCCAAAGTTCACTTTTAATGGGGTGACCAGTTCCTACAATTGTCCCATTTCGTAATTCTGCCTTAAGGTTATGACCATCCCCTCTTAATGGTTGAGATAAAAGTTTTATAGACATTCCTTAATGTCATTAGAATATCAGTAACCTCCCTCTATCCCCACCTAGGTCCTTCCATTGTTATTATTCCATAAAAGGCTTGTTGTCCCATACTGGGGGCTAGATTCTTTGAGATGATAGTCTCCTCTAGCCCTGGGATCCATTGGTCCCAGTATTTCTCTCCATTTAATAAATTAGTGAATTGGTCTCTAATCTCTGTCTTGTTCAGTTTCTTTTGGCATTACAGTACCATGATATGTAAATTTGGAACTTTGGAGTCATCCATGATTCTTTGACAAATGATATCCATTCTATGTCCACAAGATCCCTTTTATCCTTATCTTTCTTTTCATTTACATATTGATCACTATGGTGCAGGTTCCATCTTCTCTTGCCTTGATTGGTACAACTACTTCCTAATTGGACTCCCAAATTCAATCTCTTGCTTTTCAATCCCTTCTCCAGTCAGGAGTTAATATAATCTTGAACCACAAAACTGACTACCATTGTCCTACTCAAGAATCATTCATATTTTCCTATTAACTTTAGGATAAAACTCTAACTCAGTTTTACATTAAAGCTTTTCGCAATTTAGCAACAATCTTATCTTTAATATATCACATACCATTTCATGTACCCTACCTTTCATTCAAATGGACTTAATTGTTATATTTTAAAATCAAGACATCATCTCTCATCTGTATCCCTTCATACAGGCTCTCTCTGTGGCAGAATGTGATCCCTCCCCCTCATTCCTTTAAGAATTTCCTCCCAGTATCTCTATTTTAAGAATGTTCCAGGTCAGTCATCCCTCATTCTTCTCCAGGCTCTGCTTCTGGCTTCCTAAACTTTGTTACCAGACCCTTCTTTTTTCAGCTCTCTTTTTTGTATTATGTTCTTTTATTAGAAAATAAGCTCCTAGAGCACAGGGACTATCTGTCTTCTTTTCTTTGTATCCCCAGGGTGTAGAAAAGTGTGTGACACATGGTAAGTGCTTAATACATCCTTGTACTAGATTAATATACCCTTGACTATATTCTTCACACTTCTGCCTCTGAGAATCCATCATTTCCTTCTAGGCTCAGTTCATGTGTCACTCCCTGTGGGAAGCTTTTCCTGATCTCTTAGTCCTTCCCCTCTTCTCAAGTTATCCTATTTTGGTTTCTTTCTTTTTTTTTTTTTTTTTTTTTTTTTCCTTTATTTGTTTGTTTTGTGATTTTGATGGACCTGGTCAGTATGAATTCCACAAAATCAGGGAAATCAAAGAATCACAATTTATAGAATCACTGAAACTTAAGATGTGATATATCTGAATCTTCTCTTTTATCGATTGAAACTATTGCTTTACTTGTTGCAGGTCAAATAGTGATGTAGCAAAACAAAGAAACAAACAAAAAAGTATGTCTAATTTTTCATAGTTATAGTAATAAGACTAGGATTCAAATTCAGGTCCATGGCATGTTGTTTCAGGTTAGTCTAGCAATGCCTTATAGCTCCAAAATAAGTGAAAAGGAAGATGGAGATTGTGCAAAGTTGGAGATTAATAAGAAACAGCAGAAGGAAAGGGCAGCAAGCCATTCAAAGACTAAAGAAAATGTTTTGTTGAAGTAACGTAGAATTGGCTTTAAAGACAGAATAATTAGAAATGATGGAAAGGCAGTCTTTTATAATGAGAAGAAAAGGGAAAGAATATTTATTAAGTATTTGGCATGTGCTAGGAAATGCTAAGTATTATACAAATATTGTCTCATTTGATTTTAACAAAAAAAAATTTTTTTTTTTTTTTTGCTATTATTTGATAGATGAGGAAACTGAAATAAAGTGAGGTTAAGCAACTTGCCTGGACTCATACAACCAATAAGTGTCTAAATCTGACTTTGAAGTCAGCTTATCCACACTCAAGGCCCTGTACTCTATATATACATGGTGGTCTCTAGGGAAGAGAGGCATGAATTTGAATTGTCTGCCCTTGTTAGTTATACATTTTAACCTTTAGCAGAAGGATCTTTAATTAAAAGCATTATCCACAACTCCCCATTCCCTAAAAAAAAGTGGTGACAGAGCCTGGTAGCATTTGGGAATCTGGCCTTCATTCAGTTTAAAATTCAGTCTGACAAGGCAATTTGCTCAAGTACATAAATTTGTTTAACAAAAAGAAATGCTGAGGTCATGGGATATCTTAAATAAACAAATAGAATTAGTTACCAGACATACTAAACAAGGAATCCTTGGTCCTGGTCAACTTGGTTTTCTCATCTACCTACCTCATTTAGCAACTGTCATTTTGAAAGCAAAAGTCAATTCATGATATATGTGGTTCACAAGGTATAGCTTTCTGCTTGGGGTTTTTTAATCACTAAAAAACTATTCCTATCTTACTCTTTTTAACTTTTTTTTTTCCTTTTGTTTTAGAGAGCCTCAAATGATGATTTTTTGAATTTAGGTGGATGATATTTTTTTCTTTCTTTCTACCATAGATAACTTCTCACCAATCAAAAGAATTTTCTATTTGACATCAATGAGTCTTCTTTGCATTGTTCTATGATAGGTGTGATGGCAGCTATACATTTGTGAAGGGGCTTTGATTGGAGTATAGTGAAATCTTGAAGTAGTACTATACTCTTGATTTCAAAGTGTTATTTCACCTCTCAAACACTATGGTTTTAACTTCATTATCAGGGCCAAAGTGATGAATCCCATATTGCTTCACTAACTTCTATATAGCAATATTTTTTAATCCTTTTCTGACCCATCCTTACCTTTGACATTGATATAAAAAGGACAGCAACTTGTGCTCTAGTAAACTGTTCAAATATATCTTGCACATTATTTGACTAGCGTCACTTCCAGCCCTTAAGCCCTAGCATGGAAAAAGATAAAAAGGAGGGGGGAGGGGAGACAGATAGACAGACAGGCAGATAGAGACAGAGAGACAGAGACAGAGAAATAAGAGTTATAGACAATAGATAAACAGAATAAATAGGATTAGGTAAATAGTAAATTATAGACAGTAAATAATAAAATAAAACTGTTTTATTGTTCCTTGACTCCCAGTGAGGAAATGTCTTCTACCAAAGTATTTCAGTACATATTTAGCAACTTATAATCTTAGAGTTACCTGGAATCCTGGGAAGTAGTTTTCCCAGGTCACATTACAACTATATGTCAATAGTAAAGTGCTGGTATCAGAGATAGTTATATAGCAATTAATTACTATACTGGACAAAGAATTGGGTCTGGAATCAATAAGACCTGAGTTCAAATCCCATATCAGACACTTACTACTTATATGGCCCTAGATATGTCACCTAAGTGCTATCTGCCTTTTCTCAAATGTAAAATGAGGATAAAAATACTTCCTATCTCTCAAGGATTTATGAGAATTAGATGATATAAAATTGTAAAGCAGTTAGCAAACAGTGTCTAGTGTACAGTAGATATCATTGTAAATGTTAGCTATTATTACCATTATTATAATGGATTAAGAGCTGGACTTTGAGGTCTAGAAGTCCAGGATTCAAATCTTATCTCTGAATCCTCATAAGTAAATGTTCACTTCACAATTACATAAAAACACTTTTATAGTATATCACAATTAATAGGATCTGTTGACTAGTCTCCATTCTGTTTCTACATATTACAGCCCCCTGAATTTTCACTCATACTTTTCTATATATTTTCAACTGAGTTTCTCTGCATTTTTACCTAGAAGTCCTTCTATGTGTACAAAACCTAGTTTACATGTCATTTGATTTGATGTCTTCTCGGCCCCTGTCTACTCCCTCCTGACATTATTTTTCTGATGTCTGTGTTTTTTTGTTTGTTGGTTTGTTTTATTTTGCTTTGTTTTTAAATATCTTAGTCACTTGCCAATACTACTATTCCAACCCCAAACATCTCTTGTAACAAAGAAATAGTTTATCAAGGAAAACAACATGATTCATTGATCACATCTAATATACTCTATATCTCTATTAAGTCTACTATCTCTATTAAGAAGATGGATTTTCATCATTACTTATTTTATATTTATTTTTATTGTTCTTATTCCTTAGCTAACATTTAATATGTGGCAGACACCATTCCAAGCACTTCGTAATCATTTCATTTGATCTGAATCTTGAAAGGTAGGTGCTATTATTATCCTCATTTTACGGTGAGAAAACTGAGGTGGACGTAGATTAAATGATTTAACCAGGATTACACAGCTAGTAACTGGCTAAGGCCCAATCTGAATTCAGGTCTTCCTGACTCCAGGCCTAGCACTTTTATTCACTGAGTCATTTCATAATATCTTGTGCAGTTACATTAGCATGAAATTTGTTTTTTTTTCTCTTTTCTTTGATACATTATTGTGATCATTATGTATGTTATGGTTTTATTTACTTTGAATCTAGAGTAATTCAAAAAAGCTTTCTCAAATTTCTCTGAAATCTTCATACATATTATTTTTATCATATTCATAAAACAGTTTTTGAGTCATTCTCTAATTACTTGGACATTCAATTTTATAAATAGTCTTTTACTACCATAAAAATGCTATGATTATTTTGGGATATATGGGGCTTTTTGCTCAGTCTTTGACTTCTTTCTGATATCATGGGTCAAAGTACATGAAAAATTAAGTAATTTTCTTAAGATAATTAGAAACCATTTTCCAGAATTAATGAAGTAATTGACAACTCCACTAAAAATTATATATGTGGGCCTATCTTTATATAACCTCTCAATCATTCACTATTTGGCCAATTTGCCAATTTATTTAGTCTTATAAATGTTTGTAATCATTTTTTTTTAACATGGCCTTTAACATTTAGAAATTCTTTTTTTTTTTTTTTTGAGTACTATTTTTTTCCATTTCTCTTTAATACTGTTGTGAATGGACCTCGGCCTTACATATTTGTGTTGATTCCTTTTTGATACTTTACCTTAGAGCTTTATTAGTGACAATTGACACAAATATTAGCTTGGTAGAATCTGAATAATCCATAGGTTTTGTTTTAGATTTTATGATCTCTACTATCTCTTGTTTGGTCGCCAATTTGTCCCAAAACCATTTTTTTTTTCTGAAAGATATATCTCTGATCTCTAGATTTTTTAAATGATGCATCCCTTTATAATAAGATTTTATTCATTTTGATCTTATTTTAGTATAACTTTTAAGATGTAGATCTAAATGTAATTTCTGCCAAAATGCTTTCCAGTTTTCTCCAGAGTTGCCATTTGATAATTTCTAAAAAGCATTTTTTTGTTCTTGTACAATAGAATATACTGTTCTATACTTAATTGCTTTTACTTATTAATTATTTAGTTTGTTCCATTGCCTTATTTTGATATTTCTTTTAACCCATACCAAAAAGTTTTGAGGTATACTGAATTATATCATATGCTTAGATCAGATAGTGGTCTTCATTAGTTCTACTTTTTTCCCATTATTCCACTTTTAACTTATTCTAAGTAAATTATAATCATTTTGCCTAATGTAAATTAATATCGTTATAGGTTTTATTGCTGTTATTGTTGTTTGTTTGTTTGTTTCTGTCAAGAAACAAAAGAAGTTTTCCAATACAATACAGTAAAATTTCCCATGTTTCTTTACTTTAAATAGATAAGTCTTGGTCTTAGATAAATACTGTCTGTCACATTAAGGAATGCTTTTAAAAATTTCTGTGCCCTCTACATTCATAAAAAAATTATGGATACTGAATCTGGATGGAAGCATGGTATTTTTACCTTTTTTGTTTGTTTTTCTTCTTGTGTTTTTTTTGTTCTTTTAACCTGATTTTTCTTGCACAACATGAAAAATGTTGAAATATGATTAAGAGAATTACACATATTTAACCTACAGCAGATTGCTTACTGTCTTGGGAAGGGGGAAGATAAGGGAGAGAGGGAGGAAATTTTAGAACACCAAGTCTTAAAAAAAATGTATGTTGAATTTTTTTTTACATGTTTTAAAAAATATGTCATTGAAATTTAAAAAAAAGTTCCTTAACAGTAGTTTAACATAAATAAATTTGGCAATTTGTTAAAATTTTCTTTTTCTATTAATATTATCATGATTTTTAAATTTTTCTTATTAATAGTGATTTATTACTTACATGAACTGATGCTGAGTGAAATGAGCAGGACCAGGAGATCATTATATACTTCAACAACAATACTATATGATGACCAGTTCTGATGGATCAGGCCATCCTCAGCAACGAGATCAACCAAATCATTTCTAATGGAGCAGTAATGAACTGAACTAGCTATGCCCAGAAAAAGAACTCTGAGAGATGACTAAAAAACATTACATTGAATTCCCAATCCCTATATTTATGCACACCTGCATTTTTGATTTCCTTCACAAGCTAATTGTACAATATTTCAGAGTCTGATTCTTATTCTACAGCAAAATAACGTTTTGGTCAGGTATACTTATTGTGTATCTAATTTATATTTTAATATATTTAACATCTACTGGTCATCCTGCCATCTAGGGGAGGGGGTGGGGGGGGTAAGAGGTGAAAAATTGGAACAAGAGGTTTGGCAATTGTTAATGCTGTAAAGTTACCCATGTATATATCCTGTAAATAAAAGGCTATTAAATAAAAAAAAAAATAGTGATTTATTACTTAGGTATTCAAATGTGGATGCAATCAAATTTGAGTAGATAATTTCTTTAATAATAAGATTAACCCATCCATGCCACTTTTTCAGATTCTCTAATAGGTTCCCCAAATGGATTCCACAGTATTCTTGGGGTTGTCTTCACTTTTTTTAAACATCATAAAGATGTCTATTTAATATAGAGTTATTCATCACTTAATCTTGCCACATGAATAGCTCATCTGTATTTTTTTTTAATACTGGGAACACTAAAAACATAAATCATATGTTTTTAGTGTTCCCAGTATTAAATTCTTCATATGTTCTTGGGATAAATCTAATATCACAATTCTAACAGATTTGTCTACTAAATTTTTACTTTGATGTTTCTTCTTTGCATGAAACTGACCCTATGTTAATTAATTCTAAAATAGCCTAATAAAAGGAATGTTTTTAAATATGGGCTAGTTAGAATCAGAAGGAACTGAGTTCAAATTCTGTTTTGCATGCTTTATCACAGATGGAAGACATTCAATTGTTCAGAACTTTCACATTCTCATATATAAAATGAAAAAAATATTATGTATATAAGCCTTCTTACAGCTTGTTCTGTTTTATTTTGTTTTGAGGCATGGGTGAGATAACTAAAATGAAACACTTTGGAAACTTTAAAATGTTTTGTGACATATTGATCAATTGACTGATTTTTCAAGGGCATCTAGTAAGTCTGGGATAATCAGCAAAGATCAGTGGTGACCATCAAGGAAGGATTTTTGCTTGTTTGTTTTTGCTTTTTATTGATTTTGTCCATAGCAATTCATTAAACTACTTACTAAATTAAAGAAAGATGACAATTTGTTTTAATTGTATATTAGTGAAATCACAAATCTTTGAAATATTGAAGAAGTAATTTGTATTAGGTAAGTAGGTGATACAGCACATAGAGCACAAAACCTGGAGACAAGGAGGTATGAACTCAAATCCCAGTCTCAAACAATTACAGATTATGTGACTCAAGAAAGGTCACTTAACATGTCTCAGTTTCTTTATATATAAAATAGGGATAATAATAGCACTTTACTTCCAGGGTGGCGGTGAAGAAAAAAATAAGTAAAATATTTTTGAAATGCTTAGTATTCCTTAAAATATTATATGAACACATTATATATAATTATCATGAATCATATCACCACTACCCCAAAAAGTTTGTTGTCCTATATGTTTTATCCTGAGTCTTCTCTCCTCCCTCTATACTTTTCTCTATCTCTATCTATTAGTTACCATGTATTTAAATATTTTCTTTGCATATATGACACTGACTTAGATATACAGCCACAGTATTACTCCTTGAACTTCAGTCACATATGACCAATAGCTCAATAGGTATTTCAACTATTATTTTGTTTTGTTTTTTCAGAAACACCTTAAACCCAATATATTTAAAATGAAATTAATTATTCTTCATTCAAAACATTCTCTCTTTCAAAACACTAATTTAATGGAATAGAAGATTATCTTTCATCTTTATTGATTTCTAATTTTAGCATAATCCTAGACCCTTCATTCTCTCTTATCCCATATTTAATCAATTTCTAAGTCTTGCTACCTTCACAAAATCTCTTAAATATAATCCCATCTTTTCACTCACAGTTACCATTTTAATTCAGGTCCACCTAACCTTTCACTTATATTATCACAACTGCCTGTACCTAATGAATTTCCTTGTCTCAAGACTTTCACCATTCCAACTTATCCTATATAATTTTGCAAAGTAATTTCTCTTAAGCTGACATATGACCATGTGGTTCATACTCAACCAATCTGTGAATTCTTTTTGATTATAGAACTAAATAAAAACTCTTCTATTTAGCTGTTGAACCCTGTAGAATATGACTCTAAATAATTGTTTCAACTTCACTTGGCATTTCTTCTCCTCATGCACTCTGTGATCTTGCAATAATAACCTCCTTTCTGTTCTTCTACTATGGCACTCCATCTGTGTCTGATCTTTTATATTGGCCATCCTCTATTATCAGAATTCATTGTTTCCTATCTCTGCCTCATTGAATCCCTCTTTTTCTTTAAATATGGCTATGTCACCATTTTCTGAAGTAAGCTGTCCTGACTTTCTTTCCCCACCACAGCTATAAGTGCATTCTCTCTCTCTCTTCTCTCTCTCTCTTTCTCTCTCTCTCTCTCTCTCTCTCTCTCTCTCTTTCTTTCTGTTTCTCTGTCTCTCGCTGTCTCTGTCTCTCTCTGTGTGTCTCTGTCTCTGTCTCTGTCTCTGTATCTCTCTCCTCTATCTCTCTCCTCTCTCTCTCTCGATATATATATATATATATATATATATATATATATATATATGTAATTATCTTTGAACACATATTTTAAAACTTATAACTACAAAAGACTATTGGAAGACTGAGTATATACAATAAATAAAGCACCTAGTATGTGTCAGGCATAGTGCTATACACACACATATACATGTAAAACACATAAATATACATTATATATAATATACACAGAGAAATATACATACCCATATGTATGCATATATATGTGTGCATATGTATTTATATACATATAAATATATATAATGTAATTATATATAACTGCTTATATATCTATGTATAAAGAGATAAATATATATGACTAAAAGTATATGCTTTATATGTATATATGAAGACTTGTCTATATATCTGTGTATGTGTGTATTTATACACACGCATACACACACATATATATAGACACATATGTATTTTTTAAGCTTTTCTCCCATTAGAGTATAGTAAGCTCATTGAGAGTAAGACTCATTTTATTCATATCTATATTCCCCAGTACCTAGCATAATGAGTGTCTAGCTGATAACAGATAATTAATACTTGATGAATGATTAATGATTCATGGTATTTGTGTATATGTTACATCCTCTCTATCATCATTTAAATTATTTGAAAGCAGGAACGATTTTATTTTTTATACTTGTGGTCTCAGTGCCAAGTACAGTACTTTACAGTTAGTAGATATTTACTAAATGTCTGTTTATTTATTTTGTAGATGTTGCTGCTGTTTGTGGTCATTTGTATAGAATTGCTGATTTTTTGGCTAAATAGTATTTTCTAGTATTACTATACAGTGTTTTAGATGCATAAATATAATCATTAACAATATCTTGTGACACCCTGAGGTGAAAATTCCCTCTATAACAGCTGCCATTACCTTGAATATACCAAGCAGCAAGTATGACGTCATCTTATATGCCACACAAATGATAATATTTAGTACTCACTCATAATCTTGTGGTTTTGGAACAGATGACATAGATTTCTGCATCAAATATATCATCTGACCATTTTAAACATAAATTAGCCATCTGTTCATTAAATATGTAACTATCATAACATTTAGGAAAAAAAGAACTTGGAGATCATCAATTAATTTTTAAGATAGTACTTATATTAAAATATAATATACCCTGAAATCATCAAAAGCACTATCAAAATTTCTCAATCATTTTGAAAAATGGACCACATGGTCAATGTTTTGATATTTGCTATATATATATATATATATATATATATATTTTTTTTTTTTTTTTTTTTTACTATGGGCCTGTCACTATCAAAGAAACTCCTGATGGGACACTTCTGAAATCATTCCTGCTCCAACACATATACACATATTCTCAATCACATACACATATGAAGCCATTTCCTTTGAATTCCCTCTTTCCCTTTCTTTAAATCTCATAACCTCTTGACACAATCCTCATTCATTTCTCCTATATTCCATCTCCACAGTTATGTTGGCCTAGACTATGTCAGTAACCTCCTAATTGATCCTCATGACAATTATTGCTGAAGTGAAGTCAGAAAGTTGGTCTCCTATGCACATTTCAAGGGCCATTTTACTGGAATGACCTTCACCTATTTATCCACTAACTGACAAAGAATCCCAATTATTGATCCCATTAATTCTCCTTTGGCACTATGATGACTATTGAAGTCATCTGATGCTCTCAGCAACTAGTGTTAGGTATCCTACTTAGCCTGAATTCCATGTAGACACTTTCTACAGCATGTAACTATAATTCTTGTAGGTTAACTTAGAAGAAAGGTAATAAAAAAGGAAGATTCTAGCATAGATGAGACCATAACAAAATTCCTATCTTTATAAACAGATGCAATATAACATTTTATTGAATGACTGAAAATGATCAAACAGTATTATATAGTACATTCAGCCATATATATTGTCCTAAGGCTCTTCAATTTCATAGAAGTGAAGATATCCTTGATTTTTTTTTTTTTGTAAGAAAGATTACTAGCTCATCTTTATTGCCACTATTTAAGTATTCTTTTGGCCTCATGCTTATTTTACAGACTTTTTTATCTTTAAAACTTTTCATTTTCAAAACATATGCAACAGATAAATTTTTCAACATTGACCCTTGTGTAGCCTTTTGTTTCAGATTTTCCCCTTCTTCCCCTCACCTCTCCCCTAAATGGCAAGCAATCCAATATATATTATACAAGTTAAAATATGTTAAATCTAATATGTGTAAAATATATATACAATTCTCTTGCTGCACAAGAAAAATTCTATCAAAAAAGAAAGTAAATGACTAAGAAACAAATGCAAGTGAACAACAACAAAAAAAGTGAGAATGCTATGTTGTGGTCCACACTCAGCTCCCACAGTCCCCTCTCTGCATGTAGCTGGCTCTCTTCATCACTGAACAATTGGAACTGGTTTGAATCATCTCATTGTTGAAGAGAACCACGTCCATCAGAATTGATTATCACATAATCTTGTTGCTGCTATATATAATGGTCTCCTGGTTCTGCTCATTTCGCTTTACATTAATTCATGTAGGTCTCTCCAAGCCTCTCTAAAATCATCCTGCTGATCGTTTCTTTCAGAACAATAGTACTCCATAACATTCATATACCATAATTTATTCAGCCTTTCTCAAGTTGATGGGGATCCACTCAGTTTCCAGTTTCTGGCCACTACAAAAAGGGCTGCCACAAATATTTTTGCACATGTGGGTCCCTTTCCTTCCTTTAATATGTCTTTGGCATACAAGCCCAATAGAAACACTGCTGAGTCAAAAGGTATGTACTGTTTGATAACTTTTTGAGCATAGTTCCAAATTGCTCTCCAGAATGGCTGGATCCATTCACAGTTCCACCAACAATGTATCAGTGTCCCAGTTTTCCCACATCCCCTTCAACATTTGTCATTATCTTTCTCTGTCACCTTAGCCAATCTGAGAGGTGTGTATTGATATCTCAGAGTTGAATTAATTTGCATTTCTCTGATCAATAGTGATTTAGAATACCTTTTCATATGATTAGAAATGTTTTTTTTTTTTTTTAATTTCTTCATCTGAAAATTGTCTCACAATCTTGTGAAAAATCTTTTTAGGTTTTCCAGATATTGATTTTGGCTATAAGTTCTGAATGTACAAAAAATAATTTTGCTTCAGATCTCATTTAGAAGAATTTTTACTTTTTCTGAAAGCAGACTGGTTCTTTTGATGACATGTTTTTGTCTCCTGAAGAAAAGAAAAGAGGCATAGAAAGAACTAAATTATAACTAACTCTCCCTCTGCCCAATTCTAATTCTGCTTCTGGCCTACTCAGTTCAGATACCCATGTGCTTTTCTACTATCTTCAAATATACCAATATTTCATCCATATTTAAAAAAAATATTAGATTCTTATTTCTGTTTCTAGCTGTTTCTTTCATGTTCAACTTTTTTACTCCATTTGGTATTTTCTTGAAAATGATATTAGAATGTTACTTTCCTGAGATCATTTTGTAGATAAGAAAACGAAGGCAAACAAGGTTAAGTGACTTGCCCAAGATTATATAGGCAGCAAATGTCTGAGGCCAGATTTAAACTCAAGGAGAAGAGTCTATCTGATTCCAGACTCCAAGTTCTAGTGACTATTCACTTAGCCAGACTCTCAAACTATTGGCTTATTTCTTATTATTTATTCTCTCATTCACCATTCTCTTATTTCTCTACTATTTCTTAATTAAGTTATTGAAAACATTTTCTGCATTCAGTATTTCTTATCTTCTCATTCACTCCTCAACTTTGCAGTGAGATTTTCAATAAAATCACTCAACCTAAGTTGTTCTTTAGTTAATAATATTCTTTTTAAAAACTAAACATTAGTACGATTTTCATTCTTGCTCTACTTAAATTTCTCCTCTGCATTTTTTTTTTTTTTTTTTTTTTTTGCTGAGGCAATTGGGATTAAGTGACTTACGCAGGGTTACACAAACAGGAAGTATTAAATGTCTGAGGTCAAATTTGAACTCAGGTCCTCCTGACTTCAGGGCTTGTGCTTTACCCACTGTACTACTTACCTGCCCTTTTCTTTGCATTTTTCAAATGGGCATTTTACTAGATTGACCTTAACCTATTTCTTCACTATTTTTTCCTTCTAAAAGACCTGCCTCGTGTCACTAATGATTTTTTAATTGCCAAATCTGATGGTATTTTCTCAGTTTTGTTGATGTATCTATTACATTTTCATTGTTGCTACTCTCTCCTCCTAGATGCTGTTTTGTCTCTTGATTTTCATGACACTTCTCTTGTACTGTTTATCTCCTACATGCCTCACTGCTCCTTTTCAGTCTTTTTGGTTGTTTGATAAACACACCACATTCCTTGTTTGTGATATTATCTAAAATTCAAGTCTAGGACCTCCTGTGTTCTTTTTCTGGTCTCTATCTTCTTTATACATATGGGTCCTAGATCTACGTATGTCATACCAGTCTTTCTATGAACTTCAGATCCCTGACACTAATTGCTTATTGGATATTTCAGATCAGATTTTCTAGAAACATCTTCAATTTAAGATATCTAAAATTTAATTCATTATCTTTGCCTCACCCTTCCAAACTTCCCTATTTCCTTTTGAAGGAATAATTATTCTTCCAGAGTCTCTGGTTCATAACCTTAGGATTATTTTGTATGGCTTACTCTTCCTTATCCCACATCAATTGCCAAAGCTTGTCATTGCCTGTGTTTTCAAAATCTTTCTTTTCTGATCCCTTCTTTCCACTAACATATGTGACATATTATTTCTAGCTTTTATGATCACTCACTTAACTTTTTAATTTTTTATTTAGCTAATTTTTAATTTATGAAATAAAACATACATTTCTACAACAAAGTATAATAAGAAAGATGAATTCACATGAAACTACAAATCTATTATGTACAGCTTGCTATTTAATATATATATATATATATATGAATTATCATGCAATTTTTTTCTTTCCTCCTCTCCCCTGCCTTACAGATGCATATAGATTTCTAAATAAATAAATAAAATCACTCACATACTTTGATTTGTTAGTTCTTTCTCTGAACACAAATAGCATTTTCTCAGATACGTATTTTTGACATGATTTTCTGACCCCTGAAGTTCATTTAACATTCATACTAAAATAATTTTCTTTAGGAGATCTGACCATGTGATTTCCTTACTTAATCACACCCAGTGGCTTTTTATTGCTTCCACAATAAAACAGCTTTTAAAACTCTACGCAAAAAAATGTTTGTGGGAGCCCTTTTTGTGATTGCAAGAAACTGGAAACTGAATTGATGCCCATTAATTGGAGAATGGCTGAAAAAGTTATGGTACATGAATGTTATAGAATATTATTGTTCTATAAGAGACAATCAGGACAATGATTTTAGAGAGGTCTGGAGAGGCTTATATGAAGTAATGCTAAGTGACATGAGCAGAACCAGGAGATCATTGTACACAGCAACATCAATATTAGATGATGATGCACTCTGATGAAAATAACTTTTTCCAGTAATGAGATGATTGAAGCCAGTTCCAATGATCTTGTGATGAAGAGAACCATCTACACCCAGAGAAAATACTGTAAGAAGTGAATGTGGATCATAACATAACATTCTCACTCTTTTTCTTGTTGTTCATGTGCATTTTGTTTTCTTACTCATTTATTTTCCCTTTTGACCTAATTTTTCTTGTGCAGCAAGAGAATTAAATAAATATGCTTACATATATTGGATTTACCATATATTTTAACATGTATTACATGCTTGTCATCTAGGGGAGGGAGTAGGGGGAAGGAAGGGAAAATCTGAAACACAAGGCTATGCAAGGATCAATGTTGAAAAATTTACCTGTGCATATGTTTTGAAAATAGAAAGCTTTAAAAAAACAAATCCCCATGCAATTTTTCCCCTACCTATCATTTTAGCCTTTTTGTTTATTAGACAGGAAAAGAACAAATAATTCCAAAATGAAATTATCTAGTAGCCTGTTTTACTTTATCCATTATTGTAAAGGCCTGTTTTAATTATGTGTATGTAGTCAACAGTAAGTATCCAAAGCTTTGAGTTGCTTTATAGAGGTATATACCCTATACCTACATCATATATATGTATATGATGTAAGTATATATATATATATATATATATATATATATATTATATATATATATATATTTATATATATATATATATATATAGAGAGAGAGAGAGAGAGAGGTATACACCCTACATCTATACACCTACATCACATGAACTTTTGAAACTCATCTTTCCATAATCAAACAATTTATAAGGGTCCTTTACTTACTTTAATCACACAGCTGGATGCTACTTTTTCATCCTTCTGTAATTCTGTACAATCTTTCATAAAGTATGGTCCATTAATCTGCTTCCCCACAGACAAAGTGAAAGGGAGAGTTTTATAATTTTTGGTGAACTTATGACTATCCAGTCACTGTGGATAAGTCATAACAACTCTTCAATCCTATACACACATACTTACACATCTATGTATACATACATATTCATATGTATCACTGTTGTTTTAAATCTGGATTATTTCCTTAAATATTCCTTAAATAAAAATGATACATTTTGAGAAGTAATTTAGATATTGTATCAAGATGACTAAGGGAGAGTTTTGTTGTTGTTTTTTTAAATAATAGAAAACTAAAGGCAATTTAAGATTGTAGGATTTTAAGGATGGAAGGTTTAAAAATTCACTTGTTTACCATTTTTACAGAACACAATTTATGAAGGATCATTCAAACATAGATGTGTAAACTGAAGTTCACGTATGTTAACTTACAGTAACACTGCTCATAGAACTTAAATTTGAATGGGTTAACACCTAAATTCTATTTGACATCAAATAGAATTTACTAAAAATGGAAGAAAAATAAAATAAATAAGTCCATGGTTATCTAGGGACTTGAATGAACATGGTAGGCATGAAAAGGATCTGAGGATTTTCTGTTTTCTCATTGACTTTTATCAATATGTTAGTGGAATAGATCTTTCTAGCACTGTACTTATTGTTAAGGGACATTGGGAGTGAATTTCATTTTACTATACCAGTTATCAACACAGTCTTGTTATTTTAATCTGCTATACATTTACTTTGCTGCTTCAGAAATCTCACTTTAGTATTATCTCCCTAGTCCATTGTCATAGGCCACTGGTTCAGCAGAAAGCTGACTATCAATCTCAAACACAATAACAAAGAACAAATTACAGAAAAGAAAGATAGTTGTCACAGACTATTCAGAGTTTTATTCCCAGGAGCGATGGACTGCAAAGGCTCTTCTGGCCCATCGGCTAAGTCTAAGTTGGAAAAGAATTTCACATCAAGCTACCCAATCAGATTTACAGATGGAAAATTTCCTCTTCTGAAATCTGATGTTCTCCAAATTTATTTCCAATCTCCTCTCCGGCTTGACTCTTATCAAGGAAGGAAGACCTTGTCATTCTTGTTAATTATCTTTCATTTGAATGGAGGAATATTGCATGAGAGTATCTGTGAATGTTCTGAGGTTGGTTTGCTCTTGGAAAGGCAACATAATATTGTTGGAAGCTATAAAACATATTTCAAAGAAAATTCTACTCTCATAGATTCCAACACTGACTTCTGGGCCCCAGAGGAGTGAAATGGGACTTAATAGGTCCCTATAAAATATATATAAGGAACTATAATGGGACTATTGTTCTGCATTATAATCAATCTAGTTACCACAAGTAACCAGATTTTATTCATATTTCAAAACTGTTAAAAAGATAGTCCAGTTCCTTTTGGTTCAGTTTTCTCTGCCAACTTTCTGGGTGTTTGTTCTATTTGAGACACATTGCCTTAGAGAAACTTTTACCCTCAGGTTCCAGATTTCCTGATTAGTATTTATCTTCTCCTTGACAACTATTTTTGAAAAGTCCAAACCTCTAGATATGAATGAGGTTTATTTTTCCTGCCACATTGGTCACATTAAACTTCTCACTAAACTTCTTGGCCACCCTTCCTGGCTATCACTTCATTCTGTGCATGATTCCCGCCCAAATTCAAAATCAAACACTTAATAGTTGTGTCACTCTGAGCAAATTATTTAATCCTATTTGACTCAGTTTTTTTTTTTTTCATCTGCAAAATGAGCTACATAAGAAAATGACAAACCTCTTTAATATTTTTGTGAGAAAAACTCCAGATCAGTTCATGAAGAGTTGAGCATTAATGAAACAACTAAACATAAATAAAATTCCATTGTGTAAGATTTTTAGGAGGGAAAAGATTCTTTTGGCTTCCCATCCCCAGTGTTTTTCATTAAGACTTTGTACTATTGATACAGAATAAGCTCTTTATCAATGCCACTTCATGCATTCATTTGTTCTCTACTAAATGTTCATGTATGTTCATAGACAGGAAGAGTTTGGGTATATGACTTTATGAGATAATTAATTTAATAAACCTTACAATGTTTTTCACAGGAGTTTAATTTTTAATGTCTTCCCATTTTCCTATTTTTCACATCACCACTGTTTATGCCCTTCCCCTAAAATACTTAACCTTAAATTGTTTTTATATATACTTACATATTTACATATTGTATTACCCCAATAGAATTTCAGTTCCTAGTGAACAAATTGTTCTTTTTTTAACTTTTTATCATAGTGTCTAGGATAATTTTTGATACTCTAAAAATATTTATTTATATGTCTGTTGATGGACTGATTGATTCTCTAAGGAGAATATATTTTGAAAATACATATTTTGATGTGTTACTCCATTATTATCTCTAAATTTTATAAATGGAGTTACCCTTGGATAGAGAATTTATTAAGTGATTGCTATGGGACAAGTATTGTTCTAAGTCCTGGGTTGTGGGGTGGGCAGGTCAAGATATTACTAACGATCAATATTATTTTAATCTTTAGAGTTTAAAATTCCAATGAGGGAAGACAAGACAAAAAAGATCTATAAAAGGGTTGAATAATGTGAGTATGGTGTGGAGATATTTTTCCACTTTTTTAATGGCATGGAAATCTAGTTTGCAAGAAGATAAAATGAAAATTTGCCCGTCAGATGAGAGGGATTCAGGAGTGGTTTCAGTTAAGAGAGATGATGATGGCTAGAGTATAAGTGCTACCTAAATGACACATCTTGGTCACCAGAAAGTACATTTGTATCTGCCCAAAAGAAAATGTTTATTTTTTTTTCTCATTGACAACATAAAATTTGTTGTATTGTTGTTAGTAGTTATTGATTAAAAATAAATTTTGATAAAAATACTGACAGTGATGGTCAACCACCCTAAACTAAAATTTTTTATTGGGGAATTCATAATTTACATAACTCAAGATTTCACTTTTGGGTCAACATTGTTTTATTGTTAAACAATCCCTAATGTAGATACCAAAAGATATAAAGTGGTACAGGGCAATGGGCCCATAATCAGCAAGAAATTAAGTTAAATATGGCCTCAAACATTTACTATCTTTCTGTCCCTGGGCAAGTTCCAATAGAAAGATATTAGAGATCTCTGATAGTCCCCTCTATTAGAAAGTCCTAGACAAATCTCTGCCAGAATCGTCCTCATTACTCACTTATTATATATGTCTTTTAACTCTTTCACAGAAAATCTTTTCTCAAATACTCAGGCATTTAAATCAATTGTTGACCAACAAAAATCATAAGTTTAAAACTATCTTATGTACATCTATTAAAGTATTTATCCAAATAGAAATCACCAAGGAGGAGAATAAAGATAGTTGAGTCAAGGAAGATTTACTTACAAGGCAATTGATTCAGAAACATAAGAATGGGTATGAAGCATGAAAAATCAATGTCAGTTGGATAGGGTAGATATTCTATTAGATATTCATCCATTCAATGTTTTCATTTTGCCTTAAGCTTTCTATCCATTTATCTTCTGCTTCCATTATCATCAGCTTATGAAAAGTGATAACTATTTGTTCTCTCACTTTTGAAAAAAAAGAAACTTTAATGTTTTCTTTTTTTCTAAATGTATTACTCTCTTTTCCCTGGAATAACATCAGTCAATCAATCAATCAATTAATTAACAATTTGTCAAACATTTTAAAATGCCTACTATAAAAAGAAAGATAGAATATTTATTAAATGCTTACTATGTGACTGGCCTATGGTAAGCACTGGAGGTACAAATATAAACATGCAGGATATTCTCTACCTTCAAAAAATGTACCTTCTTTTGGTGGAATATAACATATAAATCAGGATACAAAAATGGAGGAAGGAAAGGTACTCACATAGGAGCAATGCAGATGAAAAGTAGAATAAGAGAAAGAAAAGTAGAAGTAAGAAGAGAAGATGAAGAAGAGGAGGAATAGGAGGAAAAGAAGACAACAGTCTAGTCATAAGGGCAATGAAGTGTGGCTGAGTGCCATTTTGAAATAAAAATGCTTCCAATGAAGACTTTCAAATCACATAGGAAAATCACATACATAATATAAACCATTCATATCTTGGGTTAAATTTCTTCATTACTTTCAAGAATTAAGCCATACCTATCAATTCATTCAATTCACATAAAGTCTACTTCAAGAATCAATTGGTATAAACCTAAAACTCAGTCAACAAAAACTTAATAGTAAATTAGCCCCTGTGTGACAGTTAGGTAACACAATGGATAGATCACAGTCCTGGAGTCAAGAAGACCTGAGTTCAATTCTAGTCTTTGACACTTACTGACTCTGGGCAAATTACTTAACCTTATTTAATTCAGTTTCATCATCCATAAAATGATCCAAGACAATTCTAAAGGACTCATAATGAAAAATGCAATCTACCTCCAGAGAAAGGGACTGAACATAAATTGAAGCATAATGTTTCAACTTTATTTTTCCTGTTCCCCCTTCCAATTTTCTTTTGAAGCATGATTAATATGGAATTACATCATGATTATGTATGTAGTCTACATTAAACAGCTTGCCTTCTCAAAAGGAGGGGAGGGAGAGAATTTGGAACTCACAATTAAAAAAAAAGAATGCTAAGAATTATTTTCACATGCAATTGAAAAAAAAAATCTTTTTTTAAAAGGGGCATTAATTGTGTAACTTATACTCAAGATTTGGTTTTCCCTTAGAAGTAAAAAAAAATACTTTAGAATATTCCCTTTTTATGAATTGTTAAACAATAAGAGTGTCTGTTATAGACTTGATGTTGTATATTTACACCAAAATATGAAGGAAGCAATCTTATTTTTTACCCTACACCTGGTATACTTAAATTGACTTATATTCAAATAAAATAATCTTGTTCCATCTCTCTTGAGATTAGGGCTTAAAGTAAGTAAACCTAAGCATGACTAGGAAACTTTTCAGTCTAAAGCAAGGACCATTCATCTTCCTAGTCTCCAATCCAATCCTAATCTCTTTGTTTAGCTTTGCTTGTGGGTGAAATAATCATTCTTTTTCCTTTGTTTCCCCTCCCACTAGGTAACTACCATTTAATGAATGTTTTAGACATGTTTTTAATGTGAACCTATTCATGATTTCCAACTTATTGGTCTATGTGTCCTTTGTCTTTTTAAATCATGACTGGGAAATATGTCAAGGTAAATGAAAATAATAGATATAATTTATATCAAAAAGAGATATGAAAGCAAGATAGAATACAATAAAGGAGAATTACCCTCAGTAAACTTTCATAAGAGACTAATTAAGAAGCTTTCTTTCCATGTCAAAAGTGCACAGAGATGTATTCTTATTTCATTTGCTTCTCTAACACAATTTTAATTTAATTTTGGATCATCTAGTTAGCAGCAAGAGGCAGCTGGCTATGCATACCTGTGAAATCCTGGAAGATTTCCCCTATTCATGTTTCATAGCAATGTCAGTACATCTGTTGATTTTCTTTTTTTATAACAAAGATTCATCTGATGTATTTCCCTCCCTTCACCCTTGCACCCTATGAACAGATGCTAGCCTCATGTTTTAAAGAGAGAAAGATGTATTATGAAAGCCTTCAGCTGTTCTTGTTTTTGCAAAGTGGGAGATAGTGGTGGTAGTAATGGGAGATAGTTTTAGTTTTTGGCTAAAATCCTCTTATTTTTGTGAGGCCAGGGAAATGGAGATCCAGGTTAATCAATCTCCTACATAAAATATAGACCTATTTTGAACTTATCTTTTTCATTAAATACTCATAGCCCTCTACTAAATATTTCTCAAGCTAAGTTTTACATGTTCACACATCTGTTCATCTCACTTTCATTTTAGATTGGATGTATAATGTCAAAATTTAGTACATATAGATTCTCAGTATCCAAACACAACCTGTTCTTATGAAATTAATAGACCAACTGTTCAAAACTTAAGGTTTTCATTTTTTATTTTGAGTAAATACGTCTAAGGAGTTCAGTGGTCTCACTTGTATAACTCAGCAATTCTAGAGGGAATAAAGTCTAGCCTGGCCTGGCCTGGCCTGGCCTGTCCTTTAAAATATGAATACACAATCTCAAACAAAGCATCTGCCATAATCTCTAATCCTCAAGCTAATGGAATACTCCTTTCCACAGATTCCTCTTGATCGTAAACACCTTCACCATTTTGAACCTTTATCTTTCTTCTAAAACCCAGAGTTCTTCACTGTCAACCTTTGGTTAATACCTAAATATTTAATACACAAACCTTTATTCTTAGAATGATACCAAGTTAAATGGGTCCAGAATCATATCACTCCTTTTATTTTCTTTGAAAGACAATATAGTATAATCACACTATTAGACTAGGAGATACAAGGACTTGGTTTAATTTGTAATTCTTATGCTTTCTAGCTATGTGACTCTGAACAAAGTCCTTCAACCTCTGAGAATCATTTCCTTCATTTGTAAAACTGGAACTATAATATGAGAGGCAATATGACCTAGGAGATTACTAGATTTTGAGTCAAAGCCTTTGGATTTAAACATTGGCTCTATTGTTTATTATTGAGATCTTAGTTATTTCACCTCTGTATGTCTCAGTTATGTAAAATGTAAAATGACAGAATTAAATTAGATAATGTCTAAGGTCCCTTCCATCTCAAATTCTATTATATGCCCTGTTATAGAATTTTTAAGCATATTAAATATCAAATGTTTTGAAAACCATAAAAAATTATGCAAAAATAAAATACCGTTATTATTTAGTAAAACTATAGGAATGCTAGCTTTATTCAAGGTAATGGTAGAAATGTATAATCTCTACTGCTTGGTGAAGCTGAAGCTGGTGAATCATGGATCACTTGATCTTGGGAGCTCTGAGTTGCAGTAGGACTAAAGCAAGAGGAAATGTGTACTAGTGGATGTGACTGGTTCAAATAATTAGGTGAAATGGGGAAAGCCTATGCTCAAAAAACTATCTACATTGTTAAGAAAAAATAGTACAAATTTAAGGAATCATTATGGTGTGAAGATCCTGTATTTTTAAATCAGCAGGAGACAGGAATTCAGGTTAGGGGAAAATCGTCAGTCTTTATTCTCAGTGAAGAAAGATCGGAGGTGGAAGAGAATCAGCAATAGCAATGTGTGCAGCTGAGTCAAGAAGCTAGCTCAACCAGCAACCACACAACCAGCAGTTCGGAGTCTCGAACCCAGGCCCAATCTCCTCCAGCTTCTCTTCCTGTCTCTCTCTCTGCCTCCACCCACCAAAATCGTCATTTCCTATACAACACATCAGGACTTGTACAGAGAGTGGGCAGGGACCATTCTTTATCCAATCATGTATATTAATAGAGTATAGCCCAATTACTAGTTAGCCTCACGTACTTGGGACCTCAGTGCATCAACTCAAGCCTCAGCCCATTACATCTCCCGCTTTCTTTTATTTTAGAACACAGGTGGTCATGCCATCCCTGACTCCTCAGGGAGGTCAGAGCCCCCAAGGGGAGGTGATCACAGCCTCCCTAACTTCTCAGAGAAGGAGGTGAAAGCACCGAAAAGGAGGTGATCACAGCCTCCCTGACTTCTCAGAAAAGGCGGTGAAAGCAGTAAAAAGGAGATGATCATGCCCTACCTGACATCTCAGGAAGGGAGATGAAAAGCACCAAAGGGAAATGGGGGTTGCTAGTAGGTTTCTGGGCTGAAGGGTCTTATTATGCACAAACCCATCAGCATGGGAGGTATTACACAAGCACATAGCAATAACGCAGAGGCTATTAGGGATGACCCTCCCCTCAGTCAGTGCAGGCTCGATGTGGTGTAACAAACATGAATTTTACACGCAAGTAGCGGAATAGCAAACAATATAAATCAACATGGTATTGGAAAAGATCACCAGAAGTCCTAGAAGGTGGGTATGTAAACAACAGTCACACATACACCTTCTTCAGCAGCCAAGAGATAGTCCAAAACCAATCTATTGTCCATTGCTTCACATGTCAGGAATCCAACGATCCCCTGAGTTTTGAAGTCCTTCAAAAGTCTTTTTATGTTTAGGGAATCCAATGATTCCAGCAGATTTTGAAGTGTTGTAACAGTTTTATCATTTCTCAGAGAATCCAATGATTCAAGTTTTCAAATCTATCTCAGAGAATCAATGATTCCTAGGATTTAGTCCTATGTCTCAGAGAATCCAATGATTCCTGAGGGTTTTCAATCCTATGTCTCAGAGAATCCAAGTGATTCCTGAGGGTTTTGAGAGTCCAACAATCTTTGATGTCCATGAGTCAAACGCCATAACTGCCACGCTCTTTCAATGGTGAGCACAATCAGCAACAGAACCACCCGATATTTCTTGGGTCTTCTCCTTTGTTTCAAGGGTCTGCTCCGTCTCTCTGCGATGGACAAGGCGAATATGGCTCGTTGGTACCCATCTGATTCCTTCTCCACCTGTAGAGATACAAGCAAACCCTCTCCCCAAAGCAGTTAGCCTATCTGGTCCTTTCCATTCACCACTTTCTGGGTCTCTCCACATCACCTGGCGATTATCTAAAGATAGTGGAGCTGCTCGCACTGGACACTGACCTTCCGGTGGGTTATAAAACCTGTCTGCCGGAGCCAGTGCATCTTTGTCAAAAATCAAGAAGTTAATAGTATAAAGAGCTAGATTTAGAAGTTCTCTAGGGTTACCTGTGGCTCCCCCTTTCTTTTGTTTTTGGAGGAGTGTCTTAATATCTCTGTTTCTCCTCTCTACTATTGCCTGTCCTTGAGGATTAAAAGGTATGCCCGTGGTGTGTAAAATCTTATACTGTGCACAAAAGTGTGCAAAATGTTTTGAAGTATAAGCAGGACCATTGTCTGTTTTTATTGCTTGTGGCACACCCATAATCGAAAATACTTGCATGAGGAATTCAGTGACCACTCGGGCTGTCTCTTTTGCTGCTGGCATTGCAAAAGTGAATCCCAAAAAGGTGTCTACTACAACATGGATGAAAGACAGACGACCAAAAGATTTATAATGAGTCACATCCATTTGCCAGATTTCATTGGGTCTCAAACCACGAGGGTTCTTCCCTGGAGGCAGTGTAGGAGCGTGGAAAGGAAGGCAAGCTGTACAGGCTTTTACTATGCTCCTAGCTTCCTCTCTTGTTATTCCAAATTGTAAACGTAAAGCTCGAGCAGCCTGATGATATTTAGAATGAGATGCCTGAGCTTCTTGGAACAAAGGGGTATAGCCTCAGCCCATTACATTATGGGAAAAAAATTTAGTGAAATCTAGAGTTGATAAATATTTAGTTGAAACAACTTAATACATTTAGTACAGTTGTGTTATATAAAATAAATCCACAAAATCATTAGTCTTGCTTCATATTAAGTATATATTTTTAAAGTTTTCAAGTTCAGCAATTAAGCCCCTGAAAGGAATTGTAGGAATACAATGACAAAGCATTATGTATGGAAATGAAAGCCAATTATGTGATGAAATATTCATTGCTCATGGTCAAACATGGCCAACATTATAATAATAATAATAATAAACTACTTTCTAAATTAATTTATAAATTCAGTGCCAAACCAATCAACCTTTGGCTTACTGTAGGCCTCCCACAGAATTGTATCACAGGCTCTCCTATCTTCTCTCTATATTATTTCACTCAGCGATCTCCTTAGGCCTCCTGGATTCAATTATCGTCTTTAAGCAGATGGTTCTCATCTTCTTGTACATTTCAACATCTATTTTGCATTGTCAATTGTTTATTGGAAATTTCATACTAGAGACTATAGTTATTTTAACCTCAACATTTCCTAAACCCATTTTTTTTTTTCCCTGCCAGCACAAAACCTCCCCTTTTGATAACTTCCTTATTTTTGTTTGGGGTAGCACTACTCTCTCACTCCAGAATCACAACCTAGACATGATAATTGATTCCGAATTATCTCTTCCTTCCAACCTATACTTGACCTGTTGCCAAGTCTGGTCATTTTTTTCCTTTGTGATATTTCTTATTTAGGCTCCCTTTTTCCTGTCACTGCCACCACCTTGGCTTATACTCACATCACTCCATACCTTGAATACAACCTACTTTTTGACTCTCTGACACAAGTTTCTCTCCATTGCATTCTATTCTCTATTCAGTTATAAAAAAATCTTTCCAAAATGTATGTATGACCATATCACCCTCCCATACTCAATAAACTCTAGTACTTCTCTGTCACCACCAAAATCAAATTTAAAATCTTTTGTTTAGCATTTCAATCCATTCATCATCTGTCTTATTCACAGGTTTCCAATTTTTTTTATACTTTACTTCCCCTTACTTTCACATACTCTCTGATCCAATGACATTGGTCTCTTTGGTATTCTTCAAATGGGATGCTCTCCTAACTCCAGGCATTTATTTTTATTGGCTGTCCCATAAGCCTGGAGTTTTTTTCCTCCTCCTTCTTACCCCCTACTTCCCTGGCTTCTCCCAAGTTTTACCTAATATCACATACTCTACAAGAAATCTTTCCTAAACCCCCTTAATTTCAGTGCTTTCTTTCTTTAGGTTTTCTTCAATTATACATATAATTGCTTGCATATTGTCTCCCCATTAGATTATGAGCTCTTTGAGAGCAGAGGTTTTCTTGCTTTTCTTTGTATACCCAGAATTTGGCATAGTAACTAGAACATAAAAGTATTTAATAATACATGTTTCTTGTCTGGCTGGCTAATTTATTTTATAAAACTGAAAGAAAATGAATAAATTCCATCTGGAGTTTTAAAAAGTTTTAAAAACTCAAGGGAAAAAACAAGAAAGATGTGAAGAAAAGAAATACAGGAATAACAGATTTAAAATACACTACTAAATATTAATCAGCAACACTATTTGGTACTGTTTTTAAAAATAGAGTAGAATTAAAGTCATTAGCATAGTTTTCAATATACCTAAATACTCCAACAACTGGAGTAAGGAATCAACTTTCAAAATAAAACAAAACCCATAAAGGTTGGAAAGCATATGATATAAATTAGGTTTATACCAACAATTTACACCATATATGATGATCAATCCAAATTGATGTGACTTAAATACAAAAAGATTCTCTCATAAACAAATTAGAATGAGAAGTAAGGAGATAAGTTTTATAGGAAAAGAAATGGGAAGAGTTCATAGACAAAAAAGTGACAGAGAACATCACAGTAAATAAAATGGGTAGTTTTAATTTCATAAAATCATAAAGTATACACACAAAAATCAGTATAATTAAAATAGAAGTGTGACAATTAGCTGGGAAAATACTTGTAGCAAAATTTTCATATTAATACCTGATTACTTACCTGATTAATACCTGATAAAACTGTAGTTTAATTAATTTAAATATAAAATAACAAAACCCAATAAATGATTGAATTATATAGAGTCTATTTTCAAAAGAAGAAACCCAAGTTATAAACAACGATAATTTAAAATCACACAAATAAGAAATAACTAATTCTGAAGTTCTATCTCATACTCTTTAAAATCATACTCATGCTACTGACAAAAAAAAAAAAAAGGAAATTATAACTGCTGTAGAAGGATGGGCATACTAATGTATTTTTGCTGGAACTAGGAAATAATCCAACCATTCTGTAAAGAATTATGGTTCTATATGTAAAAGTAACTAATTCTTTAGAAATTCTCCTATAGTACTATTATATTGAGCAGTGCTTTTTCTTTTTCATTTTTCATAATGAAGATAATACTTTGTTTATTAGTTTTCTATCCCTAAGTAAATTTTAAGATTTACACTTGTTGAAACATCAGTTTACTTATCTGTAAAATGAAAATAGTAAAGCTTACAGTACATGCTTAACAGAATTTCTGTAAGGAAAATATCATGCAAACTGTAAAACTGTTAGGGGCCAGAAATCTGTACTTAAAACAAGGATTCTTACAAGGTGCTAACTCAGTGGAATTGATTTAAAAAAAAATGGTTATCTAGTTTAGCATGGTGATTAATAGTTTTCTAGTTCAGTACATGTACTTAGCACTTAATATAATTCCACAAGATTCACATCTATAGAGCATATAAGCTGGAAGAAATTCAGCCAGGTTGGGAATGAGAGACAGATTCATTCCATCATCCACCTTTGTGGTGGCTGGAAGCTGAAGCACAAGCCCTCAGACTTGCAGAGATTCACTCCATCATCATCAGCCTCCTGGTGATTGGCCTGTCCTCCTGCTCCTCCCACTGAGACCAAGGCCAGTCTGAAGGGTCAAAAAAGCTAGCCGGGCCCCAGGCAAGGAGACAATAAAGAATTTGGTCTTTAACACCGGCTATTCTCATGGTGATTACTTTACTGAAATGAAGGCTGCTCCAAGACCTCCAGAAAACCAGCAAGAACATTACATAAAACAATATAAAAATAAAAACTATTGAAATTGCAGCAAACTAAAACTTGGGCATAATAATAAATTATAATCTTTATCAAATATCTGTTGTGAATAGAGAAATTTTAGATGTTCCTTCCAAACAAATAGATTTCATTAACTCAACTGGAAATATTAGCAGAAGACTAGGTGATTTGGGAAATGTATAGGTTATATAAGAGATCCATTCCCCCATCTCCCAATGTTTGCACCATATACATACATACATATACATATATACATACATATATATATATATATATGTATATATTTACTTTCAGGGGTCTTGAAGGCTTTGTTTGCATTAAAGAACTGGTAGACTCTGATCACCTGAGGAGGAGCGTTATTGTATAATTATAGTAATTGCCCAATGGAATTAAAGTAATTAGTGCCATGTCACAAATCACAGAAAGTTAAGAAATGTGTTTAAGAGAAGATCAACACATTTCAGTAATCTTGGAAGTCAAATGATTTAAATACCATTAAAAATCTATGAGCTGTAAGTGTGGATGAACTTGGGAAAAAACAACTTCATCAAAGAAACTCAATAGCCTATAGTTATTGGGTATATTTATTTGATGACAATTAAAATAACTATGTACTCAATTGTGAACTCAATACCAAACCATGCAAAAGAAGTGACTGTAGCAAAAAGGGGTTATATTGCATATTAAATTTTCAAGATGAAAAAAGTTATAAAGGCTAATTACATTCTTAGTTTTCAGAACAATGTATGCTACTTTATACATATGTATAGTTATATCTATATTCATCTACATATTTCTATAAAATATTTTGATATCTATATATTGCTTTTTATGTATCCCCTGTGATTAGCACAATTTCTACCCATATGCTATGATGTGCTTAAGAGGTACTTAAATGTCCATAATACATAACTATAGCTGTTGCCATACTCTATGTTGCCTTCAATTTACCAAGTTTCTTATCACTATCAGTGATCATTTTTTTCCTCCTGGTTCATAGATTCATAGCCCCCAAATCATCAGCATTTATTCTATCTTATTTTCTTATTGGTCAAGTAGTGTATCTCAAATATAACCGTTTTTCTCTATTCACAAAGAAATTTTCATAGCTTAAATTTTAATCATATTAAATTTGGTCAGTATTTTCCTACCACCTCTGTGTTGGTAGATATGTCCTAGTTCCATCAAATTATACAGAATGGGGGAAATCAACTCTGAAGCCTCTTAAATAAACTCAAAAGTCCTAATCAAGGATTATAAATCCCCCAGTAATCAAAAGTTCTTTATCAAAGAGTATAATCTACATTTATACTGCCTTTGACCTGACTTCCAATAGTAGAAATCTGTTAATCACACAGATTTTTTTTTCTTGTTGGATTATATGTAGGTGTCCATTTTAAAGAAGAATATCATCTCCTTAGTTATTTTTCTGGATGTATATTGAATTTTTTGTCTATTAAGATTGCTTTGGATCACTCAATTACTGAGAAGAACCAAGTATTTCAGAGTTGATCATTGCATATTCTTGCTGTTTTTGTGTACAATGTATTCCTGATTCTGCTTGTTTTGCTCAGCTGCAGTTCACATTAATCTGTCCAGGCCTTTCTATAATGAGATTGTTCATAATTTTTATAGGATAATATTCCATTACCTTCATGTACCACAACCTCTTCATCCATTCCCCAGTTTATGAGAATCCACTCTTTTTCCAATTCTTTGCCACCACAAAAAGAGCCGCTATAAACATTCTTGCATATGTGGGTGCCCCTCCCTCCTCAATGGTTGCCTTGGGACACAGATTCAGTAATGGCACTGCCAGGTCAAAGGGCACGCACATCTTTATGGCCCTTTGGACATACCTCCAGATTGCTCTTCAGAATGACTGGATCAGTTCACAATGCCACCAAAAATGCACCACTGTCCCAGTTTTTCCATATCCTCTTCAATATTCACCATTACCTTTTCCTGTCATTTTAGCCAATTGGAGAAGTGTGACATGGTACTTCAGAACTTTCAATTTGCATTTCACTAATCAGTTGTGATCTAAAGCATTTCTTCATATAACTAAAAAAGACTTTAATTTCATCACCTGAAAATTATATGTTGATATCTCTTGACCATTCATCAATTAGGGAATGACTTGTATTCATATAAATTTGGCACATTTCTTTATATACTTTAGAAATGAGATATCCATCAGAAATACTGGTTGTAAAGACTTTTTCTCAGTTTTGTACTTCCTTTTAAATCTTTTCCAAAGATCTGATGGGTAGATTCTCCCTTGTTCTCCTAATTTTTTTTTTTATAATTGTTTATGCCCAAAGTATATATCCATTTGACCTTATTTTGGTATGGGCTGTGAAATGTAGGTCTATGCTGAGTTTCTGATATATTTTCCAGTTTTCCCGGCAATTTTTTGTCAAATAGTAAGTTCTTATTCCAGAAGTTGGAGTTTGGGGACTTATAAAATACTAGATATCTATAGACCTTGATTATAGTTTCATGTTTCATGTATATTTAATCTATTCTACTGATCTACCACTCTATTTCTTTAGCTAGTACGAAGTGGTTTTGATAACTGCTACATTACAAAATAGTTAGGTTTGGTACTGCTAAGTCACTATTCATTGTGTTTTTTTCCATTAAGTTCCTTGATATTTTTGATGTTTGGTTTTTTCCTTCCAGAAGATTTTTTTTTCCTATAAAATAATGTTTTGGCAGTTTGATTGATATGGCACTGAACAAGTATATCAATTTAGACAGAATTATAGTTTTTATTATATTAGCTCGGCCTAGCCATGAACAATTGATATTTTTCCCATTGTTTAGATCTTATTTTATTTGTGTAAGAAGTGTTTTATAATTGTGTTCATACAGTTTTTGAGTGTGTTTTGGCAGGTAGACCCCCAGGTACTTTAGGGTTTTTTACCACAATTTTAAATGGAATTTCTTTTCTATCTCTGCCTGATGGGCTTTGCCAGTGATGGCAAATGTAGAAATGCTGGTGATTTGTGTGGGTTTATTTTATATCCTGTAACTTTGCTAAAGCTGTGAATTGCTTTCAGTAGGTTTTTGGATGATTTTCTAGCATGCTATAAGTATGTCATCATATTATCTGTAAAGAGTGATAGTTTGCAAGCTGCTCTTCTATATTTTAAGTACATTGAAATAAAAATGGAAAAGTTTATTAATCAAAAAATTGAATAAATTATATGATTGATTGTATTTTGCTGTCCACCACATTATTCATAGATGACAAAAGATCTTTGGCAGGGTCATTTCTTCAGAAAAGGGGGAAGCTGACATTTCCATATTATATTATACTTATTTGCTTCACCACCATTAATTCACAAAAGGGAAGCCTCATAGGTATGTGATAGAAGAATGCACTCATTTTGCATCAATAATGAAAAATTTATGAGCTTATATCATGTAAAAAAGAGTGTGTTATTATTGTCTCACAAGCAAAAGATTTGCCTTCCCCTGCTGATTCATTCTTTAAGTCATTATCCAGTCACAGAAAACATGGTCTTACTCTATTCTCTGGATCTAAGAAATAACTGAGCTTTTCAGAAAATCTGCATTAAGAACACTCTCAAAATGCTAAACTTGTTTGTATCCCCCCCCCCAAGTGCATCAGCTATTAATCATTTGGTGAACTCCTCAATATGTATGGTGAACAACAGATGGACCAAAAACCAGGCCTCGAATTGTTCAGGAGGGACAAATCAGACTAGATAAAGTTTGGGAAATTGGATGAGCTTCTCAGTGAATCCACAACAGGACTTCAAAGCCCAATGTTTTCATATCATTATTCTTCTGGTGGTGTTATATAGAAAAAAACCACCAAATGTTACAATCTAAAAAGGCATATTTAAAAAGATCTATTGTCAAGAACAACTTAAGGAAAAGGTATCTTCTACCAGTTTTATGGTAGTAAGAAGAATTTGAGAAAATGGAAGTTGTATATATGTGGTTCTCTCAGCTGTAAATATATTGTGAACTGATGCTGAGTGAAATGAGAAACAGGAGATCATTGTACTTGGCAACAACAAGATTACATGATGATCAGTTCTGATGGTAGTGGCTCTCTTCAACAATGAGAGGATCTAAATCATATCCAATTTTTCAGTAATGAAGAGAACCAGCTAAACCCATCAAAAGAACTATGGGAAATGAGAAATAGCATTTCCACTCCTTCTGTTTTTGTCTGCTTGAATTTTTGTTTTCCTTCTCAGGTTATTTTTACCTTCTTTCTAAATCCGATTTTTCTTGTGCAGTAAGATAACTTTATAAATATGTATACATATATTGTATTTAACATATACTTTAACATATTTAACAAGTATTGGACTATTTGCCATCTAGGGGAGGGGATGGAGAGAAGGAGGGGAAAAGTTGGAACAGAAGGTTTTGCATGCTGAAAAATTACCCATGCATATGTTTTGTAAATAAAAAGGTATAATAAAAAAAATGATCTTGAGCAAATCACACCACCTCTCTGAAACTGTTTCTTTTTCTTAAAAGTAGAGGGGGACTGAAGAACTAGATGATATCTCATATTCCTTCCAGGTCTAAATCAATCTATGTATATAAGTAACATGTGTATGTATGTATGTATGTATGTATATAAAATTTCCTTAACTGAAATATATGAATTGTTTTCTTCTTGCCTCATACTAGCTCTGCTACCATGAGCAAATAACCTCTAAGATTTTCATGGGTTCTCATATATACATGAATTGCTGATGTCCCCTTTCCTCAAATACTACATTTCCTTTTATTCATTTGGTTACGTATTTGTTAAGTATCTATTTTGTACTACATACTATGCTAGGTTCCAGGGTTGCAAAGACAAAAGTCAAACAGTTCCTGCTCTCTGTAAGCTTACATCTGTAGTTGACATAGCATGCTCATATATATTATGTACATTAATATATATGCAAAATGGATATGTCACAGGGTTTGAACTCCGGTCGTCATGACTTCAAGGATAGAATTGTAGTCATCATATCATCATATTATACATGCATATGTGTATATACATATGTACACAATACACATATATGCATATACATGTGTTTATATATGCATCTCTATGTCCATACATGAATTACACATAAGTATGTGTATGTGTGTACACACATTATATGAGTGTGTGTTATGTATGTGTGTGCATGTATGTATGTATGCAGATCAATTATTTGAGAGGGAAACAAAAAGTATCTTACTGCAAAATATTCATTCTTATGACAGAATTGAGAATGGGAAAGAATGTGTTTTAAGTTGTCACTTAAAGGGTTAAAGTATCTTTCATAAAAGAAACAAGTGTGCTTGGACCAGAGACATTGTCCAGCATGGAAGGACTTTGAAACATCAACCAATTTGTACTTGGTTTTCATGTTGCAATTTTCTTTTATTTTTCCTTCATTGTCTGTTTCCATAGAAAATGACTTTGAATACATTCAGCACTATGGTTATTATACAGATGTCTGCTATTATACATTATATGTCCAGCTATTCTGCATTTTATCTTTCTTTTTATGATAAGGTATTGTGAGCAATGGAGTGAATGTCTGTGCAGTTCAGGAAAATGCACCGGAATTGTTTAAAACTCCAGAGTATGGCAGGTTGGCTTAAATGAGATGAGAGATGTTCTTAGCTACAATTTGGGAAGACCCAATGGCTATTACAGAAAGAGCACAGAGAATTTTCTGTCGGACAGGAATGGAATGACTTTGCTTTTGTCCTATTCTCCATCTGCCCAGAGAGTAGATAACAGTGTCAGAGATAGCCCTATTATCCAAATGGAGCCAATGTCTGCAGTGCTCATCTGCTATTCGCAGCACATATAAGACTCTCTCATTAGCCTCTTCAATTCTACATCTTCCTCCTCAGGTTTATCAAAAGAATTGCTAGGTATAATACACATGCATTATCATTCTACTCTGTTCAGTTCTCTAGGTAGTTATAAACACACACACTGCTTCTTGTTATTGTGTGATCTACAAAACAAAACAGTGAATACTTGCAAATTACATGTAATTGTCTTACAGTCTGTGCTCTAGTCTCCATCTTTGCATCTCAGAATGTGGGTGTCTCTTTCAGCAGGGTGTCTATTTTGCTCTCTTTGTCATAATTTCATTGTGTCCTTCAAGATATGGGAATTTTGTTACTGTAATATATTGAATGAGTGGTATTTTTTCACTGCACTGAAGTCTTCCCTCCACAGGGAAGTTCCTCCACAGTTCAATTTTCATTGGAAAGTTGTTTTACCTGGACATTACATGGTTCATTAAAAAAGAATTGTAAAAATAGCTTTTCTCTAAATGAAAGTTAACTATTGCACAGACTCGTCTATATTTATAATTAAAATAATAGAATGTCAGATCTGGAAGAAAATTTACATATCATACAATCTAATCCTCAGAAATTACAGATTAAAGAAACTGAAGGCAAGAGAAATTAAAGTTATTGGTCTAAATTTATCCTGTGACTTGCATGAATGTTTGTGGTAGAATTATTTCTAGAGTGCAGGTCTTCTGGATTCTATTCCAGCAATATTCACTGTGCTATAATATTCTCTCTCTCTCTTTCTCTGTTTCTCTCTGTCTCTCTGTCTCTCTGTCTTTCTGTCTCTCTGTCTCTCTGTCTCTCCTCTCTCTCTCTCTCTCTCTCTCTCTCTCTCTCTCTTCTCTCTCTCTCCCTCTCTCTCTCTCTCTCTCTCTCTCTCTCTCTCTCTCTCTCTCTCTCTCCTTTCTCTATTGGAATTAAGGACTTGATCTGGCTCACTTAACTAATAATAATAGCCAATTTAAGACTGCTTTTGAACTTAAGTCTTTTTGACTCTAAGATTAGTACTTGATCTACTGAATCATCTTGCTATCCTTTAACAATCTCAACAATATAAGAATCTATGTTAAGGAAATGAATGCAAGGTTGGGATAATTTCAAGCTAATAAACCTCTGGCTCCCATTATAAATGTTTCTTTACCAATATTAAGTTTAGTAATACTTTCCTTAAAATCCTGTTTATGATTATAACCTCAGAAAATCCAGTTCTCTATAGAAACCATTATTTTTCCAGGTTTTTTTTTCCCTTGCCTTTTCTGAATCTCTTTTGATGCTTCTATCAAAGGCCAAGCTATTATCATAACCAGTTGCCAATCAAAAAAATTTTTTTTCAAAAAAGAGAAAAAAAAATGAAGTCCAGATACATCTAGATTTTCAAATCCTTCAGGATTTGTCCAGAGGACTCTTTTCTAGGTATAAAAACCTATCTTTGTAGCCAGAAGACCCTAGTTCAAATTCAGTCTCAAAAATTCACTGCTGCACAACTCTGAGAATGTCATGCAACTTCTTGGTACTAAGGGAGATTTTCTAAGTCCACAAGTGGAGGACAAAGTGCTAACCTTAATTGTAGAGGAAACTTCCTCAAATAGGATTTCCTTATGTAAATAAATGACACAAGTGCTTTTCTAGGTTTTTATCTCCCACATGTTTTTAATGTCAATCAGTACAAATTTAAGCACAATTACATGCTGGGCACTATGTGAAATGCTGAGATTACAAAGAAAGGTAAAAGATAAGTCTCTGCTCCAAAAATGTTCATAATCTACTAGGGGAGACAAAATAAAAACTATACAAAGAAATAAGTATGGTATCAATTTTAAATAAACAAAGTGCTATATATTCTCTGTTAAAACAAAAATTCAATCCCTTGATAATAAAACCTTGAAAAAAAATTTTTAAATAGTGGGAGACGAAAATCTAGACCACATCTGGTATAATCTTTTAGTATGCATGTCTCAAGAACTTCTTTGGGAATCTATTGAAGCCTGTGCATTTTTACTTAGAATGTCTGTTTTTAAATGGACAAAATATAATACACAGGATTACAAAGAAACCAATATATATACACCAATAAAATACGAATATTATAATGAAATCACTTAACATTTTTTAGAACTCCTTAACTTAATTGTGGAACTAAGATTAAAGACTTCCTGACCTAAGACAGTTTTTGTTTTTGTTTTTATCTTTATATTTCCCCAAACTAACATGATGCCTTCACATATAGCAAGTGTTTGTTCTTTTTTTTTTTTTAATTGAATCCTTGTTGCATTGAAGTAATGCTGGATTTTGATTTTGTTTTTGTCCCCAAATATAGGATATTACATTTATCCCCACTGAATTCTTATTGACTATTCTAGCCTGTTGAGAAGTTCTTAGGTCTTGACTCTCATCGAGTACTGTTGATTACTCGTCCCATTTTTGTACCATTTAAAAATGTAATAAATATAGTACAATAACAGCATCTTTTTAAAGAAAGTTCATAATCCCTTGAAAAAGTACATTGTGCATTACTTTCACTTCATACTCCCCCCCCCATCCTCAGAAATTTAAGGGAAACTCTTTGTTAGAAAATTTTATCCTTATAAATATCAGAATATAATAACCCCAATCATGCATACCAGCCACCCAAAAACATGCATGCAATTCTTGACTTTTTTGAGTTCTGCAGAATCATTATCCACCATTTTTCAGAGCTCATTGCCAACTGCTCAATTATCAAACTAGCCAGTTCTTTCTGTGTCTATGGATGTAGCTTAGTTTTGCAGGACTAATAACTTGAACTCATTGAAGATATGTATTTGCACTCTTACCATTCCTGTATTTAACTTGGTTTTCAATACATTTAATGATTTGGGGATTAATTCCTCCCAGTCCAAAGATAATTTTCATTAATAAATGGGGGTTTTTTATACTACAATAATCTGTATGTTTATGTAAAATTACTTCTTCTGATCAAAGGGAGGAGGCTTTATAAGAGAAAGGTAGATTTGGGAAGCAAATAAAACAGTTAAGATTATATCTCTATGACATGGTGACATGAATTACCATCCCTGTTTACCCAATTAAATGACCTTGGAAAGTTCATATGACTGAAAAATTTATCATGCTGCAGTAAATCCTCTTTTGGGAATTTAAAACACTTGATAATATTGCTTTATCTTACCTTTAGAATCTTTTATATTTTTCTCTTTCCTACAGTCTAACCACATCCATGTCCTTGTTGGTCCTCACTCCAAAACTTCATTTTCCATCCTAATAACATTATATTGGCTATCTCTCAGACCTAGAATAATTTTCCTCTTTTTATCCATTGTTTCCCTGGATTCTTTCAATCTTACCATTTTTAGGAAGTTTATTTTTTTTTCTTTCTGCATCCAAACCAGGATGCTAGTATCTCCCTTTCTAAGAATAACTTCCATCTCCTCTTTCATATCTAAATCTATATTAATAATCCTATATTCTGAATACCTAGTTACTTGCATATTTCTCCTCAGTTAGAATGAGAACACCTTGAAAGCAGGCATTCATTTTGCTTTTCCCTGTGTTCCTAAAATTTAGAACAATTATTGACACATATAAAGCTCAATAATTTCTTGTTGCCTATTGATTGCTTGCTTGATTGGTGATGAGCCTTTCCAAATAAACAAAGTTCATCAACAAGCCTTTACTCAAAGCCTTTAAATATTTTTTTTAGCTTTTTAGGAACTTCCAGAGCAAATGTTCTATTGATATGACATTGGGGAACTTAAAACCACCTCCAAATTATAAGGCATCAAAGTAGATAGAGCTTTAACAAAAGTAGAGAATTCAGAATTGAGAGTCAAATTGTTCTGTCTTCTCTCCATCATACATTTTTATCATTCTGTTCACACTGAGTGATTTTATGCCTGCTTGATCTTCTTTTTGGCCTCAAAGCAAAAAAGAAAAATTGGTGTTCTAGGATTCATCATCAGTCTTAGCTAATTATAAATTTTAGTGGTCTTATTCTTAGAGGACCATGAAACTCTTTCATATTAATCTTCAACACTTGTCATTGCTTTTACTTTCTATACATGGTATTTTACAATTTAAGATATATGATGAGAAATTATTGTATATGACCTCTTTCAACAGCTTTCTCTTTTAATTTCTTGTATCAAAATTTGATTTTTGTGGGTTTCCTACAATTCTTGAACTAATTTTTATTGTGGAATTTTAACTGATATAAATTTGTTTACTAATTAAAAACAGGGGCCACAAAAGAGAAAGGTATATTTTGAAAGTAAATACATCTCTCAGAATATTTTATTTGAAAAAAATTTTCAATCTCACGAATACAGCATAAAATAAATCAATCCTGTCTAGACTTGGAATGGAGTTCACCCTGTATGTAATTCATTTACTAGAAAATTTGCGTAAAATAGTCATTTAACCCTTTTTAATCTTTGCCCAAAACCTAGGGCATACCTATAGATTATAACTGATTTATCTCTTCTCTATGCCATATGCTGATATGAAATGCCTTGCTATCAAAATTCCCATAATTTCTATCATATTGCTTAGAAGTGGGTTCAGAATAGCAGGCCCTTTTGTCACTTTTAAATAATGGAATTATTACAATGACAACTAAAATAGCATCAACTGTTTTATTTTAGATAGACAGCAAAAGTATGAATAGTTAACCCTAAAATTTCTTATCAGTACTGTATCATTTTTTCTCTGTTTTTGATTCATATTGTTTCTTTCTGCTTGGGTGGTCTGTAGCTTACTCTCTGACAGTGTCATTTCTATTTGTACAGTTAATTCTTTTAATTCTTTTTACCATGCTTCTCTAGTTTTCTCTGAAGCACAACTCAGGGGTCAATTCCCAGATAAGAGTTTTTTCAGTGTATACAAAAGTTCTTGTTTTCTCACATTTTAAATTTCTTTATATTTCTTCAATATTCTTTACATAACTAATGCAAGTTAGGTCCTTTCTGTAAAATGTTAACTCCTTAAAGGAAAACACATTTGTCTATTGAGCACATAATGTTTTAAAAGTATTTTTGAATCAAGTTCACTTTTTTTTATTTCCTCACATTAATTTTCTTAATAAGAAATGCAACTCTACCACCCCTTTGATCTATTCTGTTCCTTTAATCTATTATTATATTCTAGGCATGATTCCTTTGCTAGCAAGTCTGTGAAGCCTGTTATCAAATGTATCTCTTTGCATTAATATCTCTAAGTACACTTTCTTAGGAGATATGTTTTGGACAGTTATGTATAAATAACTGAAGCCTTTAGTTTTAACCTTTTATCGCATAAATACACATGTCTGACACATAGTAAGTACACAATAAATACTTGTTAACTTACTTTTTATATTACTTATTCATTCTACTGCATTTCTATTTTATGTTTCATTTACTGTGATGCCTCATCTTGGCATAAAAGTGATTCCACAGATCCTAAAATCTATTTTAATAAAATACCCACTCTAATGGGTCCTACTAGGATGGAGTTTTAATATACAACAAGCAACACCATACATATGTATATGTGTCTATCACCTGAGAAACATCTCAATTTCAGAGAGGTTTCTCACTAAGGAAGAAAATTAATTTTGAACATAGAAATTCCAAGAATGCTTATTAAATTATAAGGAGGCTGTTAACTACTTTAGTAGAGAAAAATAACCATGCTGACAAAATTATGACTCCTTGAAGTATTGTATTTTATTGTTCCTACTATTCCCTGAAGTATCTATATCTATCTATCTATCTGTAAGTTTTCTTCTTCCCCTTCCATTTTGTATTTTATACCATGGTCCAGAAATAAAAATATTTTTTCTTAAATAAAATCTGAGAGACCTATTTACTTTCTAAATATGCCTTTTCCTTTTGTAGCCCTTACCTTCAATTGGTAGCAGTGATAAAACACCATCTGTGCCCCTAATGTCTTTGGTTTCTTTCCCAGAAGTTCATGATCCCCTAGTATTGTTTTGTAGGCATTTTTCCTGCTTGTACCATTTGTTCTTATATGAATCACAAAAAGTGGATAGGGGTTATAAGCTTTGACAAGTCCTAGAATGTTCCCTCCATTATGTTTCTAAACTTTTCACCTTTATCCCTTGCAAAAAGATCAACTGCCATTTTGTGCTTGTTTATCTATTAACTGGCCACTGGCAGACAACATTTTCTATTAGTCCCTAACAAAATTTCCATTCCTTCCCAAGTCTATTTAATGTCAGCTCCTCATTTTTCTCATTTCTTACTCTCTTGGCTAATTATTATGGCAAACTCCCTATTTATTACAACTATAGCCAAATGAAAAACACTCAATGAGAATGTTTTAAGTCAGGTTTTATTTAGTGTGGACTTTTTCTCATGATAGAATGCTAACTCGATTGTCTTTGATCCTAAATTTGCATAGTTCTGCCAACATATTTAGAGTCTTGATATAGCTGTAGTTTTATTGTTCTAAATACTTTTTTTATTTTGATGTTGATCTCAAGCTCCATAGATTAGTAAATGTTTCTATTGAATCCCTGTCCCTGAAGCAGTATTATACTTCAAAGCTATGTAATAAGACATACATTCCATTATACCCCTTTCTCACTCATCTCTTTTTCTTCAATGACATATTTAAATTTTAAGCTTCTGGTCACCCAGTCAGGCTTTTAACTAGAGCAATGCCAATTCTCTCCTCTTCAAAACTTGGCAACAATTTACCATCGTTCTCCAGATCAAATTTAGGAAAGATGACAGTAATTTCCACATTGGAGCAAAATAAGGTTTTTTTTCTTTCTGGTCTCCCTGATTCTTTAGCAATCTACTCCTTTTCTCCAGTTCCTTATTTTCATTGCCCTTATTAATGCCTCCCCTCCTTCCTTGCCCCCAAATCAACTTCAATGTGATCATTAAGTGACACACAGTACCATCACCAGAATCATTAGCAACTGTAGCATCCCTTCACCAATACATTAGAGTCTGACACATGCTTCCCTAAAGATTTGGCTCCTGTCAGGATTTTTAAGTTCAGAATACATTTCAGCGCAGCAGCTTTCTGACATTTGGGAGACAGACACCTCAATGTAACTCCCAATAAGAAATGGCTAAATTGTGTCATTCCTGTCCACCTCCAATCTCACACAGTGAGTTGGCTTAAAAAATTAAAAAGGTTATTGGGGAAAAGATGAGGGAATTTCTTAGCACAAAGGATTTTATGACTACAACATATTCAAATATGTTGTTTAGGGAATATGAATCATAATTTATAAATATTTGAAACCACAAAGCAATGAAAATATTAATATATTTAAAACATGTCAAAAGATTTCAGAATTTAAACTGTAGATTATATATCTAGAATCATTTTTCCAGATATTATTCCAGATCAAGAGTGAGGTATAGGAGGGTATGAGATGTACAATAATTGTTCATCCTTAGTTTCAAGTGTATGTGTCTTCTGATAGTACCCTTACAAACTCAACAGAGGATTAAGGGGACTGATGGGAGAGAACCCTATAAAATCTTATCAAGAATATTGCAGTCTTAAAGGTGGCCTTAACACAAACCAGTAAAGGTAATCAAATAGTGACCACCTTGATTTTTGTTTGTTTGTTTTTGTTTTTTTGTTTTTTATTTTTGTTATTGCTTCCTCCCCCAACCCCAAGGTGGTCATTATTCTTTAACTCCATGGAGGGAAAACAAGTACAATGCTGGAGCATAAAATTCTTTCTTTTCTCTTTTTTCTTTCTCATTGCTGCAATGGACGCAAGTTAGTTAGGTATGGATAAGATAGTCTTATAATTTAAAAATTAGATTACCTGACATGAAAAAGTGAAGCAAAGACTCAGTTTCTACCCATTCATTTGTCAAAATTGCTTGGGAAGGACTGTCCAATGCCTCTTGACTTTTTCCATCTGATCTTTTACAACACCCTCTTTACAAACTAGTAAATCTCATACTCTAAAGACCCATAAAAATTCAAAGAGAGAAAAGTTTATCTTATAATTTTAATGATTAGGAAATCCACAAAGATTTAAGTGGAAGAGGTCAGCTCATTTTTCACTTAATGTCTGATGAATCCATTGAATTCATAATAAAGTAATGGAACAAACATACTGGCAAGCTTCCTAGTATTAAAACAGTCACAATTTTGAAAATGTTTCTTAACTGCATCTCTCTCTGTCTCTGTCTCTGTCTCTCTCTTTCTCTCACACACATACACACACATACACACATAACACACACCTCCCCACACATACACATGCCTCTCAAGAGCACATAAGCCGTATGTTTGAAAAGCAAAATATATTTCAAAATAAATTTTAACTAATATAATACACATCTTAAGTAAAAGGATAATTTGTAGCTCTTCTTTCTATTCTTTGGTGAGATCACCTTCATAATCTCCTTAGCATTTATTCTCACTACAAATTATTTATGACTATTCTTAACAACTCCCATGTGAAGGAAACTCAGTGTCATTACCTCTATTTTTAAATATGAAGAAGTAAGGTGCTTAAGACCTGATCAAGGTCATAAATGAATCTGATCCCCTTTAAAATACAGTGCCAGCACCTACTAGAATAGATTCACTTTTCTCCCCTCTTTCTAATTTATTTCCCGAACTGAGAACATTTGAATCACCTTTATTCAAAAGAACTAACCAAACACATTTTTTTTTAAAGCTGCATGCTTAAAAACCAGTAATTTTGTGTTCATACTTTGCTCCCTTCATCACCCACTATAAGTCCATGAAAGAAATGGAACTATCTGATTTTCTCATATCTCATGATGTACTGAATAGCAAGCACAAATAATTTCCTTTGGAATGTTTTCTAAATGACTTAATGTTCAGTGCTAATTATCCTACCGTCACTGATTTAACCTAAATGATTGTAAGACAGATTCTAATACACAAGGATGCAGAATTCCTCCATTAAGGATTCTTTCTTTTCTCAACTCAATATGAAACAGACAAATTCATCAGAACATTGAAGCCATTTGTTGAATCTCTCCTATATTTAGCTGGCAGATGTGGCGGCTCATTTTTCTTTAACAAAAGCAAGAAAGGGAAGTGGTCATGGGAACGGTGACAGTTGATAGTTTCTGTTGTCTCTCTAAGCTGGGCACTATGTCTAAAGGCAAACAGCAGCAATGATTCTGCTGCCAGTGACAATGCATAATGTTGTTGCTTCATAAGACACTCACTGGCTGGGAGCCAGCATGTCTGTTGGAATTCAAAGAACCCATCTGGATGAGCTCCACTGACATTGACCTGAATGTAGATCACATACTGCTTTGGACCTTCAGTGTTCTAGTGCAATGGATCTTTTGAAAAAGAATAAACCATATATCATTGACATAGAATATATGTTAATGTGCATGTGTATATGTACACACGCAAACATGTGAACACATATACATATGTGTGTATATATAATATTTACATATATATATGTATATATACTGATGCAAATTATTTACAAACTTAAATAATCATTATATATATGCCATTGCATCAAAAAAAATGGAAGAATGTTAGATATGAATAAAGGCTTGGACATAAAGGAAAAAGAAGAATTGTAAAGCAGAGATTATATATTTAAGCTGTGCCTCAATTTGGATTATTTTGATTTCAAACTTTCAGAAAGTAAATATTTTATAAATCTCATATTTAAACAAGAAATTAAAACCATTTATCTACATGAAGGTGACAATGACAGCTATGAAGGGCAACCAACTGGTACATTGGTTTTAGTTTTGATCTCTGAGATTATATTACATGAGCTAGAGGTAGGGTGAAAGAGTTTAGATTATGTACTTATTTTTGTTATTATTTATAGTCATGAGAAACTTTGATGTGGCCAAGAAATTTGCTGGGATATATTGTTGGTGAGAATATGGTGTGTTCCATCACTCTGCTATTAATGGCTAAAATAAAACATTTAATCATTCTATTTCTTTTCCCCTTTCTCCAGAAGATCGTACTAGTCCTTTTTAGAAAATATATATGATTTTATATATATATATATATGTATGTATATCATAAATAATATATGATAGTCATTGCACTATAGTTTGGAATTAGGTGAGGAGTGTTGAAAGGAGGAATAACTCTAGTAGAATGGATTTCAGATAACAACTGTTACCACTAGATCATAGATTGAGAATATTTTTTATTACCATTTTATAATTTTTATTAATTCATGTTTTTATATTACCTAGATATTCCTCTGAATTCCTTTTCCATGTTCCAAAGGTTGATCTCTTAGATTATAAAAGGAGAAAAAAATTAAGCAAAATATTTTGAAAAACATTTAACATATGCAATACTCCACAACAATAAGTCTAAACCTCTCTATTTCACCCATCCAGTCCCCATATATACCTCAGCAAATGAGTGGAAAGTATCTTCATATATTTCTTCTTCCATCTTGGTTTCTTTTAGAATTTTGCAGAAAATATTTTTTATTATTTCGTATTTCTACTTTCATTGTAGTGGCTCTGCTTATTTTGCATCATATTTAAGTCTTTTCATGCTATTCTGTTTTCAGAGGAATCAACTTTTTAACATGAGCCTCCTGTATAAAACTAGCCCATTTATAGGAAATGAAAAAAAAAATCTCTATCAACTTTCTAATCTGCTGTAGCATCTTAGTGTAAGACAATTTATAGTCCTTGGCTTTCAAAAAGAGGGAAGAAATACTTGGAAGGAATGGCAAGTTGTGCCTAAAAGGTTTATAATTTCACATACAATCATTTTTTTCATTGTAGAAAATTATAGAAATGTTTAATTTCTTAAAACTTAAAAATAAAATTTAAATAAATGGAAGAGTCTTGTTTCTCATGACTAATATGTAAATTGATTTGAACAGAAGATATTTTTTTCCTAGAATCACCATGACTCAAGCACATCCTTTCATGTGGGATTGAAGGTAATGTATTATCTCTTCTTCTCCTCTTGCAGGAGATAATTTTTTTGGGGGGAGGTCTGTCTCTTCTCTCCTATGTTCTATTATATAATACAGAGCAGCTAGAGAAATAAGTGATTCCTAAACTTTAGGCAACAGTAAATGAAAGATTGCTTTTTCTATCAGGAATAACCTGCAGTTTTTTGGTGTGCTCTATTTTTTGTCTTTCTCCTATATTAATTAAGCACTCTTCATGATCTCATGGTCAGCTTGAATCAACTTGATCCAAAAAAAGATCCACTATCATCATCTGTTCAGAAATAATATTTTTCATTTTTTGGACTATTATGAGTTCTATATGCATTACAAAACCATGATTCTGATGTATGTTCAGTTTTGTGGTAAACAAAGAGTTTTCCTTAATAGCCAATATACCTGATATATATCAACTTATATCTGGTTTGTAAAGTTAGTAAAAAGGTAAAATTTCTCCATATAATTGTCTAAGTGTCCTCTCCAACAAAATTACATGTTTTAATTAGTGAAGAATTTCTTATCTTTATTTTTGGTTGGTTTTTAGAAATTTCCCTGAGTACAGAAATGGAAGAGATCAGGTATACCCTCACTAACAGATGGTGGAGCATATAGGCATAGTCTTTATTGTAACTTCCAACTTCAAAAGCAACTGTGTATTTATGGTTAGCTCTTGTGGTTTATGTGTCAAATCCATAATAAACTTGTCTCATTCATGCCCCCAAGGAGAATGAAGGGTATATGGTTTAATCATTATTAAAAATAGAATAAGGTTGGCATTATTTGTCCTTAAGAGCCACCATGCTGACTTCTAATTGTTTACTATTTACAGTTATATAAATTCAGAAGAATCAATAATATGTTAAAAAATGTCAAGAAACAAATGCATCTTTTTAAATATTCTCTCACCCTCACCTTGGAAATCAGAGCGACTTTTGCCTATCCCTAGTCTGATACAAGCTCTCCCATTCTCCAAGATTTTTCAGAAATCATTTATGCTAGTTCAGTAATCATACTTTAAAGGTTATGATTCACTTTGAACAGGATTGAAATGTAATCTAGACATTCTCTTACTTTACCTTATCTACCCTTGAATGTTAATTCAAGCTGAATAATGCTTCTTTTTATGCTAGTTACTTTGAATCTTTTTGTTGGTAAAGATAAAAGCAAAATCATTTTCTCTGCTTCAATTTCACCATTTTTTCCTAGTAAATAGCTCGGTTTTTCCATATCTTTTTTTCTGAATATAACTCTAAAAGCCCTTGTCCTTGTATTTTCTTTTTTTTTTCTTTTTTTTTTTTTTTGCCATCCTTAGCACTTTATTTTTTAGGCTTCTCTAAACAAATTGTTTCAAAATTATACAACTTGTGTAGGTTTTGTGCTTTTTATTGGCCAATGCCCTTCTTTTCATCTTTTCTATATGTTTTTTCTAGATTTGAGATTATAGGAGAAGTCCTTGGAATTTATTTCATTGCTTAGCAATTTCCCTGTTTTGTAATGCATTCTAAGAATGCATTATTAGAATTCCCTTTTTGAGAATCTTCCTTAGCCATCTTTCTTTTTATTTCTCAGACTAAAGGATCATATCCATCATATTTATTGAACTTTTAAAATGTTTTTCTAAAGTATTTGGGACATTGTGTCCAGAATTCCTTTTCTTTATTGTCACAAATGTCAAGATGATTTAGTTCTTTTCTTCTAAATTGAAATAACTTTTACTCCTCCTACACATTATTTTCTTTAGAGTCATAACTTGAAATTCTGACACTGAGGGCAAGCACCACAAAATGAATCTAGGGAAAGTAACACAAAATGTTCCATCAAATCAATATTTTCAAAAATAAATTCAATGAGGAGAAAGACACCTTGTAGGAATAAACCAGAATTGTTATGGCTAAAATCCTATGAAAAGATTATAGTGTTCAGGAAGCTGAGATACAGAACTAAGAGAAGACCATCTGAGCACTGCTGCCAAATAAAGCAGTACACTGTTAGCTTTTCAGTTTTACTAATTATTCTTGCTAATTTATATGCTAAGCTCAGTTGCTTCTGCTAGAGATGAGTACTCTTCTAACGTTTAACACATTAATAAGAAATGTGGATCACACTATTTGTGGTTTTGTCAAAATTTCAAATTAATAACTCTTATAGACTCTTTTACTTTCTAAAAAAAATTGATAGAAACCAAGAATTTATTGAATACTCTTAAGTAAACAAAGAATTTTAGCAAAATATCTGGATAAGTCAAGTCTTCCATTACTATAACATTACTTTCATGCTGATTTTGGTATTTCTATAAGGAGACAACGAATGAGTCCCACTTTTGAAATCTTTAAAATAAATAACAGCAATATAACTTATACATATATATGTATATATATATATGCACATTTATCTACACACACAATACACACAGACACACACAGACACACAAATATATATACACACAGAGACTCTCATTTGATGCAACAACTTTATGAAGTAGATATTATCTTCCCTTTACATTTTATGGATTGAGGATATAAATATAAGATGACAAGACAAATAGTGTCAGAATTTTTTCACTCCAATCCAAATAATTGAAGCAAATCAATCTTGAAGAGTTTGATTGAATATTTTAATGTGCTAATTATTGATATAACTTACCAAAGAACAAAATCATTCCTTAGAATATTAACTAAAATAAATTTCAAAATTCAGATGTAAAAAAGCTGCATAGCATTATATGTGCACGCACGTGTGTGTTTATTGGGGGTAAGAGTGAGAGAAAGAGACAGAGAAACACAGAGACACAAAGAATACTACCAAAAGATCAGAAAATAACTAGATGAAAATAGTATCAAAAATAGTGTAGATCCAGCACGTGGCACTGAAATAGTGATACCAGTCATCTGCTGGACTGGTAGGCAGATGGCAAACAGCTCAGCAGAAGTCAGGAAGCAACAGTCCACTTTTAGGATTCAGCCCTGTAATGAGATATTTTGCTATTTGTGCATTGTTTGCCTACATGTTCACTTTCCCATTTATGACATGGAACTTGTGGGAGAAATGGAGCACTTAATATATGGGATTTTTTTCTTGCTTTACATCTTCCTGTTCTGTTGAATGAAATACATATTTCTTTGAATTAATATTGCCCACCCATCTACTTAGTTTAGATTAATAAAAGTGAAAATTATAAAAAAATTAGTGAACTATAGTTTTATGTCTAAAATCATCGCCTGAACTAGAGGACAGTTTTTAAAAGCCCATATTTAAAGAAGTATGGGTATCTGAATGAGAAAAGCATTGTCCATATACTTCAACTGGACAGGAAGCCTGTAGCATATCACCATAAAACCATTACTTATATCCATGTTAACAGATGTAATACTAGCTATAAATTTTTATATTTCCACAACCCTGTAACTCTTGATTTTTTTATGGGCCTTTTAACTTTGCCAGATACAGTCCTCCATAGCCATCTTTTTAGCCATTCAGCCAAGCAGTTTCCACTTGTGTTCATTTGAAACATCATCTGTATCCCTTTAATATCAGTAAATTGGCATCTGCCATAGAAACTTGTGTATATTTTGATTGGTCAACTGTGATTTTATTCTAATTTTAGGTTTACACAGCACTTTTTGTCTATCTCCAGGCTATGTCACTGCTTGTTTATCTCTCTGCTTAGGCCCCTTTTATATTTTCCCTTCTCCTGTTATGATATGAGCATCTTGATAATAGATACTATCTTGCTTAAAATTTTAATACTATAATCTACCATAATTCCTGCCAATAGTAGGTGGCTCAAATGTTGCTTTCTTTCATTCTTTTTCTTTCTACCTTTTTTCTTTCTCTTCCTATCATCTACTTACCTTCTACCTTTAGAGCAAGGTAAAATCTTTTCCCTATTAAAATCACATTTTCAAAAGGGCATTTTGCTGGGATTATAAAGATCTTGTCCCAATACTAACTTTTGTCATCAATTATGATCTAGGGTAAATTACTTCTTAGATAGATTGCTATCTTAGTCAGTCATGTTTACTCCTTTATTATAAAAATAATTTTCTACACCATTATGGAAGCTTCTAAGACCATAAATATTAAGTCTCTTACCACTATTTTTCCCTTTTAATTATTGAGCACCTACCTACATCATTTTTTCTCTCTAATTTTTTTTCATTCTTGAGGTTGGATTACTAAAACTAAACAATAACAAAAAAAAAAAACAATATTGAATTCCTGTATTAAACTTATTATCTCTATAGGCTTAATAGGCATAATGCCCCAAATTTCTAGTATAAAGACTAGTTTTTTGTGTAAAGCCATCCTATCTTCAGATGTTATAAATTGAAACGTAAATATGTTTCCCAAGAAAGAAAGCAAAATATTGATAAATTGGCACATATCAGTAAGAATTAATAATTCATATTTTAGCAGCAAAGAAAATAACCTATGGCCAATAAATCAGACACATTTTGAAAAAGAGAAGTAAAATGTGAAGTTGGAAGCCCTGACATTAATAACCAGAAAGCCAATCTTTGGAATAAGGTAGGGTTAACAGGGGAATAGGAGAAAAGACTAATTTTGAAATAGAAGATGTGGGATACCAAAGACAGACTCTGTCTATTGAATAAATTATGGATTATAGAAAACAAAATTAGATTTGAACTTAAAGAGATCAGTAATGTCATACACTTTATTTTAAGTGTAGACAAGAAAAATAAAGTTACTTTATAGATGATTTTTAAGCAGCCCTTTAAGATTTATGAATCACTACATTTTATCTGATTTCTACCTAAATACAATCTTATGAATTTGATACTATAAGCATTTTATCCCTACTTTACAAATGAGAAAACTGAGACTCAGAAAAATTGAGATGATTATGACATCTGATAAATGTCAAATTTGGGACAAATGTGTCTCAATTTCAAAGACAGTGTTCCTTCCACCTTACTATTCTATCTCTTATAAATTACCCAATTAAGTCTGTCTTCTCATAGAATTTGTCATTTTTATTTTAAAGATTTTTATAAAAAATCAACAAAGAGCTATTAAAAATAAATAAAAGTACCCCACTCTTCCAACGAAGGAGAATTCTACTATGAAGAGAGTACAGAATTAGTTTTATAACATGGATAACAAAAACAGGAAATGACCACTAAAACTGTGAATAGAAGCTCTAGGGAAAAGCTTTGCTCTCTGGCTTTGCAGAGAATAGATCTAGAGTAAACAGTTCAAATTGCAGCACCAGAGATTTATTAGAAGCTATGGAAATCTTCTGGAAAATAAGAGTGATTCAATCTTCAAATTGGAGAGGGTTATTGAATCTCCATTGCTAAAAATCTTTAAGCACAGAACAGAGAATTATCTTTCTAAGATGATTTAGAGAGAGTCTTGCCTAAGGGAAGATGCTAGATTAGTTGACTATTTGACAGGTCTTTTTAGCTGAAATAGTTTATAATTCCATGATTGTATGAGACAAATAGTCAGGGATGGCAAAACAAAGGGAAGGACTAATTTCCCTGGCTCAGTAATAATTTTTTAATGTGTTGAAGATACATTGTTTTGTAACATAAATGAATCTTCTTTTGATGATCTGGAAGGTCCACCAGGATCTTGGATTGCCTTTAAGTCATAATTATGAATATAAATTGTCATGATGCTATAGATTTTTGAAGATAATAATAAAGAATTCTGTTTTGGGGAATAACAGAAGTTTACTGTGACCAAAAATGAATAATCAGATAAGATGATAGTTCATTTTATAACTTGTTTCTAAGAGCAAAAAAAATTAGAGAATGAGCTAGAAAGTACTTTGAAAAATGATTCATAAGGACAAAGGAACTCATTTCTATAATGTGCATTCCAGTCACTCATTCAAAAACAATACAATTTACAAAAACGTTGCAATTTGTTTTAAAAAATAATGACAACCAAAACATCCCATTTTATTCTAGGCCCAAACAATATCTCTTCCATGTATGCCAGAATCTACAACTTCCTTACATTAAAAATTTATCTCATTAGAGAAAACTATTTTAAAGTCTCTAGAAATATTAATCTATTTCTATTCTTCATGAGAAAAATAATTTTCTAACATAGAAGACAAAAAAGTGGAACTTGCAGTCGGTCTTTGGCCCATAACTAGTAAAAGACTAGTAATACAAATGCCTAAACATTGCTAATTGGAACAAGATTTGAAAAAGGAAATCACTTCTACCATGCTCTTTGTTTTATTAATGGGCAAATGATAAGGAAAAAATTGGATGTACTTGGTAAAAAGAACATTTCCACATTCAAATATTCTTGAAGAAAATGAATTGTCTTGCAATGCTGATGAACTGGAATCAATTAGTTCCAATTTTTTTGGTCCAAATTCAATATATATAAACATTTTCACATTATATGTGTCATTCATCATTCTCTTTTATTTTACTCTCACTTTCCTGCAATGGTTCACAATGACTTGAGTTTTTCTTATATCTTAGTTTGTTAACTTCTTTTTAGGTTTCTGATAGAATTATAAGAAATAAGCAAACTTACCTCTGTGTTTATGAAAAATATACATTTAAAATGAATGTATAGGTATGTAGATATATGCAAATATGTATATTGCATATATACATACATAAATATATGTATATGGTCTCCTCTGGAAGAAAAGAAAAAGCTCATGAAGGTCTGTGTCTTTAAATTCAAATCTTTTAAGATCTGCTTTTTGTCATATCACACGTTTTTAGTCATGTTCCTTTTCCTTAATTTTCCCCTTATTGAAGGCAAGACATCATTTTTCATAATTAGAATCTTCACAGATGTAAGAGTCAGAAGTAAAGTTCTGCCTCTTTTACAAGAAAAAAGTCAAATATGAATTAATGGACCTTCCTCTTTGAAGAACAGAAAGTTGTTTCCTCAGTTTCCCTAATAACACTCATTCAGACCATAATTGTGAATCAAAGTAGTCTCATTTAGTTCATATGATGAATAATAGAATTAGATTCAGATCTGGAAGAGACTTCAGATGTCATCTAATTCCCTCATCTTATTGTAAAGTTCTATCATTGCCTAAGGTAACAAAGATTTATGTGGCAGCATTGGAATCTGAATTTACATTCTCAAATTCCAAAGTTTTTTTTTTTTGTTTGTTTGTTTGTTTTGTTGTTTTTTTATCAGTCTTCTGATTTAAAATGCTTGCTTGGGGCTCTTAGACTAGTCATATGAAAGAATTGTAGGTAATAACTGGGGTTAAGAAAATGAAATAAGGAGAAAATATAAATGGATGTGGAAAGCTTTGGATACTCTTTAGATAACCCAAACTATTTAGGGAGCTGCTGTCCCATTGATAAATAAGGGCAATTCTCTATGGCACACTGAGAATTATCTTTGGCAAATTTTGTAGATATGTGTTCCTTGTAAGACATTTATGATATATTTTCCTGCAAGTATTTGAAAAATCTTTAATAAGGCATCTATTAGTGATTGGCCTGGAGAGTCCATATTTCATATGCATTCAGTTGTGTTTTTATATTTCAGGTTAGGTTCACTGTATTTTAGCAAAAATAATAACATTATGTTTTTATAATTTTATAACAAGGGATTCACTTTTTTAAAGAGTCTAAAAGAGTGTACAAATAATGCTTTAATGGTAAAAATAGTTTTATAACATTACACAACTTATACTTTTCCCAACTTACACAATGAGTAATCAATGTTATCCTTGGTTTAAAGTACACTGTATGATTTCCATCTATTCAGAACCATAGATGACTACATACCCAAACATCCAGATGACATCGCAGTGAAAAAATAATACTCATAATAAACATGTAGCACTCATTCTCTTCTCAGATCCAAACCGCGTCAGAAAGGGAAGAGTGAAGGCAAGTAGAGAATATGTACAAAAAGATGTATAAAGGGAAAATGTTGGAGCCAAAGCACATATTAAGAGATGCATATGATGTAAAGACATGTAGAGGGACAAAACATACCTCTGATATTTCAGGGCTACTGATATCTTCTGGTGATGTCACTGAGTTGTTCCTGCTGGACTTATTCCTAGCTGGTCTATTGAAGTCTGTACTTTTCTTCTAGGTGAGTTGTATTCACATATTATAATACTCTGTTGGATATACAGTTTCTATTGAGTGTGTGGTCCCTGATTACTGACTGTCAATTTTGTGTGCTGTTGCTTCATATTTTTTCTGCTGTCCTATTGGTCTCTGTCACTGGCAGGCATAGCTACTCTGGTCATCATGTTGGAGTTCTCATATTGGCTACCAGATTCCAGTTTTTGCTCAGTGGAGTCCTCTTCTTCAGCTCTCTCAGAAAATGCAGAAATTCATAAATTCACTTTTAAGAGAAAATAATATTCCAATGGCCCATTTCCCAAAGCCTTGGTAAAAATGGGTATTTCCACAGAAAGGCTCTTTGGAACAGATAATAAGAGGTTCTCTAAATATTACTCAGGATTATTCTTTTTCCTTGTATTTCTTGGTTATCACAGGGAGGTTTTCTCTTTGATTTGGGATGCAAAATTCCTTGTGGCTATTAATTTCACTAAGGCACTCAGCAGGCATTTGTTTTCAAGACTGCATGCCCAAAAGATACTCAATTACAAGGTTTAGGGTCTCTCATTTTTCAGATTTCATATTCCTTTTGTCCATGTAAATGAATAGGTCTTATGAAAGTTACAGCAACAAATTCTAAATCCCGGGTTCAAAATCATTTCTTTGTTTTAAGACTTACTGCTGTCTGACTTTTTACATATGTAGCTGAGAAAATTGCCTTTAATATGCATAAATTGCTAGCAAAAAGCATGCAATTCATATATTTGACTTTTTCTCACTGGTGAACTCATGAGAATGTTGAATTCCTATGATCAACATAAAAATTAAGCTTCTTAAATGAAAGCAGTGTGTTGCTGGGGTCTTTTTTTTTCATTTTTGTATTCCCTAAATAACAAACCAATGCCATTAAATTCTGAGTTTGAAAACATAACAGGTCCCAAAAAATTGAAAATATTATCATCAAAAGGCAATAGAAAAAAATTACAGTGTATAACCAATGTAGAACTCTGATCAAAACAAAGTGAGGAAAACCTTCAGAATATTGGGTGGAAGGGATCAGCTTATGGAATACCAATCATAGACAAGAGTCACGTAGTTTGGGAAGATGTATATGCATTGTGATCTGCAGTATGGACAGTATTGGAGGGGATATCTAAATCAATGATACTACAAATCCATTTAAATAATATATTAAGCACAGAACCTGCGCATAATAGACAGTGTTAAGACATACTTGAATGAAATTGAATTCTTAATAGCTGCTATGATGAACAATTCAGGTATAGTCTAAGGTCAAAAATTTAAAAAAAACCAATAAGCAAGTCAAAATGGGGTCAGATATTCCAATCAGTCAGCTAATACATCTTTAATATGCTCTAGACAAACTGGACCTTTCTTTCCTGAACTTAATATTTCCCACTTCCCTTGACTATCTGAGATGGCTAGAATGCACCATTACCTTTTGGAAACCTAATTTTTAATTCTTTTCAAAGCCCACCTCAATTGCTCCTTCTTTGATGAATTCTTCTTTAATTTTCCCTTTGTTTCCTACTCCATGTGCTCTTTTCCTACTCAAAGTAGTTTCAAGTTCCCTTATTCAAATATATTTTGCATTCTTTTGGTAGAATGTAAGCTCCTTAGGGGCTGGATTTTGTATGTTTCCTTTTGTTTTTTTTGTTTTTTTTTCCTCTCTCTTTCTAATAGTACAGAGAGCATTTAATGCATGTTTTATAAATTAAATCAGTGTCTTGGGTGAGGTTTGTGTTTTAAGCAGCAGTGAGATTAGACACACATTAGAAACAGATTAACAAAATAAAATTTACAAGAAAGCATAGTTAAACAGTTAAAACTGAAATATCTAATAAACATAAAGCAGTAATTCAAAAGTTATGGCACTCAGGTCAAGTCATAAAATACTGCCTGAGCAAGTCTCCTAAAAATTTACAAATCAACTTTTTAAGATTAGTTCACTTGCTTGTAACTTAGATTCAATTGCTGGCAGGATGGAAGGGGGAAAGTTTTCTGATTCACAAAGTATTCAAACCTCCATACACTAAGCTTTATGAAAAGGAATAGAATACTGCAAAACTTCTATAGGAAGATTTTTGTTTGCAATGAGAGCCAGACAACAAGAAGACCTAAATTGGGATGACTCTTTATTCTTACTTATAAAGTGCTGAGGCCTTTTTGTATGTGATTAAGGACCACAAGATTTGGGAGAGTGCCAGAAACTCCACCCTAGTTACCATACTGACCAGAGTTTAATCAAAGAAAGCTCATACATGGCAGTTATGGAGTATAGTGCTAGCAAGGGAGGAAACATAGTGGGGATAGTGGGGAACACACATCTGGATACACCTTTTAGTGCTCCATCTACTTTATTACAAGATCCTGCTAAGGATAATATGTAGCAAAAATCAATCATTTTTCCTACCATCATCCCTTTATATTCTCCACCAATTACTCTGTGCATTAAAGTCAGACATGACTGAAAAATAAAAAACAGCAAAAGATTAACCTGCTTTTTATCCTCCTCACTCTCCCCCCTCCCACATATTCCAGACATAAACATTCATCTAAGAACATAATTTTTACCTTCAGTAATATATTCCACTAATTAAAAAGTATTTTTTTCCTCAACAATCAATAGTGCTGTATGCATCTCATTCAGCAGTGAAACATCTAAGTTTGTATTTAAAGGAATTCATGCTCTCCTAAATTTTGTGGTACAGGAAATTAGCAAATTCATATGCCAGATTCATAAAAATTGAGAGGAAATGAAAACAAAAATTATTAAGTATACTTTTTTCTTAAATTGCACCTAAAGAACATAAAGCATTTAAAAATCTGCCAAGCATTAATTCTGCTTTAAATGTTGGTATTTCCATTTTAATCTTTACCAAAATGTGTCTTTGTATTCCAAATCTGCCTTCTCTCAAATTCCATTAACAGACACCTGAAAAGAGACAGTATGTGTCTCAGGCAGCAAAAACAGACCAAAGGTTGTAAAAAAAATAAAATAAAATTTGTTTACCAGTTTGCTATGGGTGATGATGTCAAGAGAAATGAAAAAGTTCTATTCTACTCTCATTAAGTAATAATTTTTCTTCACCTTCCATCTCGAAAAGATGTATCAGCAGTTTGTCATCATTTGGCATGGTCAAATTTTAACAGACAAGACAAAATCAGTGAATTACTGGAGTTTTTCTTTGGTTATTGTTGGTTTTCAGTTTAGTTCTTTATTTCTTTTGCTTTGTTTTATTTAAATTACACATTCTAATTAAATTTTTGAAGTTTCAAATATCTAATCTGTTCAGAAATTTATGTAATTTGAAATAAGAATTTCCTTTAAGGTCAAGAATGATTTGAATGTAGCACAATAATACGATTTTATTAAAAGATTAGACAAAATCATAGAACCATAGCAACAGGAATGATTCTTAGATATCTGTGGTCAGAATTATTTTTCCCCTTATAATTCACTTAAAACTTACTAAGAAGCCTTTTCTGAGTACACTTGAAATTTTTTGTGTTTTCTACTTCTCCCAGTTTGATTTTGAGAGCTCTTTGAATCTCCCCTCCAAATAATATAAGTCCCTTAAGGAAATATTTGTTTTTCAACCCCATTTCTAAGTAGAGCACTTTGGATATGGTGAGTTCTTACTACTCATATTGAATTGGGAAAATTATAATTAGCAAAATTTTCTTGAATTCTCCCCTTATCTACTTCATTTAATAATATTTCAATTTTGGGACATCACCTGCAAAATTATTGGGTGGATTAAGAAGTACATTTGTTGAAAATCACTAAATAAAATAAGAATATGATCTATTATTTAACAAGATAATATTACATGGTTTGTGAATTCTAATCTGATAAATATAAACTCACTTTACTATGTCCACCCATATTAATGGGGGAAGTGAGTGAAAGAGAAGAAATCTTTGAACATTCTTTTTCTTTAATAAAGGATATCCACATTTCTTCTATTTTCTTCCTCTATCTTAGCTCTTAAAAACATGATCTGTCATGCAGCACATGTAGGAAATTCAAACTGTCCATTATAATTCACTCTTTTCAAAATACTATGGGTTTTTCTCTCATACCTTGAGATCTTAGGGGTTTCCAATAACTATTGGATTTGTCTTTTGCAGTTTTGAAGTTGGTAAGACTAGCACATAATTTCTATCATCACATTTCTACTACATCTCAACTACACTCCAGGAGATGTCAAAAATAATAGCTAAAAGCTGCATGATAACATCAGCCAATTTCTTTAAAAAAAAAAAAAAAGATGGAAAAGAAAAAGGAAAGGAAAGGTAAGGAAAGGGAAAGAAAAGGGAAAGGAAGGGAAAGGGAAGGGAAAGGAAGAAAAGGGAAGGGAAAAAGAAGAAAAGGGAAGGGAAGAGAAGGGAAAGGAAAGAAAGGGGGGAAAGGGAAGGGAAAGGGAACAGGGAAAGGAAAAGGGAAAGGAAAAGGGAAAGGGGAAAGGAAAAGGAAAGGGAAAGGAAAGGGGAAAAAAGGGAAAGGAAAGGGAAAAGGAAAGGGAAAAGGAAAAGAGAAGAGACAAGAGGAGAGGAGAAAGGAAAGAAGAAGAAGGGGAAAGGAAAGGAAAGGGGAAAAGGAAAAGGAAAGGCCAAAAAGGAAAGGGAAAAATTGAGAAAATAAGTATCAGGACCTGCTGCTTTAAAAACAAATTTTTAAAAGTCATCTTCCTTATTGTAGCTTGGCATCCTATTTTCTTTTCACAGGTATTTTTTGTTGTAGTTAGCTGATCTTGATTGTCTTTTAAAAGATTGTGATGGTAGAAGGGGAAAAAATTAAAATGATTACTTTTGTGACTTTATTAGCTTTCTTTCTCCATAAAAGAGAGACTTGAACTGTTTTTAAAATATATTTCATATAAATATATATCTATGTATGTATGTATATATATATATATATATATATATATATATTCTAGTTTTTCATCCTCACCAAATTCTATCATTTTTAATCTTCATTTTTTTTTTTTTGCAGATCTAAAGGGGCTTTTTTTTGCTATTCCAAATAGCATTATATTAGTAGAAGCAGCAGTATGTTTATAGAGTTAAAGACAAGTGTTCAAATCATGACTTTGTCATTCATTAGGAATATGATTTAGAGCAATTTTTCTAGCTTCACAAATAATTGTACTGTGTACTTTAATAGGTGCTTGCGAAAAAATGCTATTATGCAAAGAGGGAATTCTCTCTTGTTTTTTTGTCTAATGAGGAATGGCCTGTCTTGAAGGTGGTTGGATGCTCCCTCCTTAGAAGTCTTCAAGCAGAGGATAGATGACCACTTTTAGGTGTGTCACAGTAAGAAGCTCTTTGGAATCTTTGAAAAATGATATGTATTAGATATCCATTAAAACCCATTTTAATTTTCCAGTCCTAAGATTCCATTATTATGTAATTCTTCTTGTTTCTTCTTGTTTTTCTTCTTGTAATTCCTTTATTTGAATACCCAGAACAGTTTTTCAATTCTTTTGAAATCTAATAAAATCATAGAAACTCAGAGTTCAAACTGAACTTGGGAAGTCACAAAATGTCCAAAGTTTTTGTTTTGTTTTTTGTTTGTTTGTTTTATTTTGTTTTTGTCATAGGACATTAGAATTATTCGTTAGAGCTCTCATAATGTCTAAATAAAGCAAGCTTTTCTAAATTCTTAACTTGACATCTCTGCCAGTTTTGGCAGTGTGGACTACTTTTAGGAACATGCCCTTGGGCTTCTGTGACACTGCTCTCTCTTGGATCTCATAAGTGTCTCCCTATTCTTTCTTAGTCTACTTTGCTGATTCATACTTCTCTCTTCCTTCACCACTAAATGAAGGCATCTCCCAGTTCTCTGCCCTGAATCCTCTTTTCATTTTCTTATCTCTCTTATGATAATCTCATCAGTTCTAGTGGATTTAATTATCTCTCTGCAAGTGACTCCCAATATATAAACACATCCATCCCTCAACTCTTCTTGAGCCCTAGTTCAGCATCATAAATTACTTTGTTGGACTTCTCTAACAGGATTCCTGGTGAATAGTTCAAACTCATATCTAAAATGGAACTCACTTTATAGCTAAGGGGAAAAAAAAAGAAAAAAAAAACAATTCCTTTTTTCAAATTGCCTCATTTTTATTGATGGCATGCCTGTCATTGACGCATGGATTTGTAATCTTAAGAATTGTGTCTTTCCTCTCCCTACTTTTACTGCAATAAATCTAGTTGATCCTACCTCCATGATGTTTTTTCTCAGTTATTCACTTCCTTTCATTTACATTGTCTTTTTCCTGTGTCAAGTACTTATCATCTCTAGCTTGAACTATTGAAACAAGTTTATAAAATGATTTTCACTGTACTCAGTCTCTTTTCTTCTCAAATTATCCTAGATACAATTGCTGATTTAATATATCTAAAACAAAGATATAATCATTTCACCTCCCTATTTAAAAAGTCTCTCTATTCTCTATAGATGTCCTCAATGTCTCTATATTCTCTATAATGATATATAAAATTTATGGCTTATCTTTTAAAACACCCTATAATCTAGCTCTTATCTAACTTTACAATATAATTTTATATTAATCCTTTTCATGCCTTCTATTCCAGCCAAATTATAGTTGAAGATAAACAACATTCTATTTCCTGCTTTTGTGATAATTTAGGTTTAAGATAAATAACTTCTTCACTTTTACCTCCTAAAATTCCTTTCTTATTTCAAAGCACACTTTATGTGGCACCAAGAAGTCTTTCATTATCTTTAAATTATTAAACATTTTTCCCTATTGAAATTACTTAGCTTATACTTTGCATTTAGTGACTTCATTACATGTTATGTTCCTCAAAGAATGTAATCTACTTAAGGGAATGAATTAACTGTTGAGTTTTGTATTTATATTCCCTATAGCTAGCTCAGTATTTTGTATAAAGGTAGCTTTTGGGTCTTTCTAATCCAGTTCCACATTTTTTCCCCTTCACAGTCAAATTAAAATGGTTTAGGTATTATCCCTTGTCAAGCACATTTCTTCTCCAATTCTGTACCTTTGCTCAGAATGTTATCTTGAACCTGGAATGTGTTTTCTCCTTATCTCTGCTTCTTGTAGAATATTTACATTATTGATTAAAAATAATCAACACTTCTAATGATTACTGCAACTAATTTCTAGCTGTTAGGTGTACATTTACTTTGTACACATTGGTGAAAAAGTTTTTTAAGAGACTATTGCAAGAGATTATGCAGACAACTGAAACTGGTCCTGCCTCTTCAGAAAAATAAAGAAAATGGAGGATTATTCATCATGGTCGGGAAATGTTTTCTCCTGGCACTAGATCTCTCTGGTAAAGGAAAAAGAGGGGATGAAAAGGAAGTATTTGGTTGGAGTCTTTATAAAGGTTGTTGAACTCTGTTTTCCTTGTTACTATTGATTTTTGAGTATGCAAATACCTTTTGCAACTCAGTATAATTATGGACAAATCACAGTCTGAGTTTAGGCATTAATATATCTTATATTATAAATGTATGTAGCCAAACTTCACAAAAGGCTTCTCTAATTTTAAGATGTGACTTTGGCTCATGAGGAACCAAAGATTTCTATATTTAGCCATTGGTAGTCTTGTAAATAAATGAAGTCCCTCAGTTTTTCTTAATCATTAATTATTTTGACTTTTAGATTTCTTTGTTTCCTTCAAGGCCATCTGAAGTTTCCCTCTCTACAAAGTTTTTCGCTTTACTAGCTGTGTGATTTTAGGCAAGTCAGATAATATCTCTGAGCCCCAGTTTTCACCTATGTTAAAAATGGTATTCATGTATTACCAGGCTACCCACCTCCTTGGGATGTGGTGAGGAAAGCTATTTGTAAAATGCTATGTAAAAGTGAGTTCTTAGCATTATTAACCTTTCTAAGGTAGAACTTACTAGATTTGCATCTTTAATAATTAATACTATAAAAAGAGATCATGGCAATATCATAACTCTAGTTGGGGCACTAGAGGTTCTGTCTTTAATGGATTAATGAGAATAATAAAGTCATGGAATGTTAAAGTTAGAAATTCCCATACACATAATTTAGTCTCATAAGTTCTTATTTTATAGAGCGTATGCTGGAGAATTCAAGGAATGGGGGGAAATAAAACTTTATTATGGTAGGAAAGGAAATGCCCATTTCTGAGTCTATAAAGTGAGAGTGAATTGTGGGTAGATGTCATGGTTCTAGAGGGATGCCATGAGGACAATCTGAATAAGTCATGAATATTTGTTATTTCTGCTAATATATGCTCAGGGCAAAGAGAGGAGAGGCAAGAATTTTAAATTGCTGCTATCCTGTGATGTAGACATTTGTGTTTATAGATTTGGTAATGAAAATAATAGTCCTATAAAAAGGGAGCCAAGGGAAAATACATGGACAACTGCTCAAGGTGGGGAGGTGACAAAAGAGAAGAGCAAGGAAAAATGAATTAGAGACCTAAGGTGGAGTAACTGGAGCTCTAATTTCAGGATGTCAAATTTAGAAGTTACTATAAACTAAAACGTCAGTGCCCAAGCTCATTCTACTGATTGCTCTTTTATTCCTCTTCTGAAATGGAACAGAAACCTTGGGATATCCCAGCATATACTTTTTATCCAAGAAAACAACATTGAGATTTTCTTTGCCACTTTCCTGCCTTATCACTCCTTGGCCTATCTGCATAAAGTCTTGATTACATCTCAGGGATCAATTTGTCTAGTACTTCATCTCTCATTCTGTCTTTGAACATGAAGTCTAATTTCGTCTGAATTTCCCTAGAACTAAGAAAGAGAAATACTTATTACTCTCATCTTGACTCACACCAAGATTAACTAATATGCTAATGACTCTGAAGAAACTAAGAATTACAGATTTATTATGCATTTATATAGTTCTTTAAAGTTTAGTGTTTCCTGGTTTCCTCGTATCAGTCTATAAATTTAAGTTAAATATATAGATATATTTTAACAGTTAAAGGAACTGATCATCAGAACAGTGAAATCACTTCCCAAAGTCAAAGATTTGTCAAAGCAGGACCAGTACTTAAACTCAGGTCCTCCAACTCCAAGACCAGTGCTCTTTTCTATATATCAAGACCACCTGAGGATCTCCACTCTTCCTGCTCTTACCATGAACAAGGAGTACAATGCGATCATTCTAAGCATCAGCCCCAGTGAGTGCATCTTCTTGAGCCTCCTGCCTGCCAGTGGGAAGAAGATCCTTCAGGTGAACCGAAACAACCTGAAAAAGGTTGAGGAATATGGTTTCGTAGTCCAGGATCATTCCATGATAATTGAAAAGAAACTGGAATGTGGAAACGAATTCCAAAATTCCTGATGGCTAATGGGCAGTTGGTCAAGATGCTGCTCTACACGGAAGTCATCTTCTTTCTAGACCTCAAAGTCACAAAAAACAGGTTCTCCCCTACAAGGAAAGAAAACTCTCAAAATTCCTTCTACTGGGGCAGAAATTCTGTCTTTCAGCCAATAGCAGATGCTAGATATTCCTTGCTGTCAACTTCAATGAAAAAGACTCCAGAATATTTGACTTTGTTGATCCTAAAATGTGTTCTGTAGTTCCGAAGTTTGATTTGGGCCAAGATGTCACAGATTTCATCAGTCATGACTTTGCCCTTTATAGTCTCCACATTAGAAGGAAAAAGAAAAAATCTCTACTGAGTTTTAAGGAGTCTGAAACTAGAAAGCTGTGTCAAAGTTTTGCAAATATAAGGGTCTTTTATGGAAGAAATTAATTTATCAAGGATACATTAATAATGGCAGGAATATGAAACAAAAAGGTGGAGCTAACCAAGGACCCAGTCTGCATTACTTAGCAATCTTTTGTTTGTTTGTTTGTTTGTTTTGTTTGTTTCTGCTTGGCAATGTCATTCATATGATAGATAACCAGGGAGCACCTTGGGAGTTGGGGAAGTCTTGTTTCCAAAATATTCTCCTCTTAGGAAATTTTGGCTGAGTCTCTCTAATGAGTTTCTTTTTTCTTTCTTTCTTTCTTTTTTTTTTTAATATACAGACTCACAATCAGGGATTTAACTAGAGCTAAAAGGCATTTTCCCACCCCAAGACAGATAGTGGATTGAAAACTAGGATCTTGAATAGAAGAGCAAGATCAATAAAAGAATAAATTACATTTTAGTCAGGTAGTTTCTTGTGGCATTTGTTGCCTTGCTTCTCTTTTTGTGTGTCTCGTAATACTAAGTTAAGCTAAGTTTCTTAAGCTAAGTTTAAAAAACAACAACTATTATCTTGTTATCTAGTCTTGCCAGGTACTGGCCACAACACCCCAATAAGAGCAGAAAACTGTTGATGAGCCTGTTCTTGAGAGGTGAAATAACTAATCTAGCAGATGTCAGTACAGAACAATTGGCAGCCAACATGCCAGTAGAAACAATCAGCAGAGATAATAAACAATCAGCAGAGATAATATGCCAAGGAAAGCTGAGATGGAATAAATGCTCAGAAATCCTACATTGTCCACTGGAAAATGAAAATGCAAAATCCAACTTAGTGCGCAGAGGAAACAATATATTCATACCAAAAAGAGGACACAAGTAATGGCATCAGTGAGTCAGGGGTGACTCAGCCCTACATATATTCTGGTCATACATTTTTTTTTTTTTTTATGTAAGCAAAACCTCACACCTAGTTCTTGTTGTATGATCCTTCATCTATCTATATTGCTTGGCTATAGGTAAATGCATACCCTCCATGTGTATTTCTTTGCATGTATACCCTCCTCTGGTGGTAGTATAATTATCTGTAGAAGTATGTGACATATATATATATATATATATATATATATATATATATATACACACACACATACACAGTCAGGGAGTCTTTGTCATTTTATTTACTGAGCTGCAAATGTCTTTTCCTTTGACCTACTATGTTCTCATTTGCTGTAAAACATAGCAAAGGGGGTTTATAAGATATTCCTTTGGATGAGAAATGACTGAAGTAGTACATCAAACATAAAGGAGATTTCTAGGAGCCCATACATAAGGGGGGGACCTAGGAGCTACAGTAGTAAAGGTAACCCCCTCAAAAATGCATAGGGAAAGGAATGTCCTGTGAGTTGGGGGTGATACCAAAGTCTTCTTCAGTACTTCAGTGATCTGTGATTTCAAGGATTTAAAAGTTCTTTGGGACTTAATTGACAATATAATGAGTTGCTATGGTCAAAAAAATCACCACCTTTGGAACAGGACCTCAGATGATGAGCCTCTTCACACTTAGCTAGGCTGGTTCTTGAAAGACAGACTCACAAGCAAAATGTAGCCCACTAAAATATTTTACAACTTAATCAGCCTTGAAACATTTACTTTCCACTGAGAAATTTGACAACCCAGGATCACCTATTATTATTATTTTGAGGCATTGATGGAGATTTTGAGTAGTGATATAGCAACTATCTTCTACTAATATAACATTCTCTTCCAAACACAACACTGGCTCTGGAGTCAGAAGGACCTGGATTCAAATTTCACCCCGACGCTTATTCCCTCCTCAGACCTTATAAACGTCACTTAAAATCTATGAACCTCAGCCTTTTCCTTTGTAAAATGACTGAATTGGACTAGATGGCCTAGATAACTTCTCATTCTAGAATTTTGATTTATTGACAAGTATTCTACTGTACTCACATTAAAACATTGCTATTCCTTCCTGGTATTATCTACTTTGAAGATAGAATCAATTATTTTCCATATAGTTAAAAATCTCAATATGATTTATATTTATTTTTCTCTCTTTGTCTGTAGCTCCCTCTGTTTATTCACATTTTGTTTAATTTTTCATAGCTGTTTTGTAGAGGTGCCTTAATTTGATTGTTTCCTTTCATGTTTGTCTTCACCAGGTGTTTCTTGACTGTGGCACATTTCCCACATGATAAAATTAAGGATCTAATTAATGCTTTTAAGGACATTGGTGTACAATTCAGCACCTAATTTTCTTCTGGGTGTATATTTAGGTGTTTAACTAGGTGGAACTTGATGCCAAAGATTTCATTTGCACACAAAGCCATTCCATTTCTTTTTCAACATTACTCAGTGCAGACACAAAGAATTCCCATGCAGCATTTCTTTTTTATTTTTTTGCAAGCAGAGTTGCACAGAAAATAAATATATCTAAGCCACATTTCATCAGAGCAGAAACAAAAATCCTATTAGATGAGGTGTTGAAATATGAGGTCCATTTCTTTTGTGCAGTGAGGATAATACCCAGCATTTGAAAAAAGAGAAAGGGGGGAAAAAACCTGCAAAAGCATCCCATGGAAAATGAATGCTTTGAGGAATCACATCTGAGATGTAGAGGATGTTAAGAAAAATATGGCATCACATCAAGCACAAAACAGAAAGCTAAATCACCAACAGGCAGTGTTAGGTGGGAGCCAACTAGGAAGCAAAATCCATTGATCTATCTGGAGGCAAACGATATTGGGATAGACACCATCTGGACAAAGTTAGTAGAGGTGCCCCATCTCATTTCATTTAATTTAAAAACTACTTTGGAATGCAAATGGTACAGAATTATTGGTAAGAGATATACGCTTTGTATTCTTGCAGGACGCCAACTGTAGTATAAAACTGTACTTTACCCTCATTGTTGTAAATCTTCATTGGGATTTGTAGCATGTAATTGAGGCACCTCTTACTTGTGCAACTCAGCATGGAAAACTGGAGGATGAGAAGAATCTCATAGTACATTTCAAACTAAGTATTTTCCCCCTATAAATGATAGTTATGAAGGTTGATGGCGGATAGTTCAAAAGAGGTTTTGAAAGAAGAGCTAACATTGAAAATTACAGCATGCCTTTAACCAGCAGGGCTAGAAAATAGTGCCAATTAAATTCAAAAGGTATGCATCCAATTCTCATGTCTGGTATTCTAAAAACCATGGCAGATGACAATTTCTACCTTCTCCTCCATACTTCTTAAGTGGGAGCAATTTTGCTTTTTAAATCAGGAAAGACAATCTAGAGAAGGAGTGCAGGTAGTAAATAAGAGCTAGCCTCAGAATCAGTAAAACATGAATTTAATGCCATCCTCTGACACATAGCAGCAATATGACCCTGGACAACTCAGCTTCTCAGCCAAGTGCCCCAAGCAATTCTTTCAAGACTAAATGTTGCAAAATAAAGGCTGATCTGCATTACTAGAGAGGTGTCCCCATAAAGATAAAATCTTAAATCTATATAAACAAAACAAAATAAAATTTCATTGATAGAATCACTATGTTGTATTTGAGAATTAAATTCAATTCTGAATATTAATTAGCTAGGGTCCCAGACTACTGTTTGCCATTAAGTTCATGGATGGGCAATAATAATTGTAACATCAGATATGTGTCTACATAAACTAGAGTAGCAAGGACCACGATAAGCAATGACATTTAATATTTCAATAATTATGTGACTTCTTTGATGTGATTGACATCACAGCTCAACCTGGCTTTCTAGTGATGTCTGATTCTTGCTCTTGTCTTCTCATAAATTCTTCACAAAATAGCTACCCAACACATATCCAAAGATTTTCCCTACTGTATTTTTTTTGTTTTTAAAAATATTTTATGGATACCATATCATAGTCCAGACTATAATTTTATTCTTTCACTCACTAACCAGTCTTCTATTTTCTGAGTGATTATATTTTATGCCACATCTTTAATGAAGCTTACTCTAGAAATATACGAAAGACTATTTACATCCATCATGTTTTTCTCCATTTCCCCTTAGGTCACTCAAAATTCTATTTTTTTTGGAAACGATACTACATAATTCAAGATATAGCATTATCCAAAGAATATTGGCATTAAAAAAGTGGAGTTTTGTTTTCAAAATCAGCTGAAGGCATTGAAAGTTACTGCTCAGTTTTCCAAATGAAATGAAGCCCAGTTCAACTCATCTCTACAGTAAGCATTTATTAAAAAGCAACTACTCTGTGCAAAAACACTGTGTTGGGTGCTATGGCTGCAAGACAAGCCGAAAGAAAAGCCCTGTCTTTACAGACTAAATATTCTTTTGTGGGATACAGACAAGAATAGTTGAGAAAATATTGAATTATGGGCAATCTTCTCCTTGGAGGTGTGTTATGAGCTGAGCCTTGAGAGAAACCAAAAATTCTAAAGAGATGGGAGAATCTGAAGACCTCAGAATAGTTTGATAAGGAAATTGAGAACCCAGAAGATTGTGACTTGGCTAGGCAGGCAAAGATCATAAATAGTAGAGTTGAATTAGAGAACCCAGTTCTTTTGACATGAAATCCATCTATGAAGCAAACAGGTTTTTCTCTTCAATTCTGGTCTTAACTTATCATTCTGCTAGATTTGTCTAGGACAAATGCCCATCTCTAGCTATATGAATCATAATCTACACAATAGTCTAATTGGACTTTTGATTTGTTCTTGGCTTTCATGCATTGATCTGCAATCTCATCAGTGCACAAAGATGCCCTCCTTTGCAGGTCATAACCCAGGCATATATTGATAACCCAGGGATATATTCTCATATATGTTATTTTCTTATTTATGTCTTTCCATATCACTCCCACTTATATATAGACTGTCAGATAGACTGAAGACTTCTCTCCAGGTCCTTTATTTGGAGAATACCAGCAATATTGTTCAACCCTCACTCTTGCTACATAACTGATCTACCTTTGTTTCATTGCCATGTGTGACACTTCTCACATACCAATCATCATTAATAATGTGTTAGATCCTATGCTCCCTCAGTACAAAGATTTACACTGAACTTTGGGTCACCTCAAATTTTTCTAAGATTATGGTGTTTGGGGATTTACAATATCACAGCATCACTGTGAGATTTTTTTTTTTTTTTTTGCTCAAAAGAAAAAATGAACTTTTGAAGTTTCAAGGAACTTGGGAACATCAAAAGTGTTACATGGTACCCTAATTGTAATCTTGTCTGATTTGCTTTTCAATTCTAGACTGAGATAATTATCTATTAGGGTTGCTTGGCTTATGTCCTGGTGGACTGGCTCAGTAGGTTTTCTATCCAGATGCATTACCATTGAGACAAGAGCTGTGGGAAAATGACCACAATGTTTTTCAGAGGGAGGTATAATTAAAAAAGTCAAAATGTCAGACCAACAGTTGCTATTTTGCATATTACAGACGTAGTACAGGGGTAAGGTTAAAACTGTCTCCTTAACCCTATCTTAATTTTGTTTTCCTTGTGAAGAAATAATGCCGTGGAGATTCATATTAACCATGTGATTAGTTCTAAGAGACTAAAAGATTGGGTACTTGACTATACATGAGATGACAGTTGAAGTGAGAGAATCAGGGGACACTGTATATGATCATTCAGTTCAGAAGTCAGTTAAAAGGAATTTTAATTCAAGAGTTCTGAAAGAGAGAAGCAGTTAACAGAAGAGTTCTAAAAAATATTCAAACAGCACACCTGATATCATTGTATGTCTCTGTATCTTTTGGTATAGCCTAGGTAAGGTGAAGAGCTGCTTCTCCTTTGGCTCAGAGATCAGAGCTTGGTCTAAGAAAGCTAGAAGGAGCTTCAAAAGCTAATGTATCTAGGCATTTTAAATAATTTTCCCCTTTGTAATTGGCTAGAATCTCTTTTGAGCTACATTGGAGCATACTTGAAAAATTCTGTAGTTTTTGGGGGTCTGTGGAAATCAACATATAATGTTTTCTGCCAATAAGAGTATACCAATAAATACTTCTAAATTTAAAAAAAATCATTCTCGTCCCCCAGGAATTTTCCTTAGAAATTTGGTTTTATTTTTGTTTAAAAGCAAACAAATGAATATTTGAACTTGGGGTTTGCCTAATAACTATCATTTTCTTTTAAAAAAATAATAAAACTGCTCTATGCTGAACAGATTCAGGAGGACTTAACCTGTTTAATTTTCCCATCCAGACTCTTGTGTATGTCTTTTTTTCTCTTTCTGATTCATTGTTTCTGGGAATAGGCTATACAATTTAGACAGGTAAACTTTTACCTAAAGAAAAAAATATTCTTTCTCAAACCTTTCCCAAATCAGACACATGACTAGGTGTTTGGGACTCAAAGATAATCTCTGCTACATTTAAACTATATAAAGTCACAGTTAAGATTTCTGGTTATCAAAGCAAAGTTAAAAAAAAAAAAAAGAAAAAGAAAATCCCAACAGAAATAATTATGGAAGTTATTTCCCCAATATTGTAGATTTCCCTGGATTCCCAATTATAAAATTCCCTTATTTAGCCCAAGTCATAATTGAATGAGACCTACTCTGTGTCAATCATCAATATAATGAAACAAATTTGGAAATACATATATCAGTGAAGAAAAAAAGTCTTATTTTCTTATTGTTTGTGTGCATACACATATACTTTTCAAATAACATATCAACCATCTAATATCTAATAAGAATCAAACATTTAACAATGTAATAATAGTCAGCCACCTTTATATTCATATGGAAAGAGGCCGAATCCTTAATTTAAGTATTCATTTGAAAAAAGACAACCACATAAGACCAATATAAATTATATTTGTTCTTAAATATATGTAATGTAATGGACAAACTTTGGCACATTAAACTCTCTGGGTCCCCTATAAATTGATGTTATCAAATCCCAATTTGACCCTTGATGAAGCAAGATAATACATTTACTTCAGAATAATTTGAATTTATAACCCACACTCCCCACGGATACTGTTCTAAATCTCTTCTCCTCTCAAATCTTTCACCTCATTCTCTCCTATCCCCTTGTCAGCTGAGGATGTCACATTAGACTTTACTGAGAAAATAGAGGCCATTTACCATGTATTTCTTTCCTCTTCATCTCAAAATCCCTTAGTATCCCAAACTCTTTCCAGTGTGTAATAATGAGATTGCCCTTCAATTCACCAAGGCCAACATATGTCCTTGATCTCATTATCTCTTAACTTCTCCACGATATTGCCCCTTCCGTCATCCTAGCTTTCATTATAACCTTCAATCCTTTCTTAAATACTAATTGGTCCCCTGATTCCTACATATGTGTCCAAATCTCCTCCATCCTTAAAAAAAGCCTTCACTGGACTATGCATCCTTTTAAGCTATTAACTCCTGGGAAAACCTATCTAAACTCATTGTTTCCATTATATTTTTACTCATGTTTCATCTCTTTAAAATCAGACTTCTGGACTCATCATTCAAATGTAACTCCAAACTCAATAACACTCAAACCCTGAAAATTGCCATTAGCCTCCTATTTGTCAAATCTTATGATCTTTTCTCAATCTTCATCCTTCTGAAACCACATCACTCCTGGAATGCACTTCTTCCCATTCCTCTACCTCATAAGTATCCCTTATTTTCTTATTTTCTTCAACATTAAGATTCAGCTCCAATATCACCTCCATGGAACCTTTATCTCACCCCCATTGGTTACTGGGATTTTTTTTTCCTTAGTCTACCTTGCAATGATTCTATATTCATTCCAAATACTTATATTCCATATATATATATACATACATAAATATATATTTCATATGTTATTTGCCTATTAGGATCTAAGTTCTAAGATCTTTCTCAAAAGGACCGTTTCATTTTGGTTTTGTATCCCAAAGATCCAGAACAGTCCTTGGAACATGGAAGGTACTTAATAAATGTTGATTTTTTTTTATTGATTTCCAGACACTTGGCAGCCAGAAAACTCTCTTCACTAGGGCAATTCTCAATATACCCGTGTGATGTTGGGGATTATGCATCTCCCATACAGCCTCTCTCCACCTATTGAAAGGAAAATCTTTGATTTGGGCTTTCATCCTGATTAATGAGGCAAAACTCAGTACAAAGAAAATTAAAATAACTTAATTTAAGTGTGTCAAGGTAGAATATGTATATGGGCCAATCACTGAAGATTAACAATGGTTTCAAGGTAGAGGCAACTTTCATAGGTAACTTCAAGACATTAAGATAGAGGTACCTCAGTAAAAGAAGTTGGAGTTTTGCATCTCATTTCTTCCCCAAGGTAGCAAGAATGTGATAATTTGTAGGCAGGGTAATGAAAAAGAGCAGATGATATAGAAAGCTGAAAACTTGGTGTCTCCTTCCCCAACCCTAGTTGATAAACCAGGCTGGGAATAATAGGATATTGAGTCAGCATCTTTACCATGTTATTCCTGCACAGATGACTGATGCTTCCAAAATATACTGGTATCTCTACTGCTAAGGAGAAAGGCACTCTGTTAAAATAATTCACCCTGAAGTATTTATGATTTGATTTATCATTGCCCTTTGCCAACAGGACATCAAGAATAAAACAGTGCTTAAACTAATGGTTTGAGTTAAGTTACTACAATATGGGGTCATAGAGGTCATAGAATATAGTGGAGAAAATGAAGGTTTTGGAGTCAGGAAGTCTTGTATTCAGTTCTTTCTTCTGACACTTTATACTTGACAAAGCTGCTTAATCTCTATATTTCTCAAAAGAGTTCATTAGAAAGAACTAGCCACAGATGAGTTAGTGGAACTCTTATACTGCAATGCAAGTTCCACATGATGATGAAATAATGAATCATACACCATAGCTCTAAAGTCATTACAGACCTCAGAGCACAAAATCTTCATTTTTACAGAGAAGGAGACTGAGATCCAAGAGTCACAAAGACACTCAATACTCAATAAAGAAAAAATTTGAGCTCCCAAAGTATTTTTGACAAGATTGGTAATGATGAGTTTGAGATAGCAATTCCTAGTTAGAATAATGAGGGGAAAAGCGCAAGACACATGTGAAGAATTCACAATGACATTCTCTTTGCCTAAAGGTACTTTTATTTGTGAAAAAGTTACAGACACAATTAAACTAAAAATCAACACCAAAAGTAATAAATATGAAATAGAATCATGAGAACATTAGAAACAGTATAGTTAGGAAGGAAAGGACTTTTAACAATTAATAATGGAAAAAAGCAAATTTCCCAGTGGAACTCACACAACCAATAGAAAGGGAATGCACCATGAGGTGAAAATCATTGTTAATTGGCTGCTAAATCCATAGAGAAGTTTAGCACCTCAAAAAATTAGTTAACTATCACAAGGAGAAAGACACCATAAGGCATGGGGGAGGGAGAAGAAAGAGATCACATCAGCAGAACACCATGATGGGCTAGTCCCAAAAGTGATTCAACAAAGATCATAGGTCATGGACAGATTTAAAGGGAAAAAAATTAGGTTTCCAAGGTTTGATATTATAACTAGGCTTTCTGATTGGATACAATAAAGTAGGGTTTCCCAAGATCTCCACAGGGATGGGAATGTAAGGCTAAGATGATCCTTATCAGTGCCCTTCCTTGCCTGTCTCAGAGAGCCCTATAATCCTATCAGTGCTTCAGACATTCTCTGTCAACCCCATCTAATTACCCAAGACCTCATCACTTTGATTTAAAACCTTGTATTCTTATCTTTGTTTGAGAGGCATAGAGGGGAAGAACATTTAAGTAAATATATTTGGGAAAAGTTTGGTGGTTCCACAAATCACATAAATCCTCATCTATGTTCATTGTCATCTCTAGGTTCACATGCATGCTGGAAATAATTGTATAGATAGGTTGGTTTAAGCAAAAATTAGTATGGAATAGCTCTTTTTTTCTGAGAGTAAGAACAATACCACTAAAGTAGCTTTTATATGTTTTATCTCATGGCTGACATATGGAGCTCTCTATTGGATATAAATGGGTCTGCTCTTTTTTCAAAGGGATAGTTCTTTGCAACTCAGTACTTGTTAGTACTTAATACTTCAAAGACATAGAGAAAAAAATAAACAAGAAGAAATGTAGAAAGCCCAAGTGAGGGATCCTTAAATGACCTTGAAAAATATTTTTAAAAGCCCAAACTTACTGAGTATTCACTGGGTTCCCTACCTGTATAGCAGATGGTATGTGGACATAAAATGTACAAGGACTAATAATTACAGTTCTGGGGGACTGGAGGAAAAGATGAGATTGAGAAAGTGAAGATATAGGAAGGAAGGAAGTGGAAGAGAAGGAGAGAAATTAAGAAAAGGGGAAGCGACAGATAGTTTGGAAAGGAATGGGGAAGAGAGAGCTTTCAAACATTTAAGACATTTAGCTTCCCTGACCAGCAACAAGTGAAGAAAAATGTCTTGAACCAGGTGGCAAGAAACACAAAGACTTTAATCTGAAATGAGACCACAAAAAAGCAGTACCTTATTAGGCATCTAGCTCCTAAGGATAACATATGACATATATTCCTCAGATTGTTTTTTCCCCTTTCCAAACTAGATAGACTCAGGCCTCCAGGCATTAGTGAGAAAACCCTGAAGCTTACTATAGTCAGATACTATTGTTTGGAGTTCCATTTTTATGGTTCAGTTAACAAGAGGAGAAAAATTCAACTACCATATCTTTGCCTTGCTTAAAATGTATCAGTTTAGTTTTTAAGCTTTCCAAGCTAGAGCATTTGCAATTATTTGGCCCCTAGGTTTCTCCTTGAAATTGTCCTCCTCTGTCTCTTTCTCCTCTTGTTCTCAGTGACATTTCCTACACCATAGCTCCCAGCTATCCCTCAACCACAAAGGTAGTTGAAGCAGCATCCAAAAATACCAGTTCCCAGGAGCTGTACTTCTGTGCTTAGAGTATAAAATGGGTCTCAAGCCTGGGTAATAACTGAATTCATGAATCTCAATTCCCAGCTGACATTACTAGCAGCATGGAGCAGGAAGCTGAGTTAATGTTAATTTCTGCAGGTAATGCGTGAGAGCAGATAGGGAAAGCTTGAAAGGTCAACATCTGCTGTCATGCAGGAGAGTTGCAAAATTTGATTGGCCAGTAAATGTCAACACCATGTTCTAAAAATCTACATGCCATCCTTTTCATTTAATCGTAGCTTGCAGCCCCAGCTAACGATCATGCCGCATGTTTCAAAAGCCCTTGAGTTCTAAAATGGAATTGTATGATTGCATTCCCCTGGTAATAAGACACCTGTAAATTACAAACTTGTCATTTAATCAGCATAAATGTAGGTAGTTTGTATACCACTGTGATTTTTTTTCCATATCCATTTTCAGGGAATGCTGAAGAACCCTTAATGATTATATACCATAAAGGACTGCAGCTCAAACTGTTGCCATGGTATTATGTACTTCCCCCTTTTTTTATTTTTTAAGAAGTGACTGGAATGTAGAGTAGATAATGAGTCTAATTGATTGTCCTCTGTAGTCCTGATGTGCTTTATTTCCCTTGCCTTGTGTGTCTTTGTCCTCTTTCTCTCCAGTTTGCAGGCAGAGGTAGGCATTTGTTTAGTGACAAGAATGGCTTTAGTACAAAGGGACATATTCTCCCCCTCCCTTACAGATAAATAAATAAAATGACCTGCTCTGGAAAATGCCGTGAGGGAAAAATGACATGTCTGTAAAAGTGGAAAAAATGAATAGCTTTCAGAACACAAACCCTCAGATTAAATCTGTTGGAAACAAAAATATAGTGCACACACATTTAAAAAATAAAACACAAAACCAACATTTTGAAAGAGTGAATGATTATTTTTTAGGCCAACAGTAGCTTTCGTTAAAAAAATGTCTGTGGCTATGGATAAGGAGTTCTGTTTATTAAAATGTATGCTGAGTTAATGAACCTCAAAAAAATCCAGACATGCAAATTCAATTAATCACACACACACACACACACACACACACACACACACACACCTTATGATAGGTAACCTTGGTTTTAAAATTATTATTAATCATTATTTGATCTCAATTGTGCCAGCAAGTAATTATATACAATACAAATCATGGAGTTTAGCAATCTCGGTGAATTCTTCTAGCACTAAACAGAGAAAAAGACAAAATGAGTTGGCTTTTTTTTGGTTTTGGTTTTGGTTTTAGGAATATAAAACTTGTTTTGTTCCCTACCCCTTCATCCCCAAAGCCCCAACTTTCTTGGAGACATTAAAAGACATCAGAAGACATAAAACTGTAGGATGACATCCACTGAAGGTTTTTCCTTTTTTTTCCTTTTTCTTTTTTTCCCTTCAAACCTGACATTATATTGTTATTGGGAGTTCAAGTTAAATTCTTCACTAAGGGATATCTCAAAATTCCCACATTGATGTATTTGTCCTTTTGTTCCTTATACAAGGAATGCTCATTTGTCTATCAACTTGCCTCTTTAGGTTCCAACTCAAATGCCACTTGCTCCATGAAAGTTTTCCTCTTGTTTATCATCACTTCTGGTCTTTGAGCAGAGGCTTGCTACTTATAGCTAACTGGGACATAGACAGCACTTGAACCCATGTCTGCCTGATTATTTTTAAAAAATCATCTTTTCCCATACTGTATATACTTTCCTGGACTGTAGTATCATGTACTATACTATCACAGTTGAGGAATAATGCAGATTTTGTTTTCTTCTGACAATAAAAATACTCCAAAGGTAGATAAAGCAGCAGAATGAGAGACCAAGGAAATAAGATCACAGAATCAATCAATTTTAGAGTCAGAAAGGTCCTGAGAGATCATTTTCCAATGTTCTCATTTTAGAGTTGAACTAAGATAGGTGGAGGTTAAATGACATGCTCAAGGTCACATAGAGCCAACTTCTCCTGAACTTCGACCCCATAAACTGTTCCTATTCCATACAGAAGAGGGCTCACAAATATTCATTTGCTCTTCTCTGTAATCAACAAATTGAGAATTTATTCTGTGAAGAAAATTTTGTTTAGGTATATATGTGTTAGTAATTTGTGATTACAAATTATGCTAGCATGGAAGCCATACATCTAAGCCACATTCAAATTGATTTTGTTAGCCAAAGTTCAAAAACATATAAAGATTCTTAATGTAGGGTTTATGAATCCCTAAGCTTAATGTGAATACATAGCCTGTATGTGAATATACAGGTGAGAAATTGGTTTCCTTTGTTTCTATCTTATTTTAAAAGGGGTCCTTTGGCTATGCCAGATTGTCAAAGGATCCATGATACATACATGCAAAGGTTAAAAATCTCTTGTTTTATGGGAACTATGAAATACATACATAAATTTTTTTTTTAATTTTAGCCTTACACAGGTTATATATACATAATATGGAATTCATAGAATTACATCATTCCACTATCGCTTTAGCTTTTGTAAGCTTCTAAAAGGTGGAAGTAATGATTTATTGACTAATGGATGAATACATTAAATTTTACTTATCTCAAGTATGATGATAAAGATTTTTAAAAGAGCGATTTAAAGTCCAAAAGAAGCAGAATGTCAATATGGAAAGAGACCTTAGAGATTATATGGAGTTTTAGATCAGCTTTCTCATTTTCTAGATAAGGAAACCAAGGTACTTAGAGACAAGTGATGTGTACAGGGTGACATCTAATTAAAAGCAGATCTGATAATCTTAAATAATAAAAACCCCTTAAAACGCAATATTTTACATATATATAATATATATGTATACTTGTATAGATATGTATGAATTTTTAACTCAAACGTCATAGAGGGAGAAAAGGCAGAACTACTTGAACTTTAGGAACACAAAGTTATTACATATATGAAAGCTGTATTGGAGAAGAGAGGTAAAAAGATTAATTAGGAGATATGGAATATTGCAAATGCAGGTGATGAGGGTTTGTACTAAATTAATTGTAGAATGGGTAGAAAGTTAGGGGAAGAAGAAGCAAGATATATGGAGGAGAAAGAATCAAAAAATAGATTTCATTAATTATATATGGAAAATTAGAACTTAAATTGCCTGTTTCTTGGTCTCCTTGTATTATTCCATGTTGTTTTTGTTCAGTTGTTAAGACATGTACAATTCTTTTTGCCCTCATGGACCATATTTATCTAAGAGGTTAACTACTAGCTAGCAGAATGGTCTGTTATTTCTTTCTACAGTGGATTAAGGCAAACAGAGGAGTGTACCCAGTGTTCAGAAAGTATTAACACCTCTGGTTGGAAGGCTTCCTGTGAGCCCTTTTCTGAGCTGCTCATCCACCTTTGATGTTTACTGACACCAGTGGCTCCAAGAGGATATAACATGCATAGCAGTTATATATCCTTAGTAAACAGTCTCTGCAGACGGTCTAAACCAAGTTGAGGGTAACAGACAGGGCTTAGTCCCATTAGTGAGTTAAGGGTTGTCTACCCAACACATGTAAAGGTTTCCCCTAGAAGAATGAAAAGATGGAACAATTTTTTTTTTCAAATGGCCATGAAGGCAGCTGAAAAGCATATGTTGTGGAGCAATTGGATCTTGGTCAGATATTGAAAATGCTAAGATCATTCAGTGCATATTGGATGACAAAAGTCACTCTGACTTTTGCCTTGTCACTGTAATTCAAGGACTCTGGAAGAGACAGTGAGATCTGAGGTCAGGTTTTCCTAATTCTAGGCCAGTACTCTATGCACTAAGCCATCTATGCCCTGCTCCATACTGTTCCATAATAAGTAGATTCTCCTACCCATGCAAATGGAGAACAGACTATAATTTATTATGACAGAGGAAATCTCAAGTTCAGAATGGCTAAATGAATTATTCCTCCTTAAATAAGTAGAATCAGAGATGAGATTTGCACAGAGGTCTTCCTGACTCCCAAAACATGTTAACCACAAGACTTTGCTACTTCTTGTGACATTTTATTTGTCCCAAGATAACAATTCAAAATTATCAACTTGACAATTTAAGGTTTCATTGTAGAGGTTTATACATGTAAAAAATTTGTTTCCTAATCAGCTTTCTTCTTTACCCACACAATGAATACACACTTAGTAACAATTTAATTTAAACAAGATGCCTTTACTTGTCAAGATAATATACAATAATAAAGAAAACAACAAGCCCCTATCAGTCTCTTTTTTGAGGAGTGTGAAGCCACAAAGCAGAATAGTTCTTGGGGCAATATAAGAGAAAGAATGCTGGATTGGAAATCAAAGACAACTCAAATCCCATCTACTAGTTTTTTGACTTTGGACAAATCACCTGAATTATTTAATTAGCAAAAGAAAGGGACAGGCTAAATCAGTGGTATCAAACTCAAATGGAAGCAAGGACCACCAAACCTGCCATAAGATTTCCTGCCTATTTACTTAGAAAAACCACATATTAACATTATTTATGTTGCATTTTTATTTTGTAAACTATTTTCTAATTACATTTTAATTTGGTTTTGATTGTAGCAGGCAGCATCGCCTGTGGGTTAGATGATCTTGAAAGTGCCTTCTAGTTTTAATTCTCTAATAACCAAAATGACTATTGCCATTTTTTCACCAGCAAAATGAATTGGAAAAATATGGTAAATTTTCACTTACTTCTTCCTTTCTTCCTTCCCTTTCTTCCTCCCTTCTTCCTTCCCTTCTTCTCTTCCTCCTCCCTCTCTCCTTCCCTCCTTCCTTCTCTCCTTCCTGTCTCCTCCCCACTTCTCTCCCTCCTTTTCTTCCTTCCTTCCTTGCTTTCTTCCTTCCTTTCTTGCTTCGTTTCTTCCTCTCTGCTTTTTTCCCTGTCTTTCATCCTTTATTGCCTTCTGGCCTTCCTCCCCTCCTATCTCTTCCCTCCTTCCTCACTCCTTCCCTCTTTCCAACTTTCCTCTCTTCTTCCCTCCTTCCTCTTTTCCTCCCTTCCTCCCTCCTTCCTCTTTTCTCTATCCTTCCTTTTCCCTCCCTTCCTCCCTCATTTTTCTTTTTGTCCCTTCCTTCTTTCTATCCTTCTCTCCCTCCCTCCTTCCTTTTCTCCTTCCTTCCCTCTCTTCTTTCCTTCCTTCCTCCCTTCCACCCTGCGTTTTCCATACTCTTTCATTGTTTTTTACCTTCCTGCTTCTCTTCCCTACCTTCCTCCCTTCCTTTTGTCCCTTGCTCTTCACTCCTTCCTCCCTCCCTACTTCATTTATCCCTCCTCTCTCTCCTTCCATTCCTTCCTTCCTTCTTTCCTTTGACATATATATTTTCCTAACTTGATGGTACCTAAAGTCATCAGATATATTTCCTAAAAACCTGTTCCTCCAAGATAAGCCTCTCAGAATAAGATGACATTCATTGACATTCAAATAGCACTTTAAAGTTTGCAAAACATTTTGTATAGATATGTGTTTCACTATCACACTCTGAGATAGGTATTATTATCCATATTTTTTCAGATAATGAAACTAATATTCAGATAGGAAAAAATATTTATTTTTGGTCATAGCACTAACAATTTTCAGAGGCAAAATTTGTACTCAAGTCTTCCTACCTCCATTTTCAGCTTTCCATGCAGCACTGGATTCCAGCCTGTACTTAACTTTCAAGATAATGTTCTCTTATGGATCACAGTAACAATAGGTTGATGGCAGTGTTTTCTCAGTAGAAATATTGGTGGCTGCTAGTTGCAGATGATGATATAGAAGGACAGTGAGGGAATTAATTTGTCCATGGTTATTTAGCTAATATTAGAGACTTTTCTGAGTTTTCTATCTCCACGTTCAGAACTGTATCCCACTATATCAAGATGCTTCTCATCCTTAGCCACAAGAGGAAAGGAATGTTTTGTTTTGTTTGTTTGTTTGTTTTAATATTCTCATTTGTCTACTTTTAGCCCCCTATTCCTCCAAATGCTTCCTGTATCCCCAAGGATATACTCCTCTAGTTCTGCTTGAGATAATACCCAACTATACCTGAAGGAGCTATGCAACTCTCTCCCATTCCTCTCAAAACTTAACTTTTCCTTCTTTTTCTTATTACTCTATAGATAAATTGCTGTTATTCTGATAAAATAAGCTATGCTCATGTGGTAATAGATGATAATGGAATGTTGTTATGCATCCTAGGTAGTATATTTCTGCTGGGGATTTTTGGAGATAATTAACCCAAAGATATTAAAGCAGGGAGAAATATTCAAGGAATAGTTCTTTTTGTCAGAGCCCTTAAATAGAACCTCATGGGTGGCACCATAATCCATACATAGGTTTAACTGTCTTTGCTAAACAATCTTTTGTTCAGGCTCACATCATTTCTCACCTAGACTGTTATAATAACTTTTTAACTGGTCTTCCAGCCTCAATCTCTTCCCTACTTCAGTCGATTTTACCCAATGCTACTCAAGTGATTTTTTTAAACCACAACTTGAATCATATCACTCTCCTATTAGATTAACTCCATGGTTCAATATTGCTTCTCACTTAAAATATAAACTTTTATTTAATGTCACAACCAAGCCATAATAATCTATCTTTCTAAACTTCACTATGGAATACCCCATTATTTTTTTTGCATTTATTTGTTTGTATTCTCATCGACTCACATTTATTAAACATTTACTATATGACAGTCATTGTGATAATATGAATATTAGCAAAAAAAAGACAGTCCTTACTCTCTTGGCACATACATTCTATTGGAGAAGACTATTTAAAAATGAAGCAGAAAATTGGGAACAAAGAAGAGAAAGGGAACATAGTAAAGAAAGTTACTCCTCAGGAGCAGAGACAAAGTCAGAATGAAGACATAGCTGGCCTGGGAATTTTTCTTCAAATAATGGTTCTGGAAGAACCAGTTTCTTTGAAAAAAAAATGCATCTAATGTTGAGACCAGACTTAAGAGTGAACATCAAGGATAAGATATGGTAGATATTCTAGGAAATCTGGAGTGGAGATTTCATCTAACAACTTCTTTATTCCTCTCTAACTCTAGACTCTAACAGTTTTAACTTATCTCTAATAACTTAACTTTACCTTTTATGTGACCTTGAACCATTTATTTAACATGTGAATATATTTATCAATATCTGTATTGTCTCCCCCAAGGTCTTACTGAGTAATCATTATGTTAGGTTTGAATACCCAACATTTAGTACATTTAAATAACTCAGATTTTGAATTGCAACTATAGAGCCAAAGGATGCAAGAAAAATCTATTTCCCGATATTCATTAATACCATATATATATATATATAATTTTTTTTTTTGCAAGCATTTGCCACTAGCACTGGAATGAATAAAACAATGCATCTATAGTTTAGAAGACTTGAATTCAAATTCTGCCTCAGAAGCTTACTTGCTGTGCAACCCTGGTCAGGTCACTTGATTTTTCTTAGCCTGAGTTAGAATAAGCATTAACTATCATATAGCATAAAAATTTGAGGATCAGATGAGATAGCATATAAAGTGTATAAACATTATTAGAAGGATGATTTATAAAAAAATTAATGTGTTTAATACCTTGGATTTTTTTTCTCTGAAGAGTTATTTTCGAGAACACAATTTTCTTTGTCCTCTTTCTCTTCTATTTTATTAAAGGGGACTCTGAATTCCCACAATTTTTTGTTGATTATAATACAAAAGGACACAGCTCCCAGAATACATAAAATTGGGTTTAATTCGACAGGAAGAGAACTAGTTCCCTGCCTGCTTCTAAAGTCTCAAAATACAAATTATTGTATTCTTAATTGTTTTATATGTGTAGGAAAAAGTTTTCAAGGTTTCAGACTTATTCCCTCATCTAGTAGAGAAGATTGAATGGGTCTTCTAACTACAGCAATGATAAGAAGGGAAAGATAAACTTGAGTAGTCATTCTTGCCTTTAGGGATTCACCTGGTAAATTGCTGCTTAAGGAGTGCTGTCAATAAGTTAACTTCTTTACTGTCAGGAGCAATCCTCAACTAGCAGTAAGATGGACAAGATGACCTAATAGATCTTTTTCATCTAGAAATTCAAAGTTTCTTCTCAGAGAATTGGGACTGGAGAAATAAAGACAATGGCTAAGGCTAGCCATAAAATTCTTAGCTCAAAGAGAATTGCTGTCTCTGTTTTCTTTGAAGAAACATAAGTTTAAATTCTCCCTAGCCAGCATGCCCTTCCCTCCCACTGCCTTACACCCATTTAATATATTTGCTGCATTTGATTGAATCATAGGCAGGAATGGGAAGAGGGGAACTGATTTCCATACTTTGAAATTAAGACAAACGTATTTCATCTGATATCCTTTGTTTTCTAGACTTCTCAACCTTGTAGGCTGATGTTCTTTTTTCCCATATTCATCACGTTTATCATTATATTGTAACTTTTACATCAAGTAACCTTTATACCTTGTGGGTTGCTAGTTTTTATGATTTACCAGCTTCCAAGGAAGTGAAGTAGTATTATCAGCCTTTCCTCTTCACAAAGAATGGACATCAACTCACATATCTCACAAATCTGGCTCATTGGCCCTACTTAATTGTATATGCGAATATCAAAGGAATACAGTTCCTTAATGGGTGATGAGAGGTTAGTTTCTCTTATAAGGTATCTATTTTCACAAACATCAAACATAACATATTTTACTGTTCACAATTAAGGAGAGAGAATGATTTGAAAATTGAATTCATAACAAATAAAGAAAAGCACTTCTCTTTCCAATGTCCCAATGGAGATATAGTCCTTATGACTATGGGGAAACCAAATAAAGATAAAAGAACTTGTTTTTTTTCCTAAAAGGTAAGTCAATGACACCCTCATCCTATTGTTCCATTGAGTGGCTAGATTAGCATTTAATATTCCATATATGTTATTCCATTTATGATCCTTGTTCTTAGTCTCACTGCTCTGATGTTTCTTTCCGTAGGAACTTCTCTCTTCATATACTGTGACACTAAGTTTCCATTTTTCCTTCTTAAATTAAGGAGAATCTTCAAATTTTCTCATGCTGTCCCTAGCTCCTAGAGTATACTTACCATGTATCTAACATCTCCCACAGACTCCTCAGATTATGAGGAACTACCCTTTCTATTTGGTCATAAAAATTGAACCATACTTAAAAAAAAAAAAAAAAACAGGTAAAAGGAGATAGTCAATGTATAAGTTTTGTAAGAAGACAAGTGACATAGGTTGGTAATATTGAAGACTCATAACCCTGCCACATGAGTTTTAAACTAATTCCCATTGGTTCTAAATTCAGACAATTATCATTTCTTGGGGGAAATGGTTGCAGCAAATGCGTTTTTCCCTTAATATCTGTTCTCTCTTTAATATTTCTAATTTAGCATTAATATTAGATATAGTCTGATGTCAACAACCTTTCCAATCTTATTTCAACAGCATTTTTGAAGTGGTTTCCAAGTGCCAAACACACATTACTTTTGTCCTTTGAACATGCATTTTACTTTGTTACTTTTGTATCTTTGTTCTAACTACTCACCCAGGGACACTAAATGCCCTTTGTTCATCTTTTTGTCCATTTATACTCTTAATTCAAATGAAATTTCCTCCATGAAAACTTTCCATCTTCCCTCTAATCTGTGTAAGTGTTTTCCCTCTTGAGCATCATATAACTTCAGCAGAACCTTTTGCTTTCAGTCTGTGAAATGTGCACATTCTAGTGCAAATGTGAGAAAACTGAAGCTTTGAAAGGTTAATATCACATACACATGATCACACAGCTAATAGATGTCCAGAGAAGGATTTGTGCCTTGTTTTTCTGATTCAAAATTTAACATGCTAAATATTGAAGGATACTACCTCTCATATAGCAATTGTTTTGTCCAACAAAGACTGCTTGCATTTCTAATGAGCCTATCATTTATTTTCTATTATATTTTTCCATTAATATGTCTTATCTTCTAGAACTGTATGTTCCATGAGGCTAGGAATAATGACTTCTAAGAATTGTACTTCTCTTTCAATATATAAAAATATTCTTTGACCTTTAGAATCAAAATTGAATACCAGGAAACTTACACTTGGATTTAGGAATTTCAGCATAGTGAAGAAACTGTTTTTGCTTCACTCAAAGTGGACATGGAATGACCATTCTTTTTATTTATTTTTGTCCAGAGATATATAGCATCAGCACTGTGAACATCTTTGAATTTAATAAGTAATAAAGCTCTCCAGTTGTCCAATTGCTTACACCCCTATTAACCTTTACAGTCAGGCACTGTGTGATGATCTATTGTAAGTGGTCATTCTATTATCATCATGCCATTTTTCTGTGGTTTATAATTGAAATCTGTATTTTTATTTGTTTATAAATCTCTACTCATCTCCTATTTTGGAAATCTCAGAAAATTTTACAAGAAAACTGAAAAACATTTTAGGCAAAAGAAAAGAATGAAGGAAAAAAGCAAGCAAACACACAAGCATAAAAAGGAAGGTAGTTACTTGATCACTGTTTGAAAAGATGAAAAGATTAAAAGCCAAGGTTTCAATCTCATTCAAAGTGTTTTCAAATTTTTTCTTCACTCTTGGCGTCTTGAACTTACTTGTTCAACTTATTTCCTACCTTACTAACTTACTATCTTACTAACTTACTACCTGATCAGGTATTGGCAAGAGTTTCTGAACTAGATGAAAACTGAGATGCATATCAGCAAAAGAATTACTAGTTGGATAAGCAAAGAACTTACACTAAAATCATCTCCACATTTTTACAACCTACTGAAAGTCAGGAGTTAAATATCTTTATTGTATGTGGATCCTCATCCAACCACAATAAACCAATGGCCCTTTAAAACACTTTTTAATTGCTGCCCTGTAAACTGATACCAAAAAGAAAGTTATTTTTTTTTTATCAAAATGTTTAAATAGGGTGCTCCATGTAGATGGTGCCAAAAGAAACCTGTTATTAAATTTGTTGCACAGTGTAAGGAAAAATGCTCTCAAATGTATAATTCATGTTTTTGTGGGATTTTACCTATGTTATTAATGGTTATCAATTTATTATAACCTATAATTTTGCCTATTGCTTTGAAATCCAAAATTATAAGGTAGTTTTTTTTATATTATTGCCAAGCTTCCTCTTCCCCCAGTTCCTCAATATCTGCTTTTCTAAATCGTCCAGAATTAAAATATTTTCTAGATTCCATCACATTTTTAAGGAAAGGGAGGAAGGGGAAGCATACCCCAAGGATGCATGAATATCAGTGAAAAAAGAAAATCCCAGAAAAATGTTATATGAAACAAATGATGAAGTTAACCATTTCATCTTTGCCACAAAGAAAATAACGACACAATCCAGAGTCCATCTAGCTCAATAACTTTTCTCTATTGCCTATTGGGAACATATTGCACCGGGCAATTTATTTTGCTCTTCTTTACATTGCCTTTTTCTGTCTCTATCTACCTCAATTCTTCCCCTTCCCACCAGAACTACATTCCTCTAATAAAATGGACTGAACACCTCACAACAATCACACTTTTAGCATTAACTCCATGATAATTCTGCCTTCCTTTCATCTCTCATTGATCTAATAAAATATACCAAGGCAACAGAGGGGATTGCAGGGAGGAGGGGTGTGGCAAATTCTTTCAGGTGCCTTCTGAAAGGCTAGCACTCTCATGCATGTTCACACCTCTCTCCGAATCTCCCCAAGCAAAACTCCAAAAGAATCCTTCCACAAATCTGCTTATTATTGATTTTCTTCAAACTTTTCAGCCTCTCCCTATTCTCCTTGCCTCCCACCCCACTCCCTTCCAAACTTAGCTGCAACAGAAGTGGTACATCTGCTCCAACAAACATTTAGATTGCTAATGATTCTTTCTAACATCTGTTACGTTACTACAGAACAGTTGTTGTTTCTTTAAGGAGGCTCAAGGGACAAGACCTATGTCACCTCAATCGTGGATACTTTTTTGGAAATAGTAAGGCACACACCTCTGGGAGCCATCTGAATGTAACATAACATACATATATAAACTTAACACATCCAGTCTTTCATTTCTTCTTTGCCCATTGCAGTATTTATGATCAGAGTTCATTGTGTCTAGTTATTGTAACATTTGATAGATTTTTGTACTCTCCTTCCATTATTCACAACACAGTTGTACTTTTAAAAAGAAAGGCATTTAAGTACAAAACCTATTCCCTTTCTCCTATTGAATTCAATCACTGACTATGGATGTGAGCTATTATCAAAAAATTCAAATAAGCTTTGATACCAACAGCTCCATCTGTATGATAATGTATAATCATGAAATGGCTCAAGAGTGTGGGCTGAGGCAAAAAAAAAAAATTGTTATTTTGGATTTTAGTATTCGTCATAGCAAATGAATGTGTGCTTGTACTCAGAGGCTTTGGAAAAAAACCAGAAAAAGAAGCAGTGGTAGGGATGGGGGTGGAGATAAGGGAGGAAAGGATAGATTTCTTTTCTTGCAATTTCTTCCTAGGCTTGGAAATTCTTTTTACAAAAGGTTCAGCTTGTCACACAGTCAGGCCACAGGGACCTAGGATTATTAAAAAAACAGGATGTCAGCTCACATAAAAATCAGCCTTCTGAAAATTCAACCCAGCAACGAAGATGAAGCTTTGGTAATATGGGTTCAGCAGTCAGTAATGAAACTGACATCTAAAGCACAGGGGTTTAAAATAAGTATATGCTGATTTTGTTTTGCTAATTTCTTTCTTACCAATCTTAGGTTAAGTAAAATCGAATGCCTTATGGAGCTGTCATCTGATCTTTATTTGTTAATATTGCCCATATATTTATTTTTAAAAAGATATCAATAGCTTCCTTTCCTTAAAACCTAAAGAATCTTGCTGTTTATCATTGTCTTGCAACCAGGGAAAGCACTATTGCAGCCTCTGGTGGATGAATCAATTATGAGACCAGGGTGGAGAAAAATTCTAATAGATTTCTAGGATCTCATATAAGGGTGCCAAGTAATTTTCCAGCATCCTTTGAAAAAAACAAAATTGCCAAGATAAATTCCTAAAAAAACAAGGCTATAGTCTATCATTCTAATTCCTGGCAGGTAGAGACAATTGAAACCTAGACTAAGCTTTTAAAAGGTGTTTTTTTTTTTTTTTAATTTTATCTTAAGAAGTAGCAGAGAAGAACAAAAAGATAGTTGATCATATACAGTACTGTATAATAGTCAGAGCTCTGATTAGTAGTCAGATGACCTGGTTTTAAATTTTACTTAAGGTCTATATTTCCCATATGAGCTTAAGTAAGGCTTTTAAATTCTTTGGGTTAAATTTCCCCATTTCTTAAACAAGGAGTTTGGAAAATATTGGACTAAATGATATCCCTTTCATTTCTTGATTTCTGAGGCTTTATGAAGATTTCAATAGCTTATATTCTGATACCTTGCTTTCCATGTTTTGCCACAGAAATAATAGAAAAAACAAATCAAAAAAAAAGATTCCTACAAGCAACTTATCTGTAGTTTGTTAACCAAATTTAATGAAAGCTAATCTAGTTACAGATTCTCATTCTGGGGTATAATGCAATTATATACTGCGGCATGAAATTTAAGTGGTAAATGCTTTTCTTTTTTCCTCCCATGAAATGGTTCAATAAAAGTGATATTGCATTATTAGATTAATAAGTCAATTGGGAGAAGAAAAGCTTTGTTACCAACAATAAATGCTAAAAATAAATGCTAAAAAAAAAAAAAAAAAGGCTAAAAAATAAGACAGAATGGCGAAGTTGAAAGCTCACTGGAATTCTAGTCAAGTGATTCCTGGCTCTGATACACATCTACAGGGTGAGTAACCTTAGACAAATCAGTTTTGGATCTTTTTCCATGTCAGAAAAACAAAAAGGTTGGACTAAAAAATCTCTAACTTTCCATACCAGCTCTAGATTATTGAGGGGAGGTGGGGTGGAACCAAACAACAACACACACACAAAAAAGACAAAAACAAAAACAAACCCCAACTCTGGATATGCCCCAGTTTCTTCATATCTAAAATAGGAAAAATAACATTTGAGCACTGAAATTCATCTGGTCGTAGTGAAAAAAGAGGAGGGCCTAGACCTGTGATTTCATTTATGGCTTTAGAGAAGTTCCAGGTAAGAGCACTCCTTCTGGAACTCTGGAAGAGAAGGGGAAACATAGTTCTTCTGTCTTATTTCAATCCAAATCATTTAGAAGTTAACTATCGCCCTCTTGATGTGATTGGTCTTCTTGGAGAGTGAAAGAGGAACAATCCATATGGAGAGCCTCCAGGACTCAAAGACCCCCAGGTTAGGATTGTTTTCCAAAAGTAGATTTGCTCAAAATAGAGATTAAATAGCTTTTCCCAAAGTCATATTAGCCATATGTATCAGAGATAGAATTTGAACCCAACATTTTTTTTTTTATTTTTAGGTTAGGTTCTCTATTCAACATACTTCACTGACAAGTTAAAACATAAGCCATTCTCTCATTTTATTGTTATTATAGTTCATTGTGGTATTAAATTGATTTTACTACATGTAAAAATGTTAATCATCTGAACCCATTTGACAATCCATTTGAAGAACCTGGGTATATATCATTGGGAATACCTAAGAGTTTTTAGAGATTTTAAATACTGTTTTAAGCTTTTGAGCTTAAACAATCTCACCCCTTTAATCTGTCATAAATTCAATTCATTTTTATCCCACAGATAGGTATTAAGTACATACCACCTTGAAAGACATCGTGTTAAGTAGGAATTTAAGTTTGTTAAGTAGGAAAATATTTTCCAAAGACCGATTTAGTTCTAATTTACCTAGAACCCTCATATTTTGGTGTCCCTGATTAATACAAAGGTTCTAGTCTAAACCCAAATTAACTCAACCTAACAATTAAGTACATACTGAATCCAAGTCATTATGTTAGGCTTCAGAAATTGAAGAAAAGCAAAAACATGGAGGTCAAGATTGAAATTATAGTTTTGATGAAATGTAAGTTTTCAAACCAAAATTAATACATCTGAGAAATGATTATCTAACCTTTTCTTGTCATCCAAAACAGAGGAACAAATCAACATCCCAAGACAACCCATTTTACTTTTACACATTTTTAAGAGTTAGGAAAATGGCCCCAACCTTAAATTTTCTTCTCAGCAACTTCTAATTATTACTCCTGATTCTTTCCTGTGGTGTCTATCTCTTTTCCACTGGTAGCCTTTCAAGTACTTAGCTGTTGCCCCTGAATCTTCTTTTAGCTAAACGTCAATAGTTCATAGAATCATAAGATCTCACTTCTAATGCTGAAAGGGATTGTAGAAGTATTTTTGTCCAAACCACTTATTTTACAAATGAGTAAATTGAGATCTATCACATTTAATTGATTTGATTAAATTCATACAAGTAATACAAGACAGACAAAATTTAAAAATTTTAAATTTTAGTTCCCTTGACATAAAAAAGTTCTGATTTTATATATACATGTATATTCATATATATATTTACTAATTTATAAAGGTGTATATGTGTGTATATATATATATATATATATGCATGCACACACATATATTTGCATACACACATACACACACAAACATATATAATGCCCTTCATCTGATCTTTCTATCATGAAAACTTAAAATCTTCATCAATCTAGTTGCCCTTCTCTGGATTCTTGTAGCTTAACATGCTTTTTAAACTGTGTAAGCTAGAATTAAACACAGTACTCCAGATGTAATCTGACTAGGACAAAGTACAGGAAAACTCTCTTGCCTCCTTATTTCTGAAAAGTATGCCTCTCTTAATGAAGCCTCAGATCTTATGAGCTTTTCTTACAATGACAGTATACTGCTAACATATGTTGAGCACTACATGCTCAATGCCAGGATCTTTTCAAGTAAACGGCTGTCTTATCAAACATTTATATCATATTTATCATGCTTATTTTTTAACATTCATTTAAAAAAAATTAAGTTGCAAATTTTCTTCCTCTCACCAGACTTTCCTCAAGCCAGTGAGATGACAAACAATATGACACCCATTAGACATAGTATATTTCTTTACTGCCCATATCATGTTTATTTTTGATATGTTGTCTTTTTTTCTGAATGTTTTTCTTTTCCTTATTCATTTGTTTATTTAGATATATTTTGTCTTGTTTTCTATGTTATAAGATATGCTTTATTGGGAGTTAAGGATGTGAGGAGTAAAACATGACATCAATGAAGTACTTAAAAAAATTCTTCAAATCAGACTATTCAATCAATTGCAAGTTCTGTTTCAAACAAAAATGAGATCTTTTCTAAAATCAATATGAAGTTTATCCAACAGAGTTCTTCTAGTTTAGAAATCTCAAATTCATCAAAAATCAACTAGATCTTATATTTGGTTTGATTAATCTTCATTATCATCTATATGTAAGAAATATTTGTGTTGTCATTTTTAGTTCAAAATGCATTATTCTTTGCAGATAAAGCAGAAACAAAACACAAAATAAACAACTCTGTTTTCTCACTTTATTCTGTTTTCATCATTCTCCCAAAACATCAAGCCTGCTCATTCTTTGATCCTCCTCCATTTCCCAATAGAACTAAAAAAGTAAAGGAAAAAATCCTTTTAAAATTTTTCATTGATATATTTTGTTTCTACATTGCTTAAATTCCCCACTGTATTATTCCCTATTCCTTCTCAGCCATCCCATACACAAAAAATTTTAAAAGAAAAATAAAAGGTGAAAAACAAATGTGATCAATAAAATCAAAAATTGATATGAAAACAGATGCAATATTCTGTACCTCCTACTTCTGAAAAGAATTAGTGGTAGGAGGTAATTCTCAAATCTATTCTCTGGAGATATGCTTGTTCTTTTTAATTTTGCAACATTTAAAAAAGTATAATTTTTTCATTTACATCGTTGTAGTCATTATGGATATTGTTTTCTTGGAAACTTCATTCTGAATTTTTTTCACAACATAACCAATGTAGAAATGTTTAATATGACTATGTATATATAACCCATATTAGATTGCTTATTGTCTTAGGGAGGGAGGAGGAGAGGGCAGGAGAAAAAGTATGGAATTCAAAATCTTATGAAAATGTCAAAAATAAATTTTAAAAAACATGTTTTTAAACAATTTTCTACCAACAAAGCACTCACATGCCTATATTCACAAAATGCCTCAAAAATCACCTTGGCCAATTTGTTTTAGATGATAGGACACCTTAATGGTTAAATATTTTGTGAGTGAGGGTGTGTGTCCTTTGCTTCCTATTCCAGGTTTGACTTCTTCTGAGCTTCAGTACTTCTGAGACTATTTCAGAATCATGGCATGCTGATAATTATTTTTGTTCCACTTGTGGTATATCTCCTTAATTAAAACTTAAATATTTCATTTTATTATCACAATAACCCTGGGGAATAAACTATTTTTTTATCCCGATTTTTGTAGATGAAGAAAAGTGAGTCCAAGAGAAATTTGGACATGGTCACAGTCATACAGCTAGAGTATGAGGCCATATTTGAAATTGAGTCTTCTTGATTATAGGTATAGTGTTCTACTCCCTGCATCATTTTACTCTACCTTAAATCTCTAAACAATGTAAAATTTGTTGATGTGTCACCCTGTGCTTACATATAAAACCTTTTAGTCACCTATTTTTTCTGTTCACTGAAACTGATTCCCTTTTATCTTCATAATTCCATTCTAAGAGATCCCTTTTCTTTTTGGGTTAACTACTTATGTAGAAATTTATATCTAAGATCCTTTGAAATCTGTGTTCTCTAAAAATAAAGTGTTTCTCAAAGTAAAATCAGTTGTCCTCTTCTCCATCATGAATGCTAGCAGAAAGCAAGTCATTTCTTTCTAATGTCCCAGCATTTCCAACTTAGCAACCTGTTTTTGAAAACCATATTCAGTATAGATTTTCCACTTAGTTCTCCTGACTTTTGAAGAAGGATTTCATTCATTAAGACAAATCAAGAAGTTATCACTCTCCTTTTCCCAAATAGTTCTAGCATATTTCTGGATAATTAAAGTTACCTTTCTACTAGTCTTGTGAATTTTTTTCTCTACTTCTCTACTTTTCATATTTCTGCCCAAGTGGTTTGTGGTATGCACACCAAATATATTTCCAGTTCTATTAAAAAGACTTAGAAAAATAGGCTAAGGCTACTGTAAAGTGCTTTCATATGTAAAATAAGTCTTGTTTTATTTTGGAAAATAAACACCTCAGTATTTAACACATGAATGATTTGGTCATGTTTTACTTTAGAAAGACTATTTGGGTAGCTCTAAGAAGAAGTAGAAAAAATATAAACCACCAGTCTAGTTAAGAAGGTATATAAATGGTCCAGATAGAAAGGGATAAAACCTAGAAATGTGGTGAGCATTTGAGTGAAGAGAAGGGGGAAAGCCTAAATCCATGATGGAGGCAGAATAATCAGGACATGGAAATTGTCCTGGGTATGGAAAGGGATATGGGAAGGGAGAGAGAAAATGAAGAATCAGTGCTAATTATAATGATTCCCCAAAATTGTTTATGAAATTATTCTTTACATCCATTCCAAAGGATGACTCCTGTTTTTTTTTTCTTGTCTATAAGTTAACTTGAAATCATAACTCTACTTTCAGTTTAATAATCACAGACATATTTGTTATGTGTAAGACACTATTTGAAATTTTGGAATATAAAAGTGAATAAGCTACAGTCTCCATACATAAAGAACTTTAAGTTGAAGTAGATAGCATGGAAGCAAAACAAATAGTGTGAATTATATAATAATCTGCATTCTACTAGGATCCCACAAATGTCCACAAATTTCATACTAAATGTTCAATATCTTTATGATGAGACCAAGAATGACCTTGTGAGGTGGACATAGGAAATGATTTTCTGGTAGGATATGCTTTAAAAAAAAACATTAATTAAATTATGCTCTAACAGGCTTAACTTTTACAGCTTTTCTAAAAATGCCTAATATATTATTTCCAAGCATCATTACATTTTCTTCGAGTGAATCTAACTCAGAACATTTGAAACTCAAAAATATCTACCTGTTTCTCTCTCTCTCTCTCTCTCTCTCTCTCTCTCTCTCTCTCTCACATACACACACACACACACACACACACACACAGTTTTATGTAAAAATGAAACATTCTGTCAAAACTTGGACAACAAAATTTATGCTCTAAAACTTTGTGGATCTTTTCTTTGAGTCTCTGCGTATCCATTCAGCAGAGCATCAATCCTATAGCCTGAGGCACTACTGTGTCTTATCTTGCCACTGCTGTCACTGGGGGGTTAAAAAAAAAAAAAGGAAAACTGATGCAAGCTTTGTGGCCTTGGATCTGTTGTGTTTGCAGGAGTCAGTAGAATAAAAAAAGCTGTTTGGGTAAATCCTTCCAGAGAATCTAACAGCATCAGCAACAGTAACAGTTTTATTAGTCCATTCTTTATTCATATATAGCAGAAGGCCAAACAATTGAAATTGGCAAAACAATTTATGGCTTTTCTCCACCCTTACATCTTCTTATACAAGAGAAATGGCAGCCTTTTTTACTTAGTATCACCTGCTGTCCCTTTGGCTTGTCATTATCACCTCTGCATCTCACTATTTCCTAGACAATCTTGCTTACAACTCTCAGATTGAGACTGCATGTGCCCACATATGGACAAGTATACTCAGGTTGTCCAGTTTAACACATACTTCAAATAAAACATTGTGGATTGTAGAATTATTGGAGCTATTAAATGTGAAGCAACTTCAAGTAATAATACCATGTATAATATTCAATTAAATTTGGAGCAGGGAATGAATAGAGGGTTTTGATTTTTTTTTAAACTTCCTCTATACTTTCCAGTACTATAAGATTCAATGTAAAACATTTTTAGATAATATACTTTCCCAAGCTGGTATTTTATTCATTCCATAACAATCTACTGATAGAAGAAATCTGTGTAAAGCATTTTTGAATCATTGCACATAAGTCTAGTTCTACCACAATTCATCTATATCTCTGTGATATGAGAGATCTTTACTAGTAATTATGAGCTTCATGGTCAAATATATATATATATATAATATATATAATATGTCTGCCTGAAGGTTTAATAGAAAAAGGGCATTTTGTGCTTCTCATGCATAGTAATGAAAAAAACACATTTGCTATACTTTAATTACTAATCTTTATAGTAAAAAGACTGAAAGCCTTGATGAATGTGTCACTCACTAAATATGTGTAAATAAATTTATTTACACTTTATTAAAACATGTCTTTAGATTTTGATTGCTTGCTTGTTTGTTGTGGTTTTGTCTATATTCTTACCAACTCTGAAAGTAAAGGAGAGTTTTAAAACTGTCCAAACGTTTTACTCCCACCTTGTGGCAGCAAAGCTTCATGGCTAGCAAAAAAAAAAAAAAAAAAAAAAAAAAAAACCTCACCACAGAATCTAGTTTTAAATAGCTTTTGTTTTTATCATGTACAGTGAATTGTCAATAAAAGACAGAGAAAATGGAAAGAGATTTTAGGAAGCAATGAATATAGAAAAATCTTGGTTCTTAGTCCTGATAGCCCAAAAATCATTCTTTGGTAATGTAATTATAGTTCCCAAAGTAAATAATCTTCCTTTTTTTTTTTTTTTTTTTTTTCTTTAAACCACTGGAAACCACAAGTTTTCTTTTCTCTCCAGATAATTATCATAAAATCACAGAACTTTTTTCTAAAAATTTAAAGATTAAAGCAAGCAACCACCTACCTTGTGTAATACAGAAATTATACCTCAAAGCTATTATAGAGTCAGAAAAAAAGGATTTCTCCTTTCTTCTGGTTACAACACTGCCTCAGGAAAAGGCACCTATATTTTGTAGCCTTTAAAAAAAAGTTCCTGTAAGATCTTGCCTGAATTCAGCTCTAGGCTTAACAGTGAAGAAAATTGAGACCTAAATCCCATTCAATGTGGCTTCTGTTTCTGCTGGGCACATAGAGGGAATGGGAAATGTGCCCTTGGCTGGCACATTAGGGAGACATCTGAAAATGTCTTTTGGTTCCTTTGAAACCCAGATTACTCCACACCTGACTACCTTCCACTATCAGCCAAAGCTCCACCTGTCAGATTCTTCTCTCCCAGAGTGATTTTCCCATCTCCCTAATCAAGTTTAACATTCACTTTTATTGGAAAGAAAACTCAGCTTTTCTCAGCTAGAATCAAATAAAACCATCTTACTTTTATGATAAAACAACCTCAAAACCAAGGGATCTCTTCTCCTACAACAACCAGGGGGCTGCTTAAAAGGCCTATTCTAGTACTGCTATAATTTGTTTCACAACCAAGCCAGCATATCTGGAGACAAGAGAAAGACTCTCTGCCCACTAAAATCCGTGCTTGCCTGGGTATAATTGAAGTTAGTGTTTGTAGCCTCCATCTGAAGGCACATTTTCCATATAAAGTTATGCAGATTGAGCTCTGAAAACATAGACAAATTCATTTCATCACAGTGGGATAACAGAAGCTCATCACTTAGGTTCTGATTCAAATCCCGAGTGATTCCAAGTTAGGTCTTGTGGCATCAGCTAAAGTATGGAAAATAAAACTATAAAATTAATTTCTCTTTACACGTTTTAGAATCATGATTCAATTTTCAATATTTCCAAATATTTGAGACTTTTTAATAAATCAAGTTTTTTTTTTTTCCAATACAGTTTATATTTGATTATACACAGATTTTTGGTTGACTAGCAAAGTAAAATGCTACAAAATTGTTCTGGAATTTTTACTCCCTATAATATCTTTCAATGTATTTATTGAATATATTTCAATAGGTTTCTTTATTTCCCTTCTTTTTTCAATGATTAACTTATAATTTGGTTTTAGCTTTTATTATGGTCAATACCATCAGTTGTATTCCTTTGAGTTGAAGTGTTAAGTCATAAAGAGGAGATGTTCTGAAGTCTGGAATATAAAGCTGGAGGTAAAATGGGAGACAAGGACTATATATATATCAGTTTGAGAGTCCTTTACAAATACATTATAATTAAAGTCATTTGAATAAATGAGATCATCTAAAGATAGAGTATAAGGAAGGAAAAAAAAGAGCTGAAAAGGATTTTAGGAAGGAATTATCAGAAAGGTATTTGAATTTAGATGACATGAAAGAAAACAGTGTCATGGAAGTCAAAGGAGAGAATATTTTTATATATATGTGCATGTGTATGTGTGTATGCATGTATGTATATGTATATATTATATATATGTGTAGCCGTTTTTATCTATATATATACAGATACATAAATACATGTGCATATATTTATATGCATGCATATATACATATATATGCATATCATACATATACGCATACATACATGCATACATACACATATTTGGTGATCAGCATTGGCAAATGATACAAAAACAATGGATATGAAGAAGCTTTAGAAAAGACTACTAGACTTAGTCATTTAAAAGCTGGTAGGATAGAAATTTTAGAAGACTCATGAGAGAGAGAAGATATATGTACATGTGATTTTTTAAAATATCATGAATGACATAAAATGAGTTATCTCATTAAACTCCTTAAAGAAAAGAAGCAAAAAGGCAGAACAATATCACATTAAGGCTGCATATACACAAGCCAAGAGAACTGGAGTGTTGAACGAATAATCAATTTGTCTAATATTGAAAGACTGTCTCTGGTTACTCTGGTATAAAGATATGGCATTTTAACCCTCTTTGGACATAAACCATCTTCATTACCTCAGTCTGAAAACACTGTAGGAGAGCTGAAAATGCAGTTGAAACCATACTAGTGGAACTTGTTATTGGATTTTTAAAAATCTTATGGTTTGTGACATACTAACATTTGAGAAGGTCAGTTTTGTTGAAAAGTAGTTACTTTTAATAAGTATTTCTCTTTATAAGAAACTTTACTTGATCTTATAATGGACTTCACATCTGTGAGACTTTTATTATTTTTTAAATCAATGCTTCATGTAACATGCTACCAGATAACTGCTGCATATCATAAGCTTGAGTTTTTAATATGGGCTATAGAGTTATGTGTCCCATCTAGGGAACACTGGCAAATAAGAAATATAAAGAGAAAAGACTTATAAATAGCATTTTATATATAGCAGAGTCCTGGCCCTAAACAATTATTGGCTCAGGCATCTGTCACTAATGAAGAAAAGGAACAATGAGGTTGGTATTTTCCTAATTACTATGTATTAAACACGTTAAACTGTGAAATATTCAAGGACAAGAACCATATTTTTTACTTCCAGTGGGGAAAGTTCCTTCTATGAGGAAAGTACTGCATAATTATATTTAATAATGATAAAACCCTTATATGACCTTTTATACTTAAAAAACAATTTATTATTAGCTCCCTTGATTCTTATAACAATCTCATGAGATACATGGCATGTGTATACTCAGCCATAAAGGTTTAGTGATTGTCTAGCATCAGATTTTTGATGGTAAATCTTTCCTCTTTCCAATAAATCACATTGCCTCTCTAACCTGTTGGAATCTTTAAAAGATCAGACAAAGGAAGAGTCAAAGTCACTGTAAGTTTCAATGTCCTAAAAAAATAAATAAATAAAAGAAGCTATGATATCATTTTGATGTCATTCTCTATGGGAGAAAATGGAGTTCATGTTGGCCTAGACAAATGAGAAAAAAAAAAAGCATTTAATAGATGATTTGACTTTCAAATACAAAACTCAAAAGCATAACAAAAAAAGGCAAACAAAAGGGAAGGTAAGCTCATTAATATTAAAAAACTATTTACATTCCTGTCTGAAAACATCACCTATGTAAATTTTAAGAACTCTATAATGATGAGGTCAGGTAGAAGGAAGTGACATAGAAAGTACAGAAGTAAATAAATTATGTTGGGATGATATAAAAATATGAATAGGCAAGAGAGAGGGATGCCCTGAAAGAATGAAAAAAGAAGAAAAATGAGAAAAATTGTCTTATATAAGAGTACAAGGAAGAGCTTTTATAGTGAAGTGGGAAATGATGGGGGTAAGGAAATGCTTGAATCTCATATAAATTGATTCCAAAAAAAACCCTACACATACATTCATACTTAGTTGGTAATAGAAATATATTTTATCTAACAGGTAAGTAAAAGGGGAAAGATATACAAAAAGATGTATATGTGTGTGGAAATAAAATTGAGGAAAAAGGAGATAGTAGTCAAAAGCTAAACATACTTTAGAGGAATGATGGGATAAAAAGAGAAAAAGAGAAATAGAAAATACAGTAGAGGGAAATACACAGTTGTGTACTGTGAATATAAATGAAATGAATTCACCCATTAAAACCAGGTTGCAGAATGGATTGGAAACCAGAATCCTAAAATATGGGGCATATATGAAACACATTTGAAACAGTGAGGCCCAGAATTAAAAGTACATAATGGAGCAGAATCTATTATGCTTCAGCTAAAATAAAAAAGACAGGGATAGCAATCATAATCTCAGATTTAAAAAAAAAAAGCAAAAACATACCTAATAAGAAAGAAGCAGGGAAAATTCATTTTTCTAAAAAGGGACCATAGACAATGACATAATATCAAAATGAAATAAACATACACTGAATGACATAGCATTTAAATATTTTAGTTTTCAACAGTCACTTTTATGAGATTTACATTTCCACTAAAAATATGAAAATAGTAGCCTTCAATCTGCATTCAAACTCCAGATTTATTTCTCTGAGTGTGGAAAGCATTTTACATCGTGAGTCTTTCAAAATTGTATTAATTATCTTGCTGCGAATAGCTGAGTCTATCATAGCTTATCGTCACATAATCTTGCTGTTGTTATTATCTTGTTCTGGTTTGGTTGACTTCACTTTGTATTAATTTGCATGTCTTTCCAGTTTTTTCAGAAGTCCACCTGACCATTTCTTGAACAATAATTGTTAACATTAGATTCTTATGCCACAACTTGTTCAGCCATTCACAAATTGATGGGCATCCCCTCAATTTCCAATTCCTTACTACCACAAAAACTGCTAATTTTTTTTTGGTACATATGGGTATGTTTTTTTATTTTTTATGATTTTTTTGGGATATAGACCTAATAGTTACACGGCTAGATAAAAACCCTTTATGCATAGCTCCAAATTTCTCTCCAGAAAAGTTGTGGAGTTCACAACTCCACCAAAAATGCATTAGTGTCCCAGTTCTCCCATATCCCTTACAACTTTTATCATTTTTTCCTAAAATCTTAGTCCCTTACAACTTTTATCATTTTTTCCTAAAATCTTAGTCAATCTGATAGGTATAAGGTGGGACCCCAGAGTTGTTTTAATTTGCATTTCTCTAATCAACAGTGATAAAGAATTTTTTTTTATATATTAATGGCTTTAATTTCTTCATTTGAAAATTATTCATATTTTTGACCATTTAGCAATTGGTGAATGACTTGTATTCTTATTTGACCCAGTTCTCTTTATATATTAGAAATAAGGCCTTTATGAGAAACACTGGTTTTGATTTCCCCCCCAGCTTTCTGCTTCCTTTCCAATTTTGAGCATTGGTTCTGCTTCTGCAAAAATTTTGTAATTTCATGTAATCAAAATCATACATTTTCATTTCATAAAGTTCTTCATCATTTTTCTCATAAATTTTTATCTTCACAAATTTGTCAAGTAAATTATTCCTTGATCTTGTATTTGCTTATAGTATCACCACTTATGTCTAAATCATGAACACATTTTAACTTCATCTTAGAACGGGATGTGAGATGTTGGTTTATATCTAATTTCTTCCATACTCTTTTCCAACTTTGGCAGCAGTTTTAGTCAAATTGTGAGTTTTTGTTCTTTTTGGTGGGAGGAGGCAAAGCCAAGATGGTGGAGAGTAGACAAGACATTACCCGATCTTTCCCCTGATGCCCTCAGATTAAGTGTTAAATCAATACTCTGGATGGATTTTGGAGTGAAAGAGCCTACAAACACTTAGAGTGCAATAACTTTCCAGCTCAAGATATCTTGAAAATATCTGCCTTATTGATCAGGGGGGAATGGCCAGTGCAGAGAGGCCTGTTGTGAAGAGGCCCAGCAGAAGATATTTAACTAAAACACAGTAGCATTGATTACTCTGCCCTGGCTCAGAAGGATAGAGGATCAGCAGACAGCTGTGAGACATCCTATGCAACTAAGGAAAGCATATTATGAACGTCTAACCCCTAGCATAACAAGTGGGACTTGACCAGACACCCGAGTGCATTGGTAAACCTGCAGCACTACCAATCGCAGACCAGTGCAATCAATGAGAGGCCCCCTGTTCCTCTGTTAAAGAGTTTGGGACAACTTTCCCTGTGTCCTAGGAGCAAAATTCAACTTTTAAAAATGGTCAAATAAGCAAAAAGAGCTCTGATTATAGAAAGCTATTATGGAGACAACAAATATCAGAACACAAAACCAGAAGAAGACAAGCAAAGCTAAACTGCCTTCAAGTAAAGGCACGCATGAAAGAATTTTTTTTTTAAAAAAATGATCTTTTGACTAGTTCTGATGGACCTAGCCATCCTCAGCAATGAGATCAACCAAATCATTTCCAATGGAGCAGTAATGAATTGAACCAGCTACACCCAGAGAAAGAACTCTGGGTGATGACTAAAAACCATTACATTGAATTCCCAATCCCTATATTTATGCCCACCTGCATTTTTTATTTCCTTCACAAGCTAATTGTACAATATTTCAAAGTCTGATTCTTTTTGTACAGCAAAATAACGGTTTGGTCATGTATGCTTATTGCGTATCTAATTTATATTTTAATATATTTAACATCTACTGGTCATCCTGCCATCTGGGGGAGGGGGTGGGGAGGGTAAGAGGTGAAAAATTGGAACAAGAGGTTTGGCAATTGTTAATGCTGTAAAGTTACCCATACATATAACCTGTAAATAAAAGGCTATTAAATAAATAAAAATAAAAATAAATGAGCAAAAAAAAATGATCTTAAGACATAGAAGAAAAATGGAAAAAAGAAATGAGGACTATGCAGAAGTATGAAAATTTGGGATAAGAGCCAACGACATGAAAAAGAAAACACAGAAATTAAGTGAAGAAAGCAACTCCTTAAAAAATAAATTTGACAAAATGGAATATGTATATAATATATATATATATATATATATATATATATATATATATATATATTGAACAAAACTTCTTGAAAATACACTTGGTTAGATGCAAGTAGATGCAGTATAACTGAAGATAATAACTCAGTAAAATTAGAATTGGATAAATGGAAGTGAATAATTCAATGAGAAATCAAGAATACAATGCTAAATGAAATGAGCAGAACCAGGAGATCATCATATACTTCAACAACAATACTATATGAGGATGTATTCTGATGGAAGTGGATTTCTTTAACTAAGAGAAGATCTAACTCAGTTTCAGTTGATCAGTGATGGACAGAAGCAGCTATACCCAAAGAAAGAACACTGGGAAATGAATGTAAACTATTTGCATTTTTTTGTTTTTCTTCCCAGGTTATTTTTACCTTCTGAATCCAACTCTTCCTGTACAAAAAGAGAACTGTTCAGTTCTGCACACATCTATTGTATCTAGGAAATACTGTGACATATTTAACATGTAAAGGACTGCTTGCCATCTGGGGAAGGGGGTGGAGAAAGGGAGGGGAAAAGTCAGAACAGAAGTGAGTGCAAGGGATAATGTTGTAAAAAAAAATTACCCAGACATGGGTTCTGTCAATAAAAAGTTGTAATTATTTAAAAAAGAAACAATGAAAAAAAAGAAAAAAAGAATCAGTCATACAAAAGCAAAAAATGAAAAAGAAAAAAGTAGAAAAATGTAAAATAGCTCATTGGAAAAACTGAACTGGAAAATATAATCTAAGAATTATTGGACTACTTACATGTCATGATGAGGGGAAAAAAGAGCCTAGACAGCATGGTTCAAGAAATCATCAAGGAAAACTGTCTTGGTATCTTAAAAACAGAACGTAAAATAGTCATTGAAAGAATCCACATATCACTTCCCAAAAGAGATCTTAAATGGAAATATGAAGGAATAGTGTAGCTAAATTCCTGAATTATATCAATGAAAAAATACTGTGAACAGCCAGAAAGAAATGAATCAAATATCAAAGAATCACAAATAATATCACCCAGTACCTAGAAGCTTCCACTTTAAAGTAACAAAAGGCCTGGAATATGATTACTAGGAGACAAAGCATTCTCGAATTATAACCAAGAATCAACTACCCAGCAAAACTAAGCATTATTTTTCAGAAGAAAAGATAGAAATCCAACAGAATAGAAATTTTTTACTCATTTTAATATGAAAAGACCAGAAAATCTGATTTTCAAAAACAAAATTCAAGAGAAAGATGAGAAGGTAAACAGGGAAGAAAAAAAATGTTTTTTTACAAGTTAAAATGTTTATATCCCTATATGGAAAGATGTTGTATGTGATTCTTGAGAACTGTATCTTTGTCAAGGCAATTAGAAGGGGTATAATTACAGGGTGTAGATATAAGTTGACTTTAATGTGATGATATTAAAAAAAAGAAAATTAGGGTGGAAAAGGGATTATACAAGGAGAAGAGGAAAGGGGAGGGAAATGAAGTAAATTACCTCACATGAAGAAGAAAAAAAGACCTATTACAATTGAGGAACAGAAAGAAGAAAGATGAGCATTGTTTGAAACTTTATTTTTAAGATTTGGCTCAAAGACAGAGTAAGCAATACTTACTTTTATATAGAAATTTGTCTCACCCAAAAGGAAGTAGGAGGGGAAAGGGGAAAGAAAATGGGATGGGTAATAGAATGAAGGATCGAAGTGTAAAGGGAAAGGGATAAAAAAGAGAGGGGCTACAAAAAGGGAGGACCGATTGAGAGAGCTAGTGGCCAGTAGAAAAACACTGGTGAGGAGGGAAAGGAGAGAGAAAAGTATAATGTGGGGAAAATAGGATGGCAGGAAATACAGAGTTAGCAATTTCCTCTGAATGTAAATGAGATGAACTCTTCCATAAAACAGAAATGGATAAAAGAGTAGACTAAAAGCCAGAATCTTACACTATGTTATATATGAGAAATACATTTAAAGCAGAGAGATAGTTCAGAATCAATGTAAAAGGCTAGAGCAGAATGTATTATGCTTCAGCTGAAGTAAAAAAAACATAAAACAAAAACAGAGTGAACTTGATTTCAGATCAAGCAAAAGCAAAAATAGATCTAAGAAAAGAGATAAGGAAGGAAACTACATCTTACTAAAGGGTACCATAAATAATGAAGTATATCAATACTAAATATATGTGCATCAACTGGTATAGCATCCAGATTCTTAGAGGAGAATTTAAGTGAATTGCAAGATAAGGTTGAATTGGATTCATAATTTAAACATAAAGAATATTATAATAGGAGTACAAAAAATACTCTATTCAGATTTGTGGAGAAGGAAGGAATTTGTGGACAAAGAAGAACTGGAGTACATTATGGAATGCAAAATGGATAATTTTGATTATATTAAGTTAAAAAGTTTCTTACAAACTAAACCAATACAGACAGAATTAGAAGGGAAGCAATGAATTGGGATTTTTTATATTCAGAGGTTCTGATAAAAGCCTCATTTCAAAAAAACTATAGAGAATTGACTCAAATTTATAATAATTCAAGCCATTCTCCAATTGATCAGTGGTCAATGGATATGAACAGATAATTTTCAGATGAAATTAAAACTATTTCTAGTCATATGAAAAGGTGCTCTGAATCACTATGGATCAGAGAAATGCAAATAAAGACAACTCTGAGATACCTCTACACACCTCTTAGATTGTCAAAGATGACAGGAAAAGATAACAAAAAATGTTAGAGGGGATATAGAAAAACTGGGGTACATTGTTGGTGGAGTTGCAAACTTATTTAACCGTTCTGGAAAGCAATTTGGAACTATCCTCAAAGTAGTATCAAACTGTATACACCATTTGATCCTGCATTATATCTACTGGATCTGTATGCCAAAGAAATTATAAAGGAGGGAAAAGGAAGTTTATGTGCAAAAATGTTTGTGACAGCCCTTTTTGTAATGGTGAGAAACTGAATCCTGAGTTGATACCCATCAGATGGAGAATGGTTGAATAAGTTATATGAATGATCTATAACAACATTATTATTGTTCTATAAGAACCAATCAGCAAAATGATTTCAGAAAGGCCTGGAGAGACTCACATGAACTGATGCTAAGTGAAGTGAGTAGAACCAGAAACAGTAATATTATATAATGATTAATTCTGTTGGATGTGACTCTTTCAAAATGAGATATTCAGGCCAGGTATAATAGTCTTGTGATGAAGAGATTCTGTAACCAGACAGAAGACTGTGAGACCTGATTATGAACCACAACATGGTACTTTCACTTTTTGTTCTTTGCTTTTTGTTTTCTTTCTCACTTTTTTTTTCCTTTTTAATTTGATTTTCCTTATGCAGCAAGATAATTGTGGAAATATATATAGAAGAATTGCACATGTTTAATATATATTAGATTACTTGCCATCTAGGGGTGGGTATGAGGGAAGGGGGGGAGTTGGAATACAAGGCTTTGCAAGGGTTGATTTTGAAAAGTATTTATGCATATGTTTTGAAAAAGCTTTAATAAAAAAATAAAAAAGAATGTATCTGTCATTGAAAAATGAGTAGATGTCCATCAATTGGGGAAAGACCAAACAAGTTTTAGTATATGAAAGTAATGGAATATTATTGTTTAATAAAAATTATGAACAATTTGATTTTAGAAAGGGCTGGAAAAATTTACATGAACTGATGCTGAGCAAAACAAGCAGAACCAAAAAAAAGTTTTACACAATAATAGCAACAATGCATGATAATCACCTATGAAAGGCTTGATTCTTCTGAGTGGTTCAGTGATCCAAAGCAATCCTAATAGACTTGGGACATTTTTTTTCTAATCATAAATACTGCAAAGAATGAAAAGAAAATTATATATGAAACTATGAATATCTGTCATGCATTTTATATTTAAAATATATATAATTTTTAAATACATTGGTTGTTGTTTAACTCTTTTTTCATAATCTTGTTCTGCTTGGTGGTTTTTATTTTTTTATTTTTTTCTTGATTTTTAAAATAGTTTTTGAGTTCTATAAATTTTCTTTGGACAGATAACCATTTACTGTTATTCTTTGGAGTACAAAAGAATTTTTTTTTACTTCATTGTCCTCCCTTGAATATGAACTTTGTTTATCTCTATTCCCATAATAATTTTCTATGATGGGTTTCTTATTTTTCAATTCATTTTTAAAATAAGGATTATTGTAAAGACCTCTAACTGTGGGGTAGGGGAGTATGGTGCCTTTAGTTTCACTTCAGCTCTCCCCTCTGACTTGGATCCCCAAAACAAAAACTCTACCCCATTGCAATTTTCAGCAGCCAGCAGCATCCCTACTCCACTGCCTCTTTACATACTGGCTGTCCAGGTACCTTCTCTCCCAAGGCCCTATTTCTGCAGCACAGCTGGGCTTGAAGTTCCTGATCAGCTGTGTTTTCCTCAGTCTTTCCAGACTCAGAAAGCAGATTCCACATAAAGTTCAGGAAGTGAAAGTTCCTGTGGTTCTAGCTGAGGCTCCAGGAAAACTCAGTTAATCCCAGGGATCCCCACTTGCTGTTTCTCTGGAGCTATCCTGGAGGTATTTGCAATTCTCATTGATTTGTCCTGGTCTGATCTTCTTGGGTTGTCCCAGGAAGACCCCTTTTCTGCTCTAAGTTTTCTTTGGGTTTCATCAGTCTATATTCTCTCTGGAGGACAAATTTCTTCTGATTGTGGGGGAAATCTAAAGAATCTGAAGTTTACTGATCTACTACACCATCTTCCCAAAATTGTCCCTTCAATTTCCTCTTGATTGAAAATGTTCCACACCACCTTGAATTGTGACTCCATAGGTAATGGAGTTGACAAATAGTACCATGTAATCTCTTTCCAACCGGTTGTCAAATCTTCTCCCCATCTCTGGCTTGAAAGCTTCTAAAGTTGCTACTATTTCTGTCATCATCATTTAGTCCTACCTAGGATGTTTCATCCATGTAGGTTTAGTCACAGATCTCTTTTTCTGACCTTCTATATTTTTGTGGGCTTGAATAATGTTTCACTCTGAACTTTTGTCAGTTCTTCCATTTAAGAATTTGATTTTAAGCATTATTTAAAGTTACTTGCAGGGAAATGTTAGAAGAGTTCTACTGAGAGCTTCTCTACTCTACCATCATCAATCACTTAACTTTCCAAACCTGAGCTGAAAAAATGATGAGGCTCACTTTTGAGGCTTTTAGTTTTAACTATATATTATGTTTTCTTATTCTGTATGTTTTGTTTTTATAATATCTCTTCCATCTTATATCTCATTTTTTATTACTCTTGTATCTTCTCTATTGCTATGATTACCATCATATCCTAGACCCCAACTTCCTTCTTCCTGGATCAATATTATGTTTCCCAACTAATAATTCTTTCTGATTTTATTTCCTCCTGCACCTTTCATAATGGGAGAAAAAAGAAACCATCCTTCACATTATTGCCAGACTAGTCATGTCATTCATCTTCTAAAAATTCATCAATAGTTCAAAAATAGTTTACTTTGTAAAATCCAAACATTGTTTGTTAGGACTCTTCACAACTTAATTCTACTCATTCCTTCCAGTTATAACATTATGCTTTTCTGCATTTATTTCATAGTCACTTCATATGTGCAATCTCATCTCTGTACCTTTATTCATGCTATTGTTTGTGCTTGAAATATCTCAGGTTCAGTATCTCTCAATCCAACTGGTTCATACACAGTTACTCTTTCTTATTGAAATCCTACCTAGTTTTAGTCCAAATTAAATATTACCTTGTAGGTTTCGTTTATGTTTTCAGATGTTAGTGATCTTTCTTGTCCTACTTCTCCTTGAAGTTGCAAAACAGTTTCCCTTCAACTTTCTTATGTATTTATGAGGTATCATTGTGTCCTATAAATATCTAAGTAACAAAGCTTTTTACTGAGCTATATCCTTGAAAGTTAGATATTTTGCCTTGACAAAACTTTATATCCCAACCATATTAGATGTTTAATAAAATTATGAATTTGATAAAATTGCATTTTAGGGACAGGAGTAAAGGATATTCTCTGTCCAATGGAATTGCTCCATAATTTATTTTTGTTTTAAAAATATAATAAATCTTAGATTCACATTAACAAATTCTCTCTTATGAGAACAGCAAAAAAAAACAGGAATTAAAAAACTTCTGAACTATTTTCTTTAAAGAATTATATTTTACAATGTTCTACCTGCCTTGTACTAACATACTTGACAATCTTTCTGAATTACCTGAGACTTTATTTTAGAGCCTCATTGTCCATTTCTATGGCTTAGAAATAGATCATTTGAAGTATATTGAAATCTGTACTATCAGGAATGAGAGTTTGAAACTCCATTTCCTTAGCAAAGTGATTAAGGTAAGGGTGCTTTTAAAGAGGACCAATATTCTATAAAGTAGGTCTAAATTTTGGGGAAGTGATGATGTCCTCTTTTTTACTTTCTTCTCTGGCATTAGCAAACAGATTGTAAGTAAAAATACTCACTATAACACAAGACATTTCTTGCTTCAGCTCCCAAAACTTTGGCACCATAGACATATGTTCCATTTGATATTTGGCTTCTTTCAGCATAATTGTGAGAACATATTATTAGTTCTCCTATGTCACAGTAAGAGAAAAGCACATTGTGTTCTGCAAACTATAAACACACCTACATATGTGTTTATATACACAAATATATGAAATATTACGGATCACAGGACAGAAACCATTACTCTGGGGACAGGTCATTTGTCCTTACTTATCTTCTCAATGTTATAATTTTTAATATTATGGGAAATTTAATAAAAAAATAGAGTGATGTAATGAAAGGGGGAGCTGGACCTGGAGTTGATAGTGATGTGTGTTCAAGTCTTGTCTTTTACAGTTATCAACTGTGACCATGAGCCAGTTCCTGTGGTGCTACTTGGAAAGTCTAAATTTGTTTATTTCTCTTCACCTTCAACATCCTACAGCAGCAACAAATACTTTATGACCAACAGTTCTTCATTATCGCTTGACTAGATAGAGAAATAGTATTCCCCCCAACTCCCATCGATGGAGATTAGAGGATAAGTGAACCAGTAAAAGACAATTAAGTAAGAGATGCACTCACCATCTCAAGTACTTGAGGAACAGTGAATGCATGCAGGTCACATAAAGCAGTCTTTATTCACCAGGCACACACATAAATCAACTTTAATGTCAATAAAGTCAGTAATGACAGATTTCATCACGAAGATATAACTAAGCTATAATGATCACAAAGAAAGTGAGGAGCTTACAGGCAGCAGGAATAGTTCCTTTTCTTTCTTTCTTTTCTTTTTTTTTTTTATTTTTATTTTGTTCTAGGTGAAACCAAGGATAACGGAAATAACTGGCCTTCTCCTCTCCTCCCCTTATTAACTGCAAATAATCCCTGTCATGTTAAAAAGCAGATTGTTTTCTCCAATGTTATTCACCATTATGTTTTGGATCATATAACCTGACCTTCTTCTGGGTAACTTAAAGTTTATTTCCAATTAGCATGTACTTAATGCAGAGATGAAGCTTTATCTGCCTTTATTGCTTTATCACTAGGTCCTGGAATTAGATTTTCTGTTCCTCCCTCACTAAATGTCACACTATGGTCAAACTTTCTGATTTATTCTCATTGTCTTTTGTTTCATTTGAAAACAACAATAATGACAATAACAACGACAAGCAATTTTTAGGTCTTCAATTTTGGATCTTAGTGAGCTAAAAAAAATGGAGAGGGGGGGAAGGCAAAGTGTGATGGCATCTATTTTATTTTATTTTATTTTTTCAATGTGGGGACAAAAGAGACTTCAATACAGCAGCCCCCATTGGAAACTTTACTAAAAACATCACCTTAGGAGAAATACTGCACCTTATACCATTCTTTCACTCATGGAATAAAAATGCCACAATTTTATCCCATGCATTGAGGGTTTTATCCCCTAGGAATGTGTTCCAGAGCACTCGATTGCCATGTTTCAGTCATTTTGGCTGACATTCAAGAAATGTCTGAGCAGCTAATAATGCCCTTAGTTCAGTTAGTCCACCCATCTGTCCATTACATCTGTCCATCCTTTGGAAAGCTATTATTAAAGGAAACATCACATCTCTCACAAACTTGTTGTCATCATTTCGTTGCCTAGCAGGAAGAAAAAGACTGTCTTTGTTCACAAGTTTCTAAACACCTTTTCACTGGCAAAAACTAAATTCAAAACCCCAACTCAAGTGAAAATGAACAATAGAGCTATTTCTTTGCCCATTCCATTAAAAGTACTTGAGCCAGTTAATAGTACTGATGCCAGTCAAGCACTAGTCCCAAAAGGAAATAAAACAATAATAGCCACCAATTTTCAGTGGAATTATTTCTTTTTTGTGAGAAGAGGAAGGAGGCCACAGGAGGAAATTTAAACAATATAAAAGATACACACATATTTTATTTTTAAAAAATTAAAGTGGCTTAAGATTGCTGTGACTTGAATTTTTTATTTGTCTATTTCTGTGCTCATGCATTTTTATTTATTTTATTTTTCACTCCTTTCCCAACTATTTTAATAGGATATTTCATTTCTATAGCTTCATGGTGACTTATGATCAGATTTTTTCCTGCTTGGCTCCAGAACACAAAATTAGAAACCACAGGTAGAATATATAAAAAGACAATTTGATGTGTGATATAATGGTGTCATAGTTGGACATGTCCAAAAGGTAAAATGTGTTGCATTATGTCTTATTTAGGTTTTTTTTTTTTTCACATTTTCCCCCATGGAAAATTCAATGATCTTACCTAGGAATGTTTGAGGCCATGAGGATTCTCAATCAGAATACATCTAGTGACTTCTTAAGTCTTTTGAAACTCTTTGGCTCTATTGATTTTTTTCCCATCTTTTCTCTTTGAAAGATCTTATTTTGAATATATATATATATATATATATATATATATATAGTCTTCAACATTCACCCTTGCAAAACCTTGTGTTCCAATTTTTTTCTTCCTTGCTTCTCCTCATCCCTTTCCCTAGACAGCAAGTAATCCAATATAAACACATGAAATTCTTTTATATATATTTCTACAATTATTATGCTGCCCAGAAAAAATCAGATTGAAAAGGAAAAAAAAATAAATGCAAGCAAACAACAACAAAAAGAGAAAATACTATGTTGTGAACCACAATCAGTTTCCATAATCCTCTCTCTGAGTACAGATGATTCTCTCCATTAGAAGATAATGAAACTGGCCTAAATCATCTCCTTGTTGAAAAGAGCCAAATCCATCACAATTGATCATCACATAATCTTGTTATTATCATGTATAATGACCTCCTGGTTCTATTCACTTCCCTTAACTTCAGTTCATGTAAGTCTCTCCAGGTCTCTCTAAAATCATCTTTCTGCCAAAACAATAATATTCTATCACATTTATATGAGATAATTTATTCAGCCATTCTCCAACTGATGAGTATCCACTCAGTTTCCAGTTCCTTAACACTACAAAAAAACCTGCTTCAAACATTTTTGCACTAAATGGGTCCTTTTCCCTTTTTTATGATCTTTTTCGGATACAGGCCTAGTAGAGAGACTGCTGTATCAGAGGGTATACACAGTTTGAGAGCCTTTAAGTATATTCCATATTGCTCTCCAAAATATATCAGTTCACAACTCCACCAACAATGTATTAATGTCCCACATCCCCTCCAACATTCATCATTATATTTTCTTGTCGTCTCAGTGTACCTCTATCTTAATACTAAAGATGATGATAATTTACTACACAACTGAACTGCAATGTAGCAATAAGGCAAGCTAATAGCAAAAATTATCTCCTACTAACACATGCAGGATTCATTCAATATTTCCTTAACAGTCACATACTTATAAATCCAGAATATGCGTGTTTAGTTACCATAGATGGGTTCATAAAAACTATGTTATTTTAAGTCAAGAATTTTTGAAATTAAGGTAAAATGTGATAACATATAAATGTAGCAAAGGTACATTTTATAGCAACATATTTAATTATATATATATATATATATATATATAGTACTAAACTAAGTTTTATTTTATGAAAATAGCACTAATAGAAGTCTATCTGGCTGTATTGAATTGATTTATGATTATTTGATATTGTATCAGAGTATAATAAGGCAAGGAGATAAGTGAAGTTGAAAATAAGGAATTCTACCATTTCCTAAAAGAAAAGAAAGAAGACAGAAATGATAGAGCCCATCATTCTTCATTTTCAATTAGTTAGTAAGTATGAAAATCATCATCTTTTAGAGGACTTAATTATTTTCAAATGAGTATGACTTCTGGGAAACATCATGTTAATAGAATTACTCAAGACGAAAATTCATAGAAAAGCAGGTTAAACTAAGATTTGGATTCCCCAAATTCAGGAAAGTTCTCTTCAGTTTTCACACACTTATTATAACCAGTGCTGGAATAAATAAAACTTTTTAAAAGTCCACTATTTGCCAAAGGATAGGTTCTTTACCTTTATGATTCCCTTTCTGATCTTTGATTTAATGGGGAATTTAGTGTTTATATTTTTATTTTTTTTAAATTTAATAGCCTTTTATTTACAGGATATATGCATGGGTAACTTTACAGCATTAACAATTGCCAAACCTCTTGTTCCAATTTTTCACCTCTTACCCCCCCACCCCCTCCCCTAGATGGCAGGATGACCAGTAGATGTTAAATATATTAAAATATAAATTAGATACACAATAAGTATTCATGACCAAAACGTTATTTTGCTGTAGAAAAAGAATCAGACTCTGAAATATTGTACAATTAGCTTGTGAAGGAAATCAAAAATGCAGGTGTGCATAAATATAGGGATTGGGAATTCAATGTAATGGTTTTTAGTCATCTCCCAGAGTTCTTTTTCTGGGCATAGCTGGTTCAGTTCATTACTGCTCCATTGGAAATGATTTGGTTGATCTCGTTGCTGAGGATGGTCTGGTCCATCAGAACTGGTCATCATATAGTATTGTTGTTGAAGTATATAATGATCTCCTGGTCCTGCTCATTTCACTCAGCATCAGTCCGTGTAAGTCTCTCCAGGCCTTTCTGAAATCATCCTGTTGGTCATTTCTTACAGAACAGTAATATTCCATAATTTTCATATACCACAATTTATTCAGCCATTCTCCAACTGATGGACATCCATTCAGTTTCCAGTTTTTAGCCACTACAAAAAGGGCTGCCACAAACATTCGTGCACATACAGGTCCCTTTCCCTTCTTTATAATCTCTTTGGGATATAATCCCAGTAGTAAGTGTTTATATTTTTAAATAGACTAACAAATAATTTTAGAATTGTAACTTTTGGAGAGACCTTGAAAATCCCCTAGTCCACCTTCATTTTAAAGATGAAGAAATTGAAGATCATAGATGTTTCATTTTCCTCATTTTCAAAATACAAAGAGGAGAAACATGACCTTCAATTTGACAGGATGATTATATTCTATATATTTCTCCAACTTAACATCAAAAGCTAGCATGCAAAAACTAGTAGTAGTTGAATCCATATGAAAAAATAAATAACACAAGAGGTAACAGTTTCATGTATTTATATTAGACAACTGAAATCCTTTGGTTCCCATTCAAGGTTCCCAGGACAGTTCATCTTTCTCTTTTGATGTTGCTAGAAAAAGCAACCTCATAGGCTTATACTTTTGAGTCCAACTATTTGGAGAAGAAGGAGGAGGAGAAAGAGGAGCAGGAGGAAGAGACATTTCCATGATTTCCCCCCAACTTGGAAAAAAATATTAAAAGATGTCAGAATGGTTCAAAAGAAAAATAAGACATTAGAAAAAAATCAGAACTCTCAAATTTTAATTATTCCTAATAGCATTTTTATAATACTTTAAGGTCTTCAAAGTCATTTACATAAAATATCTTATTTGATTCTTATAATAGCTTTATGAAGTAATGAAGATTATCAGCACTGTATAAATGTGGATGAAGGACTTGAGATTACAAAATAAGTAGTGGTTAAATTTTATAATTTTAATTCAAAACTCAAACATTTTCACAGTAGTCAAGAAAAAGGAAGTTCCAATTCAAATAACAGCATTAGTACAAAATCTTGAAAAGTGAGGAAAATTTATAATTATATGATACAAAAGATAAAGCTCAAGTTGTATCCCAAAATAACATCTCATGTTAAAGTAAGTTTATTTTCCTAGGATAGAGGGGGAGATAAGAAACCTAAGTCATCTGAGGTAAGCCTGAACCCACAAAAAAAAATAGAAACATAGAGAAAGTTTAACTTTAAATAATCCAAAAAAAGAGAAACACAAGAAAACATAAGCATGCTTATCATGAAATAATAATTATTAATCAATCAAATTAGTTATCTCATGTGTATTAACTTTTTTAAAAAATAAAGAAATTGGGCTGTGGGATAAAGGATAAAAAGGGATTATCAAAGAACAAAAAGGATCTAAGGTAATGATTAAGAAAGAATCAAAGATTTAGATAAAGTCAGGAAGAAATTGTATAATGTTCTTAAGAGTAAGGCTCATATTTTTCTAAAAGCAAAATAGAAAGATTAAAGTTGAGGAAGTTCATGTGAGAAATCAGAGGTAGCACAAGAAACAGAGAAATAAGAAAGAACACTCAAATTTAGTACAATGATGACTGGAAAAAGAATTGCTGCAGAAATTGTTCTAGTATCTGAAGGATAGCAGGCTGTGAGAGAGTAGATAGCAGGGAGGTATTTGGGTTGGATGTTAAAAGATAGATTTTAATTCCTAAAGAAAGCACCAGAGCTGAATAGAAAATTTGATTTTCAAATACAAAAATTCAAGAGAAGCAGGTAAAGGCAAATAGGAAAGAAAAATCATAAGGGCTTCAGCAAGGTAAAAGTGCTTACATTCCTACAAGGAAGATGGTACTTGTAATTCCTAAATATTTTCTCATTATTAGGACAGTTAGAAGGAGTATAATTAGATAAAGGGCATGGGTTTGAGTTGACTATTATGAGATATAAAATAATAACATTAAATTAATGTGAGAAAGGGACTTGCATGGAAAGAAAGGGAAAAGGAAAGGTAGAATGGGAAAAATTTTCTAATAAAAAAGAGTCACAAAAGAGCTTTAAAGAAGAGGACAAGATGGGGAAAATGAAGGGGAATACTTCAACTTTATTCTAATAAGAACTGGCTCAAAGAGGGAGTAATATACATACTAAGTTGGGTATAAAAATCTGTCTTATTCTACAAGAAACAGAAAAAGAAGTTTTAGAATGGATAATATAAGTCAGAAATAAAGATGAGTACAAGGTAAAAATAAACTACTCCGAAAAAGGTATAAATAACATTATTAAGGTTAGATGTTAAAGGTAAGATTTGAGAGAGTTTTGAATTGTTTCTTAGAACATTAACAAAAGTGAAAACAAAAGAGAAGAGAGGACATCTCTCATGATGAATTAATCAATAGGAATAAAAATAAATTAACAATTTAATTACATTCAAGAAATGTGGATAACAAGTAAATGAAAACAGTGGATAGATTGTGTAGGAAGAGAAGGGCATCAAAGTTTGTAAACACTAGTAATCAAAAGTCATAGTTCTAACTAAAAAGTATGAGGAAAATTAATATAAAAATAAATAAAACCCAAATCCAGTATATAAAAACCTAAACTTTAAATAAAATTGATAATTCAATAAAAATGACAGAATGAACAAAGAAAATAAACCCTAAATATCAGTTATTTAAAAGTTTAAATCTTAAGATAAAATTTTAAAATAAAGTCATAAGTTCTGGAAAAAATGTATTGTGTATCATATGAATTCAAAAAATCATGAATTCTAATCAAACTATAATAAAAATTCACAATGTGAAGATAGAAAAACAGAAAAAGTACAATACAATTAAAGCTATAATAAATAATAAAACAATATAAATACTAAGTAAATATGCAGCAAATTATACAGTACTTAAGGACATATAAAAAAACTTAATTTAAATTCTCAAAAAGAAACCAACTATTAAAATGATTGTAATAGACATTACTGTTTCTTTCTCAAAGCTATACAAATCTAACTAAAACAAACTAAACTAAAATAAAAAGGGAAATATAGAACTAAATGGGATGAAATGTTTTAAAATAGGAATATTAAAATACAAATATTTCTTTTTTTAAAAAATTAAAATTAATTAATTTATGCTAATACATATTTGTTTTTGTTTTTTAATAATTATAACTTTTTATTGACAGAACCCATGCCCGGGTAATTTTTTACAACATTATTCCTTGAACTCACTTTTCTTCTGACATTTCCCCTCCGTTCCTTCACCCCCCTCCCCCAGATGGCAAGCAGTCCTATAGATGTTAAATATGTCACAGTGTATCCTAGATACAACATATGTGTGCAGAACCGAACAGTTCTCTTCATTCACAAGAAGACTTAGATTCAAAAGGTAAAAATAACCCGGGAAGAAAAACAAAAAAGGAAACAGTTCACATTCATTTCCCAGAATTCTTTCTTTGGGTGTAGCTGCTTCTGTCCATCGTTGATCAATTGAAACTGAGTTAGATCTTCTCTCTGTCAAAGAAATCCATTTCCATCAGAATACATCCTCATACAGTATCGTTGAAGTATATAATGATCTCCTGGTTCTGCTCATTTCACTTAGCATCAGTTCATATACGTCTCTCCAAGCCTCTCTGTTTTCATTCTGCTGGTCATTTCTTATAGAACAATACTATCCCATAACATTCATATGCCACAATTTACCCAAAAATTCTCCAATTGATTGACATTAACTCAGTTTCCAGTTTCTAGCCACTACAAACAGGGCTGCCACAAACATTTTGGCACATACAGGTCCCTTCTCCTTCTTTAGTATCTCTTTAGGTTATAAGCCCAGTAGTAGCACTTCTGGATCAAAGGGTATGCACAGTTTGATAACTTTTTGGGCATAATTCCAGATTGCTCTCCAGAATGGTTAGATTAATTCACAACTCCACCAACAATGCATCAGTGTCTTAGTTTTCCCGCAACCCCTCCAACATATATCATTATTTTTTCCTGTCATTTAGCAAATCTGACAGGTGTGTTGTGGTATCCCAGAGTTGTCTTAATTTGCATTTCTCTGATCAATAGTGATTTGGAACACTTTCATATGAGTGGAAATAGTTTCAATTTCATCATCTGAAAATTGTCTGTTCATATCCTTTGACCATTTATCAACTGGAGAATGGCTTGATTTCTCATGAATTAGAGTCAATTTTCTGTATATTTTGGAAATGAGGCCTTTATCAGAACCTTTAACTGTGAAAATGTTTTCCCAGTTTGTTTCTTCCCTTCTAAACTTGTTTCCATTAGTTTTATTTGTAGAGAGGCTTTTTCATTTGATATAATCAAAATTTTCTTTTTTGTGATCAATAATGATGTCTAGTTCATCATTGGCCACAAATTCCTTCTTCCTCCACAAGTCTGAGAAGTAAACTATCCTATGTTCGTCTAATTTATTTATAATTTCGTTCTTTATGTCTAAATCATGGATCCATTTTAACCCTATCTTGGTGTATGGTATTGTGTCATTCCATGCCTAATTTCTGCTATATTAATTTCCAGTTTTCCCAGCAGTTTTTGTAAAAAAGAATTCTTATACCAAAAGTTAGGATCTTTGGATTTATTAAACACTAGATTTCTATAGTTATTGACTATTTTGTTTTGTGAACCTAACCTATTCCACTGATAAACTAATCTATTAGCCAATACCAAATGGTTTTGGTGACTGCATTATAATATAGTTTTTTGTTTTATTTTGTTTTTTTTTTTTATTACTAGCCTTTAATTTACAGGTTATATGTATGGGTAACTTTACAGCATTGACAATTGCCAAACCTCTTGTTCCAGTTTTTCCCCTCTTAGTCCCCACATATTCCCCCAGATGACAGGATGACCAGTAGTTGTTAAATATAATAAAATATAAATTATATACACAATAAGTATTCATGACCAAACCGTTATTTTGCTATACAAATAGAATCAGACTCTGAAATATTGTACAATTAGCTTATGAAGGAAATCAAAAATGTAGGTGGGCAAAAATATAGGGATTGGGAATTCAATGTAATGGTTTTTAGTCATCTCCCAGAGTTCTTTCACTGGGCGTAGCTGGTTCAGTTTATTACTGCTCCATTGGAAATGATTTGGTTGATCTCTTTGCTGAGGATGGCCAGGTCCATCAGAACTGGTCATCATCTAGGATTATTGTTGAAGTATATAATGATCTCTTGGCCCTGCTCGTTTCACTCAGCATCAGTTCATGTAAGTCTCTCCAGGCCTTTGTGAAATCATCCTGTTGGTCATTTCTAACAGAACAATAATATTCCATAATATTCATATACCACAATTTATTCAGCCATTCTCCAACTGATGGGCATCCACTCATTTTCCAGTTTCTAGCTACTACAAAAAGGGCTACCACAAACATCTGTGCACATACAGGTCCTTTTCCCTTCTTTATGATGTCTTTGGGATATAAGCCCAATAGTAACACTGCTGGATCAAAGGATATGGACAGTTTGATAACTTTTTGAGCATAGTTCCAAATTGCTCTCCAGAATGGTTGGATGTATTCACAGTTCCATCAACAATGTATTAGTGTCCCTGTTTTCCCACATCCCCTCCAACATTCCGCATTATCTTTCCCTGTCATTCTAGACAATCTGACAGGTGTGTAGTGGTATCTTAGAGTTGCCTTAATTTGCATTTCTCTAATTAATAATGACTTGGAGCATCTTTTCATATGGTTAGAAATAGTTTCAATTGCTTCATCTGAGAATTGTCTGTTCATATCCTTTGACCATTTATCACTTGGAGAATGGCTTGATTTTTTATAAATTAGAGTCAATTCTCATATAGAGAACTATATGGAACTAAGGCCTTTATCAGAACCTTTGACTGTAAAAATGTTTTCCTAGTTTATTGTTTCCCTTCTAATCTTGTCTGCATTAGTTTTGTTTGTACAAAAACTTTTCAGTTTGATATAGTCGAAATTTTCTATTTTGTGATCAGTAATGATCTCTAGTTCTGCTTTGGTCATAAAGACCTTCCCCTTCCACAGGTCTGAGAGGTAAACTATCCTATGTTCCTCTAATTTATTAATAATTTCATTCTTTCTAGGTCATGAACCCATTTTGACCTTATCTTGGTGTCTTTTAGGTGTGGATCAATGCCTAGTTTCTGCCATAATAGTTTCCAATTTTCCCAGCAATTTTTGTCAAACAGTAAATTCTTATCCCAAAAGCTGGGTCTTTGGGTTTGTCAAAGACTAAGGTTATATGTTGTTGACTGCTTTGTCCCTTGAACCTAACCTATTCCACTGATCAACTAATCTATTCCTTAGCCAATACCAAATGGTTTTGGTAACTGCTGTTCTATAATATAATTTTAGATCTGGTACAGCTAAGCCACCTCCATTTGATTTTTTTTTCATTAATTCCCTTGAAATTCTTGACCTTTTGTTTTTCCATATGAATTTTGTTGTTATTTTTTCCAGGTCATTAAAATAGTTTTTTGGGAATCTGATTGGTATAGCACTAAACAAATAGATTAGTTTGGGTAGTATTGTCATCTTTATTATATTTGCTCGCCCTATCCAAGAGCATTTAATATTTTTCCAATTGGTTAGATCAGAATTAATTTGTGTGAAAAGTGGTTTGTAATTTTGCACATAAAGTTTCTGATTTTCCCTTGGCAGATAGATTCCTAAATATTTTATACTATCAGTAGTTATTTTAAATGGAATTTCTCTTTGTAACTCTGTAGGATTTTGTTAGAGATATATAAGAATGCTGATGACTTATGTGGGTTTATTTTATAACCAGCAACTTTGCTAAACTTGTGGATTATTTCTAATAACTTTTTAATAGAATCTCTGGGGTTCTCTAAGTATACCATCATATCATCAGCAAAGAGTGATAATTTGGTTTCCTCATTGCCTATTGTTATTCCTTTAATCTCTTTCTCAGTTCTTATTGCCAAAGTTAGCATTTCTAATGCAATATTAAATAGTAATGGTGATAGTGGGCAACCTTGTTTCACTCCTGATCTTATTGGGAATGGTTGCAGTTTGTCCCCATTACATATGATGCTTACTGATGGTTTTAAATAGATGCTGCTGATTATTTTAAGAAAAAGTCCATTTATTCCTATACTCTCAAGTGTTTTTAATAGGAATGGATGTTGGATTTTTATTTTTATTTTTTTTCTGCATCTATTAAGATGATCATATATTTTTTTGTTAATTTGGTTATTAATATGGCCAATTATATTGATAGTTTTCCTAATATTGAACAAGCCCTGCATTCCTGGTATAAATCCTACTTGATCATTGTGTATTATCCTGGGGATGATTTTCTGTAGTCTTTTTGCTAATATCTTATTTAAGATTTTAGCATCAATATTCATTAGGGAGATTGGTCTATAATTTTCTTTCTCTGTTTTCAACTTACCTGGCTTAGGTATCAGTACCATGTCTGTGTCATAAAAGGAATTTGGTAGGACTCCTTCATTCCCTATTTTATCAAATAATTTATATAGCATTGGGACAATTGTTTCTTTAAATGTTTGGTAGAATTCACATGTAAATCCATCTGGTCATGGGGATTTTTTCTTAGGGAGTTGATTAATAGCCTTTTCTATTTCTTTTTCTGAAATGGGACTATTCAAGCAATTTACTTCCTCCTGTGTTAGTCTGGGAAGTCTATATTTTTGGAGGTAGTCATCCATTTAACTTAGGTTATCAAATTTATTGGTATAAAGTTGGGCAAAATAACGCATTATTTCTCTAATTTCCTCTTCATTAGTGGAAATTTCTCCCTTTTCATTTTTAAGACTACAAATTTCATTTTCCTCCCTCCTTTTCTAATTTGATTTACCAAAGGTTTATCTGTTTTATTGGCTTTTTCATATAACCAACTCTTAGTTTTATTAATTAGTTCAATAGCTTTTTTAACTTTCAATATTATTAATTTCTCCTTTAAATTTTAGAATTTCAAATTTAGTATTTGATTGGGGGTTTTTAATTTGGTCTTTTTTTAGTTCTTTTATTTGCAAGCCCAATTCATTAATCTTTTCTTTCTCTGTTTTATTCAAGTAAGCCTCTAAGGATATAAAATTTCCTTTTATTACCGCTTTGGCTGCATCCCACAAAATTTGATATGACGACTCATCGTTGTCATTATCTTGAGTGAAATTTTTAATTGTATCTATAATTTTCTGTTTCACCCAATCATTCTTTAAGATGACATTGTTTAGTTTCCAATTACTTTTTGGTCTATTTACCCCTTTTTGTTGAATGTAGTTTTTATTGCATCATGATCTGAAAAGAAAGCATTTACTATTTCTGCCTTCTTGCATTTAATTTTGAGGTCTTTATGTCGTAATATATGGTCAATTTTTGAATAGATTCCATGAACTGCTGATAAGAAAGTATATTCCTTTCTGTCTCCATTCAAGTTTCTCCAAAGATCTAACATACCTAATTTTTCTAATATTCTATTTACCTCTTTAATTTCTTTCTTATTTGATTTGTGGTTTGATTTGTCTAATTCTAAGAGTTCAAGGTTGAGATCTCCCACTATTACAGTTTTGTTGTCTAATTCTTCTTGCAACTCTCCTTTAGGAAGTTGGATGCTATACCACTTGGTGCATATATGTTTAGTATTGATATTGCTTTGTTGTCTATGCTACCCTTTAGCAAAATGTAGTTTCCTTCCTTATCTCTTTTAATTAGTTCAAATTTTGCTTTTGCTTGATCTGAGATAAGGATGGCTACCCCTGCTTTTTTGACTTCACCTGAAGCATAATAGATTTTGCTCCAGCCTTTTACCTTTACTCTGTATGTATCTCCCTACTTTAAATGTGTTTCTTGTAAATAACATATTGTAGGGTTCTGACTTTTGATCCAGTCTATCTGCCTCCTCTTTATGGGAGAGTTCATCCCATTCACATTTACGGTTAGAATTACTAATTCTGTATTTCCTGCCATCCTAATATCCCCAGATTATGCTCTACTTTTTCTTGCCCCTCCAACCCTCTTTCCCCTTTTTAAATTTATGTACCCCACTTGTATCACAAAATTCACTTTTTTAGAATCCTTCCCCCCCCCCCTTTGGATCTTTTCTCCTTTCTTCCCTTATTACTCTTTTTCTTTTCCTTTTTTCCTCTTCCCCTTTTTAATGAGGCGAGAGAGAATTTTCTCTAAAACAAATGTCAATTATTTTTCCTTTGAGCCAACTCTGATGAGAGTAAGATTCACACAATGTTCCTCCCCCTCTCTAAATTCCCTCAGATATGATAAGTTTCCTTTGCCTCTTTGTGGGATGTGGTTTCCCTCTTGTTATCCCCCCTTCCCATCTTATTCTGCCATCATCCCTTTTCCATATCTGCTTCCCTTTTAATGTTATATCATTAAATTCAAATTATACATGTAGTCTTTCTGTATATCCACAACAGAAATACAATTCTCAAGAGTTCTTTTTACTTTTTCTGCATCTCTTGAGTCCTATGGTTAGAGATCAAATTTTTTTTAGTTCTGTTTTTTCCCTTAGAAACAAATGGAATTCATTTGTTTCATTAAATGTCCATCTTCTTCCCTGGAAGAAAATGCTCAGCTTAGCTGGATAGTTTATTCTTGGCTGCAATCCTAGTTCTTTTGCCTTTCAGAATATCAGATTCCAGGCCCTTCGATCCTTCAATGTGGAGGAAGCCAGATCTTAGGTGATCCTTATTGTGGCACCATGATATTTAAATTTTTTTTTTTTTTTTCTGGCTGCTTGTAAAATTTTTTACTTAATCTGATAGTTCTGAAATTTGGCCACAATATTCCTTGGGGTTTTTATTTTGGGGGTCTCTTTCAGAAGGTGTTCCCTGAATTCTTTCAATGCCTATTTTACCTTCTGATTCTATTACATCTGGGCAGTTCTCTTTGATGATTTCTTGTAAAACAGTATCTAGGCTCTTTTTTTCATCATAATTTTCGGAAACTCCAATAATCCTCAGATTATCTCTCCTAGATCTATTTTCTAGGTCTTTTGTTTTTGCAAGTAGATAATTCATGTTTTTTTCCAGTTTGTCATTTTTTTGCTTTTCCTTGACTGATTCTTGCTGTCTCAATAAATCATTAGTTTCTATTTGTTCAGTTCTAATTTTTAATAAATTATTTTCTTCATTACTTTTTTTTACTTCTTTCTGTATATGTCCAATTGAGTTTTTAAATGAATTGTTTTGCTCTATGGAATTTTTTTTCCATTTCACTAATTTTTTTTTTTTTTTTTAGTGAATTATTTTCTTTTTCCAATTCACAGATCCTACTTTCTTGCGAGTTCTTTGTCTTTTCCAATTCACAAATCCTACTTTCTAGTGAATTCTTTATTTTTTCCAATTCACAAATCTTATTCCTGAGATTTTTTTTACTTTTTCCAATTCACAAATTTTGTTTCCCTGAACTTTCTGGGAATTTTTTATCTTTTCCAATTCGTATTTCAAGAAGTTGTTGCTCTCTTGTAAAGCTTCTCTTTCCTTTCCCCATTTATCTTCTAACTCTCTTTTGAGACTTTTAATGGCCTCTTCTATGAGAGCATCATGTAAAAGGGGTTCAGATGAAATTCCCCTTTGGGGTATTGTCTGGTGCCTGTTTGCTATTAATCTCTTCAGCTGACCTGCTCTTTTTCTGCAGAGAAGCTGTCTATTGTTCTTTTCTTCTTTTTATCCATTTTTTAAAGCCTTTAGTGTATGCCTCCCAGGCAAGGGGGTTACCAGCTTCCTCTACAGAGCAGGGAGAGATGTAAACCAGCTTCTAGCTCCGAGGTACGGGAGTGGTCTGAGTGAGAGTTTTCCCTTTCCCCAACTGGAGGTGGATTCAGCACTGGCCTAGCTATCGAAGTGCCCAGTTGGGCTGTGTGGGTTAGCAATTGCCCTAAGGCTAGAGACTTAGTGGTGAAAGTGTCACTGCCCCAGGCCAGAGCCCCTTGTAGAGCTGTGGGTATTAGCAGCTGACTGCAGATAGCTGCTAATACCCACAGCTGGCTCTACTAGAAATCTGCCTGGAAGTCTCTGCCCCACGCAAATTGACCCTGAGAAAGCTCTATGGCCCCAAGCCAAGCCCCACACTGCGCAGATTAGAGGCTAACCTGCGCTGTGCCTTCCTGCTGTGCTGGTTCACAACTGCCTCAAGGAAAAGCTGGGTACTACGGGTTGGGGCTACTAGCTTGTGCTGTGATCTGTATTCTCACTTCCAATTTGAGGTTCTTCTTGGAGCCTTCCCTCTCCCAGCTTGTGCTGATCTCTGATCTCCCTCCCCACCCCACTCAACACCCCCACCCTCTGGCCCTTGGAGAAACCTTTTTTGGCGAGACTGCAGATTTTCTTTGACTGGTGAGTTGTTATACTTCTAATCTTTATGACTTGTAGCAGTCAAGACTATTTTTGAGGCTCCATATAATATTGATAAAGAGGGTAAGAGAAGAGCTTAGAAAGTCCCATGTGCCTTCTCCGCCATCTTGGCTCTGCCCCCTTAAATATAGTTTTAAATCAGGTACAGCTAGGACAACTTCATTTAATTTTTTTTCATTAATTCCCTTGAGATTCTTGACGTTTTGTTCTTCCATATAAATTTTGTTGTTATTTTTTCTAAATCATTAAAATAGTTTCTTGGAAAACTGATTAGTATAGCACTAAATGAATAGATTAGTTTAGGGAGTATTGCAATCTTTATTATATTCCCTTGGCCTATTCAAGAGCACTTAATATTTTTCCAATTATTTAGATCTGACTTTATTTATGTGCAAAGTATTTTGTAATTTTGCTCATAGAATTCATGACTTTCCTTTGGTAGATAGATTCCCAAATATTTTATATGATTGACAGTTATTTTGAATGGAATTTCTCTTTGTATCTCTTGCTGTTGGATTTTGTTGGTGATGTATAAAAATGCTGAGCATTTATGTGGATTTATTTTGTATCCTGCAATTTTGCTAAAGTTATGAATTATTTCTAATAGCTTTTTAGTAGAATCCCTGGGGTTCTCTAAGTATGCAATCACATCATCTGCAAAGAGTGATAATTTGGTTTCCTCATTACCTGCTCTAATTCCTTTAATCTCTTTCTTGACTCTTATTGCCCAAGCTAGCATTTCTAATACAAAATTGAATAATAATGGTGATAGTGGGCAACATTGTTTTATGCCTGATCTTACTGGGAAAGGTTCCAGTTTTTCCCCATTGCATATGATGCTTATTGATAGTTTTAAATATATGCTCCTGACTATTTTAAGGAAAAGTCCATTTATTCCTATCCTCTCAAGTGTTTTTCTTAGGAATGGATGTTGGATTTTATCAAATGCTTTTTCTGCATTTATTGAGATGATCATATGGTTTTAGTTAATTTGCTTTTTGATAGTCAATTATGCTAATAGTTTTCCTAATATTGAACCAGCCCTTCATTCCTGGTATAAAACCTTCTTGGTCATAATGTATTATCCTGGGGATGATTTTCTGTAATATTTTTGCTAATATTTTATTTAAGATTTTAGCATCAATATTCATTAGGGAGATTGGTCTATAATTTTCTTTCTCTGTTTTCAACCTACCTGGTTTTAGGTATCAGTACCATGTCTGTGTCATAAAAGGAATTTGGTAGGACTCCTTCAATCCCTGTTTTTTCAAATAATTTATATAGCATTAGAGTTAATTGTTCTTTAAATGTTTGGTGGAATTCACATATAAATCCATCTGTTCCTGGGGATTTTTTCTTAGGAAGTTGGTTAATAGCTTGTTCTATTTCTTTTTCTAAAATGGGACTGTTTAGTCTATTTATTTCTTACTCTGTTAATCTGGGCAAGTTATATTTTTGTAGGTATTCTTCCATTTCATTTAAATTATCGAATTTATGGCATAAAGTTGGGCAAAGTAACTCTGAATTATTGCTCTAATTTCCTCTTCATTAGTTGTGAGTTCTCCCTTTTCATTTTTAAGACTAACAATTTGATTTTCCTCTTTCCTTTTTTAAATCAGATTTACTAAGAGTTTGTCTATTTTGTTGGTTTTTTCATAGAACCAACTTTTAGTTTTATTAATTCAATTTTTTAACTTTAAGTTTTATTGATCTCTCCTTTTATTTTTAGAATTTCAAGTTTTGTATTTGACTGGGGGATTTTAATTTGTTCCTTTTCTAACATTTTTAGTTGCAAACCCAGTTCATTGACCTTTTCTTTCTCTATTTTATGCAAGTAGGCCTCTAGAGATATGAAATTTCCCATTATTACCACTTTGGCTGCATCCCACACATTTTGTTATGACATCTCATTATTGTCATTTTCTTGGATGAAGTTATTAATTATATCTATGATTTGTTATTTCACCCAATCATTCTTTCATACGAGATAATTTAGTTTCCAATTATTTTTGGTCTATTTCCCTTGACTTTTTATTGAATGTAATTTTCATTGCATCATGGTCTGAAAAGGATGCATTTACTATTTCTGCCTTACTGCATTTGAGTTTGAGGTTTTTATGTCCTAATATATGGTCAATTTTTATATAGGTTCCATGAACTGCTGAGAAGGAAGTGTACTCCTTTCTGTCTCCATTTAGTTTTATCCAAAGATCTAATATATTTAAGTTTTCTATTATTCTATTTGCCTCTTTGACTTCTTTCTTATTTATTTTGTGGTTTGATTTATCTAGTTTTGAGAGGGCAAGTTTGAGATCTCCCACTATTATAGTTTTGCTGTCTATTTCTTCTTGTAATTCTCTTAATTTCTCTTTTAAGAATTTAAATGCTACACCACTTGGTGCATATATGTTTAATACTGATATTGCTTCATTATCTATGCTCCCCTTTAGCAAGATATAGTGCCCTTCCTTATCTCTTTTAATTAGATCAATTTTTGTTTTTGCTTGATCTGAGATCAGGATGGCTACCCCTGCTTTTTTGACTTCACCTGAAGCATAGTAGATTTTGCTCCATCCTTTTACCTTTATCCTGCATGTATCTCCCTGCTTCAGGTGTGTTTCCTGTAAACAACATATTGTAGGATTCTGGCTTTTAATCCAGTGGGGGGGGGGTGGCCAGGTCCTGAGAGACTCTAGCTGTTCTGGGTTATAGTTTTCACCCCCTGTGTTTTTAGCTTCTCTGCTTGTCTACTAGCTTGCTGCCAGAACAAAGTATCCAATACTATAGTGAAGCTCTCCCTGCAGAGAAGGTTGAGATTATACACCACTCTCCTCAGGTCTGCTGGGCTGTGAGCTGCCTGCTATGCTCTCACTGCTGCTGCTTGCCCTCAGTCTGTTCCTAATCTAAAACCATGCCCACCCTCAAGAAAAAACAGACCTTTCCTGGCAAATTTCAAGGATGTTTTCTCTTGGTAATTAGTTGTGTTTTTTTTTTCAATCAAGCACTAATTCCAAGGCTTATGATGAATTAAATTCTGAGAGAAAATGTGGAGCTTAAGCAGATGTGTGCCTCCTCTCTGCCATCTTGGCCGGAAGTCCTATCAAATTCTTTCAATTTCTATTTTACTCTCTGTTTCTATGACTTCTGGGAAGTTCTCTTTGATAATTTCCTGGAAACTAGTGTCCAGGCTTTTTTTTCCATCATATTTTTCAGGGAGTCCAATAATTCCCAGATTGTCTCTCTTAGAACTATTTTCCAGTTCTGTTGTTTTCCCAATACCATATTTGACATTTTTTCCATCGTTTCATTTTTTTGGTTTTGCTTGATTGATTTTTGGTGTCTCCTTGAGCCTTTCAATTCCATTTGTTTGATTCTGATTTTCAATGAAGTATTTTCTTCACTCACTTTTTTTTATATCTTTTTCTAATTGTCCAATTGAGTTTTTAAGTGAGTGGTTTTGTTCTATGGAATTTTTTTCCATTTCACCAATTTTTTTTAGAGAGATATTTTCTCTTTCTAGTTCACTAATTCTATTTTTCAAGGATTTTATTTCTTTTTCACTCTGTCTTCAAATAAGTGGAATGACTTCTCCAGACTCTCTTGCCAAGCCTCCCTTTCCTTTACCCATTTTTCTTCTAGCTCTCTTGTGAGAGCCTTTTTAATTTCTTCTAGCAGAGTCATCTGGGTTGAGGACCAGATGATATCCTCCTTTGGGGATACATCTGGAGACAGTCTGTTTTTAGGCTCCTCGGGGTTTAAAGTCTGCTCTCTATCCATATAGAAGCTATCAGTGGTTAGGGTGTGTTAAAATTTTTTGTTCATTTTGTCAGAGAAGAATAAAAGAAAACAAACTAGCAAAAAAACAAATACAGTCTGCTTTTTTTTTTGGGGGGGGGGGGCTGGATAGTATTATGGAGCTTCCTCTACAGACTGCAGGGGGCAGCAGCGAAATGCTAGCAGGACAGCGATGACTGCACTGTGTCTGTGCTCTGAAACTCTGAGATTCTGAGAGTATATATACTGTGGGTATATACATACCCACTCCTGGTGGGTGTGGCTAGGTCCCAAGAGACCCTAGCTTTTTGGGGTTATAGTCTTTACCCTCTGTGTTTTTAGCTTCTCTGTTTGTCTACTGGCTTGCTGCCAGGGCAAAGTATCCAATACTCTAGTAAAACTCTCCCCACAGAGAAGACTGAGATCATATCCCAACCCCCTCTGCTCTGCTCAGCTATGAGCTTCCTGCCTTGCTCTTGCTGCTGCTGACTGCCCTCAGCCTGTGCCCTATCTAAAACTGTCCCCGCCCTTGAGCAAAAACAGACCTTTTCTGGTGAATTTTAAGGATGTCTTCTCTTGGTAATTAGTTGTGGGTGTTTTTTTTTTTTTTTTTCAGTCAAGCACTAATTCCAAGGCTTGTCATGAAATAAATTCTGAGAGAAAACACAGAGTGTAAGTAGATGTGTGGGTCCTCTCTGCCATCTTGGCCGGAAGTCAATTCAGATATTTCTTATGATTACATGATACTTTATAAAAATAAGCTATACATTATGGGAGAATAAAATTATATATGAATGTAAAAAAGGTAGATATATAAAAAGTATACTTTAGAGACTATAGTCTCAAGTGCACTTTACAATTATTACCTGAACTTATAAATATTGGAAGAGTTCTGATGCCATGTTGACATGGTACCATTAACTATTAAGGGAGGGGAATCTGGACATATAAAGAGTTTTGAATTCATCTGAATGTATTATTGGGTAGTTCATAACTCTATCATTTTAAAGAATGAAATATTTTATCCAAAATATTTATTAAATTTCAGTAAACTATAGAAGAATTATTTTATCTACCAGCTTTCTGTTGCCCTTTCCTTGTTGCCTTCCCATCCCTCAAAAAGAAATGAAGTCTAATATGATCTTTATTATTATTATCATTACTTTTACCATTATTATTATGCTTACTATTACTATTGCTCTTACTATTATTATTATTAATCTATGTTGGTTTTGATTCTTGATTCCTTTTCTAAATGTGTACTGACAGGATTTGTCAGCTTTATGCCAAGACTAACATGATAAGACACATCACAAAATGGTGAGGGATAAGGCATACTCAGGAAACATGATGCATTTGAGACAATTACATTCCACATTTCTGGGAATACCTCTCCTTTTCATTTGCGCACATCTTAAATCTAACCATGACCTCTTATCAAGAACATAATTATGGAAACTGTGAGTCTTCTTCTTAAAGTCATGCTCTAATTTCTAACAGTGGTTTGAAGTGTCACTCTGACTTCTCAAATATTGTGTCAAATAAATGTATATATTGACAAATCTTATAATACTGGAAGACTCCAACTATAGGCTTCAAGTAAAGTTTTCTGGTGAAAGATGATGGGTATTCTATCAAAGGAACATCATAGCAAATTTCAAAAAACATCTTTATCAGAGAACTGAGTAATGATATCAAATTATGAATTTTGAGAAGTCATATAGTTCCTGAAAATATTTTACTAATGTTAAACAGAGAATCAAAAAACAGCATCCATACTAAAGAAATAACAAACCTTTAAAAATATTTAAGACAACCATATGGCACAATTTATAGTGTGCTGGATTTGGAGTCAGGATTTGATGGGGGGGGGGGGGGGGGGGGGGGTTGGAAGGGGGAGGAGAAGACACACGCGACTTTCAAAGCTCTTCTCTTACCCTCTTTATCAATATTATATTGAGCCTCAAAAATAGTCTTGACTGCTACAATTCGGAAAGATAAGAAGTAGAACAACTCACCGGCCGAAGAAAATCTGCAGTCTCATAAAAGAGTTGGTTCCGAGGCCAGGGGATCGCCAGACCGGGAGAGAAATAGGTTCGGAGAGTCTCAAAGTGAAAGCACAGATCTCAACTAAGTCACAAGCCCCAACCTGCAGTACAGGGCTTCTCCTTAGGGCAGTTGTGATCCTGCACAGCAGGAGGACGCAGCCAGGATAGCCTCCAATCTGCACAGTGGGGAAGCTCAGCTTGAGGCCATAAGCTTTTCAAGGGCCGGTTGCATTGGGCAGAGACACTGGGGCAGAGTTCAGGCAGTCTGTAGTCTGTGCTCAGCTGCTAATACTCACAGTCCCACAGAGGCTCCGGCCTGGGGCAGTGCACTTTCACCACTAGTCTCTAGCCAAGGGCAATCGCTAACCCCTCAGCCCTACTAAGCCGTTTGATAAGCTCGCCAGTCTGAATCCACTTCCTGTTGAGAGAAAACTCTCCTCAGACACTCCCATACCTCAGGCCTGAAATCAGTTTAAATCTTTCCCTGCTCTGCAGAAGCGACTATAACCCCTTGCCTAGCAGACCTACCCTAAAAAGCTTTAAAACATGAATAAAAAGATGAAAAAAATCATCCACAGCTTCTATGCAGAAAAAAAGCAGGTCACAAACCAGAAGACCTCAAACACAAAAATCATCAGAACTGTCCTCCTTACAAATGCTCTCATAGAAAGAGACCATTAAAAGTCTCAAAGAAGTTAGAAGATAAATAGGAAAAGGAAGAAACCTTACAAAGACAACAACACAAATACAATTGGAAAAAGTTAAAAATTCCCAGGAAGTACAAATTGGTAAATTAGAAAAAATAAAAAAATCACAGGAAAGTAAAAGTAGCAAATTGGAAAAATAAAAATTCACAAAATAGGATCCGTAATTGGAAAAAGACAAAAACACAAGAAATAGATCTGAATTGGAAAAAAAAAATTACTAAAAAAAAATTATAAATGGAAAAAAAAATTACAGACCAAAGAATACATTCAAAAACTCATGGACAATCAAAAAAAAAGCTAATAAAGAAAAATAATTCTTTAAAAATTAGAACGAACAAATTGAAACTATATCATCAAGACAGCAAAAATCAGATCAACAAAAACAAAAACAACAAACTGGAAAAAACCATGGATACTACTTGCCTAAAACAACAGACTTGAAAATAGATCTGGAAATAATCAGGATATTGGACTTTCAAAACTATGATGAAAAAAAGAGCCTAGATACTATTTTACAAATCATCAAAAAGAACCCCAGATGTAATAGAATCAGAAAGTAAAATAGCACTGAAAGAATTCATAGACACCTTCGAAAAACCCTAAAAAAAAACCAAGAATATGCAAAATTTCAGAACTATCAGATTAAGGAAAAATTTTACAAAAGCCAAAAAAAAACCCATTTAAATACCAGGTCCACAAAAGAATCACCCAAAAGATCGCTGCCTCTACATTAAAAAAGAAAAAAAGAGCCGAATATGATATTCCAGAAAACGAAACTTAGGATACAGCAAGAAAAACTACCCACTAAGCTGAGCATTTTCTTCAAGGAAGAAGATGGACATTAATAAAACAAATGAATTCCATTTGTTTCTGAAGAAAAACCAAAATTAAACAAAAATTGATCTCCAGAATGAACCAAAGATCAGAAAAGGTAAAAAAATAACTCTTCAGAAATTATTTCTATTGGATATACAAAAAAATACATTAAAATTTGATTACTGATAAAACATAAAGAATAATATGGAAAAGGATATGGCAGAAAAAGGTGGAAGGAAGGGATAAAGAAACCATCCCCAAAAAGCTAAAAACTTATCATATCTGAGGAATTTAGAAGGAAACATGTTAATCTTACTCTCACAATTAACTCAAAAAAAAAATGACATTTATTTTAGAAAACATTCTCCCCTCAATAAAAACAAGAGAAAAGAAAAGAAAAAATAAAAAGAAGAAAAGACTCAAAGGAGAAAGATTATAAAGAAAGGATAAATATCCTGATAAAGAAGTCAAAGTTTAAAAGGAAAAGTTAGGAAGCAAAACAAAAACACAATCTAGGTTATAGAATGAGAAAATACAAATTTAATAATCTAACCTAACATAAATAGATAAACTCCCCCCATAAAGAAAACAAATAGCAACGATCAAAAAGTCAGAAACCCCTACAATATTTATTTACAAAAAAGCCACATTTACAAAAAAGCAAACAAAAAAAGCCTAAAAGCAAGCAAAATCCATCACCTCTCAGTAATCACAAACATAAAAGCAAAGTAAAAATCTCATTAAAAAAAGAAAATACATCCTACTAAAAATACACATAAACAACAACAATCACATACCAACCAATATGCAAGCACTCACTTCTAAAGAGAATTAAGAAGTTGCAAGAAAAAGCAAACAACAAAACTCAAAAGAGAATCTCAACACTTGCACTCTCAAAATTAAACAAATCAAACCACAAAACAAAAGCAAAAAAAGTAAAAATAACATAGAAATTAGCAAAAATAGTAATTTGGACTCTTTGAGAAAATGAAGACCAAAAGAAGAAAATAACTTTCTTCTCAGCAGTTCATGAACCTATTCAAAAATACCCATCATATTAGAAACACAAAGACCTCAAAATTAACAGCCAAAGCACAAATAAGCAAAATGCTATTCACTTCAGAAAAAAACATGCAGCAAATCTATGAAACATGCTAATCAAAACACACTCAAATACAAAAAATACAAAATGCAGCAAAATACCGCCCTGGCTCAAATCAAACACAAAAAATAAGTAAATGGAAACACAAAACAAATAAACACCCCATCTCATACTAAAAGAAGAAAATAATGAATAGCACACAGCTAAATTACAAAACAAAAAGTAATTTCACTCAAGATAAAGAAAATACACAATAGAAAAAAAAATAGACATCCATACACCAAAATTTATAAAAAGGAAAATAGCAAGACCATTCAAGCAAAAGTAAAAATAAGCAAATTTCCATACTAAGAAACAGCTACTTAAAATCAAAACAAGAGAAAGAAAACACACAATATTAAAAAAATGAAAACTAAAATGGCGCATTCGCACATCTAAAAACACTACCACCCAAAAGACCAAGATGCAAAAACCACACATCATTCCCAAAAAACATAGCCTCACCCCAATGGCAAATTCTAAAAAATTAAAGGAAAAAAGCAAACACTCTAGAAAATACACATCTGCACAAGTATCAAAAACTCATCATCCATAACAAACTACAATTACAATTAAGAACAAGCACAAATAAGAAAACTATGCGCTAATGCCTGAAAATGACCAATAAACCACTCCACACTCAAGCCTTTAGCTCAAATCCATTAAAAACACGCCGAGGAAAAAAATCAGCAAACCATCATCAGATCAGCCTCATTAAACAATAAGCAAACAGGAAAAGCAACCTTTCCACCAATAGAAACAGGAAAATTACAGAAACATAATACCAGCTTGCAGAAAATTATAAGCACACTGCAATAAAAAACTACTTATGCAACTAAATTATGCACATAACCTGCAAAGTAAATGGCATCGAAAAAAACTACTACCAGCAAAATATGCAAACTTCCCATGACCTAACAGGATAGAAGTAACCACAACTTGACTTGAATAGTCCCATTGTCAGAAAAAAACCAGCAAACAGCACATTAAACAACTCCTAAGAAAAATCCAACAGGACCAAATAGTTACATAATTTTACCAAACATTTAAAGAACAATGGCCCCAATGCTATATAAATTATTTGATTGAAATAAGGAATGAAGAGTCCTACCAAATTCCTTACATGACCAACATGTACTGATCACACAAATCCAGGTAGGCTGAAAACAGAGAAAAGAAAATATAGACCAATCTCCTAATGAATATTGAACTAAAATCTTAAATAAGAATATTAGCAAAAAGACTAAGAAAATCATCTCCAAGCGATAATCACACTATCGATCCAAAAGGATTTATACCAGGAATACAGGAGCTGGTTCAATATTGGAAAACATATCAATATAATTGCATATTAATAACCAAATTAACAAAAACCATATGATCATCAATAGATTGCAGAAAAAGCATTTGATAAAAATCCAGACATCCATTCCCTATTAAAAACTAATGAGTATAAGGAATAAATGAACTTTCCTTAAAATAATCAGCAGCATCTTATTTAAAACCATCAAAAGCATCATATTAATGAGAACAAAACTAGCAACCATTCCCAAAAAAGATCTGGAAATGTAAACAAAGGTTGCCCACTATCACCTTACTATTTAAATTATTAGATAACTATGTATACTTAATAAGAACTGATGAAAGAATTAAAGGAATAGAATAGTCAATGGGAAGCCAAATTATCACTCTTATGACCATTAGACATGATAGATATACTTAGAAACCAGAGATTGCAAAAAGTTATTAGAAATAATCCACAACTTTACAAAGTTCTGGTTGCTAAAATAAACCCACATAAGTGTCAGCATTCTTATATGCACTAACAGAAATCCAACATGTCATAGTTACAAAAGAAATTCATTTAAAGTAATACTGATAATATTCAAAATATTTAGAATCTATCTGCTAAAGGAAAATCGAAGCTTTCATAGACAAAATGTACAGACCACTTTCACACAAATTAAGTCTGATCTAACCAATTGGAAAAATATTCAAATGCTCTTGAGATACGCAGACTAAATATAATAAAAGATGACAATATTACCTAAACTAATCTATTTATTTAGCTTACCAATCAGACTCCAATAAAAACTATTTTAATGACCTAGAAAAAATAACATACAAGTTCATTATGGATAAACAAAAGTCAACAATTTCAAAGGAATTGAATGAAAAAAATATCAAATGATAGTGACTTAGCATGTTACCAGATCTAAAGTTAATTATAAAACAGCTAATTACCAAAATATGCTATTTAGTATGCTAAAGAACTAGATTAGTTGATCAGTGGAATATGTGAATTTAATAAGATATAAACAGTCAACTAAATATCAACCTAGTCTTTGACAAATCCCAAAAGATCAAAGCTTTTGGAGATAAGAACTTACATATTTGATAAAAATTGCTGGAAAATTGGAAACTAATAATAGGCAGAAACTAGGACACTAGATCCATGCACTTCAACGATGTACACCAAGATAGGTCATAAATGGAGTTCATGACTTAGGCATAAAAATTGAAATCATTAATAACATTAGATGAACACTATGGATAGTTTACCTCTCATTGATCCTGTGGAAGGGAAGGTCTTTAATGACCAAAACAGAACTTCAGAGATCGATTACTGATCACAAAATAGAAATTTTGCATTATACCAAACTGAAAAGTTTTTGTAATAACATAAATCTAATCAACAAGATTAAGAAGGAAGCAATGAAATGGAGAAATATTTTTACAGTCAAAGTTCTGAATAAAGGCCATATTTCAAAAATATATAAAATTAAACTCTAATTTATAAAAATCAAGACATTCTCAATTGTAAAAATGGATCAAGAGATATGAACAGACAATTCTCAGATAGAAGTAAATTGCAAACTATTTCTAAGTCATATGAAAATGATGCTCCAAGTCATTTATTAATCAATGAGTAAATACAAATTATAGACAACTCTAAGATACCATCTACACACCTGTCAGATTAGCTATGATGACAGGAAATAATAATGATGAGTTACGATTAGGAGGGATCTGGGAAAACTTTAGGACATTGATTCATTGTTGGTGGAGTTGTGAACAGATCGAATTCATTTTGGAAGTAGTTTGGAACTATGCTCAAAAAGTTATAAACTATGCATACCCTTTGATCATCAACAGTTTACTACTGGGATTACATCCCAAAGTTATAAAGAAGGAAAGGACCTGTATGTGCACGAATGTTTATGGCAGCCCTTTTGTAGTAGCTAGAAACTGAAACAGATGAGATGTCCATCAGTTGGAGAATAGCTGAATAAATTGTGGTATATGAAAATTATGGAATATTACTGTTCTATGAAATGACCAACTAGGATGATTTCAAGAAAGGCCTGGAGAGACTTACACGAACTGATGCTGAGTGAAATAGCAGGACCAGGAGATCTGTATATATATCAACAACAATACTAGATGATGACCAGTTCTGATGGATCAGGCCATCCTCAACTAACAAGATCAGCAAATCATTTCTAATGGAGCAGTAATGAACTGAACCAGCTATGCCCGAAAAAGAATTCTGGGAGATGACTAAAAACCATTACATTGATTCCCAATCCATATTTATGCACCTGCATTTTGATTTCCTTCACAAACTAATTGTACAATAATTCAAGTCTGATTCTTTTCTTCACAAAATAATATTTGGTCATGTATACTTATTGTGTATCTAAGTTATATTTTAATATATTTAACATCTACTAGTCATCCTGCCATTTAAGGGAGAAATTGGGAATTAAAGGTGAAAAATTGGAACAAGAGGTTTGGCAATTGTTAATGCTGTAAAGTTACCCATGTATATATCCTGTAAATAAAAGGCTATTAAATTAAAAAAAAAAAAAAAAAAAAGGATTTGATGTGAAATCCCATGTCATACTTTTACTAACTGTATCATCCTAGATGAGTCACATATCCTCTACTTGCCTTAATTTTCTCATTTATAATTGATGATAATGAGAGCTGCTACTTCCTAAAATTTTGGGGAAGATAAAATAAGACATTTTAAAAGTATTTAGCAAAGCTTAAATGCTATAAAATTATGTTATTATTATTTATCTTAATATCATATGTAGAAGTATCAAAAGTAGTCTTCAAATTAATCTACAAACAAAACAGGATGAACCAGCCTCCCCTCCTTTCACAAATTCATGATTAACCATGCTGAATCAGTAGGCAAATTAAAGTGTCCTTATCTAGGCATTAAAAAAAAGGGTGCTCTTTGGAAATGCCTGAATGTACAGCAGACATAACCCTATTTCATCATCATTAGTCTAGGTGTCAGTCTTTATTATATAACAGACATCAAGCATTCAGAAATGAATAAGCTACTCAGACATCTTCTCTTTCCATCCATTCTGAATCTACTCTACAAGAAGAAAAGCAAATTTAGGTGAAAATCTCAGTATTAAATTTAAAAGTATGACTTTTGTATATAGTCATGACATGTCATTAATCTTCTAAAGCAAGAGATCACCCTAACTGAATAGAAACTCTGACAAAATGAGTGCTCTGTCTAAAAAAATAACTGTATTCCCAAAGAAAGTAGCCAATCATATATTTAGAAAGATCCTTAGAAACTACTAGGCTAAATTCTAGTTTTATTGGTGAGGGAATTTAAACCCAGTTTGGTTTAATGATTTGTTTGAACTCACAGAGTTTATCCAAGTTCTCTAATTTCCAGTCTTGTGTTTTTCTCTACAAGATATTGTCTTGTGAAGCTTCATGCAGTACATATTTTTATAATTCACTGTATTTTCTTGAGTAGAATTCACATTACTTATGGTTTCCATCTGTCATATCTTCATATTTTAAGTCAATAAACTCAAAAGTATGTGCCCAACCTCTTCTGAATTCCAATTCCATGCTTCATGGTAGCATCCAGGGCTCATGAAAGCTATTATAATGGATAAGTAATAACAGAATGAAAAAAATTGAGCACAGGTCTGGGAACATGAACAATATATTACTTGTTCAATGACCAATGAGATTAATTTTGAAAAGCAGAAGGGGAAAGACAAGGTAATGTTTTTGTTTATTTATCTTGTTTTGTTCACATTGTTGTTTTCCACAAAAAAAAAAAAAATCAAACTATCTAAAATAGCATGAAGGATATTCATATGGGTAAAGGTAGTACTGACATCAATGATATCACAGATTGTTGAAGATTTAAAATAAATTTAAAATGTTTGTTGGGAGTGGGGTAAGACAAATATAAAGACTTAGTTGGTATTTGATGGGGATGGATAGGATCTGGAATCCACCTCACCTTTTCTGGTGCTGGACAAGACACTCCAGCAGCAGCAGCAGTCTAGTTGGGATGAGGAGTAGACAGTATCTAAGATCACCAATGATGGGCAATCTCTACTATCTATATGCTTTAACATGAGATTATATATATATCTATGCCCATGTCTCTCATGTATGTCTAATCCAAGGACAGGATTCCAAGGGGTTTAAAATATTTCACTTACCTGATCACTTTTTTATGGTTTCAAGAAGGCAAGGCAAGCCCAATTAGTATATTTACCAGTTTATCTATTTACCTATTTACTAAATGGAAAAATAAAATGAAGTTGAAGAGCTATACAGATATATAAAATAGTAAGGGAGCTGTGTAAGTATGAGTCAGAAGAAACACCTCAGTTCAAACACTGTTCTCAGATTTCTGTAGATCTGCAAACTCTGAAAGTGCAGGGGAGCATGACTCTTTCAGCAATTCAAAAGTTCTTACTTTCCTCTCATGGCTGCCAGTTTTGAAGTAAGGCTTCAAAATGATGTCCAATGATCTCAGTTATACAGATATTTAGTGTTGTATAGAATTCCCTTATACAGTGAGAATTCTCATTTAATTCCATATATAATACATATGGCACAGGATTTCCTCAGAAAAATTACTCAGAAAATATATTTCCTGGGTGAGAAGGTATATTGAATAAGTACTTCCTGAAATTTTATCACTGAATTATGATGTGTCATTGTGATATTGTGGAAAAAATCCTGTATCTGGAGCCTATGGACCTGAATTAAAATCATAGCATTTTACCTACTAGGTGAATAAATAACTGTACTAGTTGAATGAATATATAAATAAACTAATTGAATAAATAACTTTTCTGTTCCTTACTCTTTTCATCTGTAAAATGAAGTGATTGGACTAATTTATCTTTAAGGTCTGTTATAGTTGTAAATCCCATAAATCATAAATGGAAAATGTTCTGAATTGTTCCTTGAGGGCATTTCTTGAATGTTTCACTGAGTTTTCCTAAAAAAAAAAAAAAAAAAAAAAAAAAAACCAAAAAACATAAAAACAAAAAAAAAAGTCCCAACTATAATTAAGGTTGGCAAAAATATAAAACTCTCATTCTCATTATATGTCTATGGAAAAATTCTAACACATTAAAATAGAATTGCTTTATTCAGGGATTTTTAAAGTTTTTTCACTTATATCTCCTTTTCACCTGAGAAATTTATACATGATGCCAGGGATGTATATGAAATACATTTACAAAGGAAACACTGATAATAATCATAATTTTGTGGCTCCCACATTCAGTTACATAATGCCATATGGGATTGCAACCCACAGTTTAAGAAGCTTTGCCTTAATTATTTCCTACTTTTAGCTTGTGTATTTTCAATCATACTACTACTCTTTTAGAAAAAAAAAATCTTCCATTTAATATTATGTCCATTTACTCAGTCTCCAAAGGATTCTAAGACTAAAACTTACTCATAAAAGAGAAGAAGTATGTAAGGGCAAAGGCAGTGATATAGTCAGTATGTGACACAGGAAGATGTTGATGAAAGTAAAGTCAAAGATACAAATATTTCTTAGTACTTGCTGCTTTCCAGGAACTATGCTAAGTGGTAAGTAAAAATACAAGTAAAAAGAAAACATTCCCTCTCCTCAGGGATCTTGAATTCTAATGAGGAAAGACAAGTATAAAAGAAAATTGAAAGGCTTGGATGGGGAGAGATATTATTGAAGGTGTATGATGAAGAAAGTGCTATGAGCAGAATGTAGGAAGAAGTGAAGAAAGGAAAGTGGCTTGTTTCAGCTTTTTCTTTAAAGTGTATCATCAGGGGTAGAGTTGAAATGGCAGAGTAGAACAGATTCTCAGTTGCCCTCTCCAAAGATTCCCTTCAAACAACTTAAAATAATATTTCAAATTGAATTCTGTAATGACAGAGCTACCAAAACTCACTATTTGATAAAAATTGCTAAAAAAACTAGTTTAGCAGACAGTAGCAGAAACCAGGCACATACCAACACCAAACATTCTATATCAATATAAAGTCAAAATGGGTAGATGATTTAGACATAAAAGGTTAATTCATAAGTAAATTAGTGGAGCATAGAAAAATGTGTCTGTCAAATTCATTGATGATGGAAGATTTTGTGATGAAACAAAAGATATTGAAGGTTATAGAGAATAAAAAAAGGATAATTTTGATTATATGACAGTTAAAAGATTTTGCACAAACTAGTCTAATGTAACCAAAATTAAAAAGAAATCACAACACAAAATAAACAACCAGAGCCTATAGCTTCTGGCACAAGAAGCCTAAGATAATTCACCTTCTAACCCAAAAATAGAGCTCAAATTTAAAAGAAGTAAAAAAGACCAAAAAAAGATGAACAAACAACAACAAAGAATATAACAATATAAAATTTTATGTTGGCAAGAGAACATCAAGTCACAAACTCAGGATTGGGCAAAATATCAAAACACCTATGAACAAACCAAAAGACAATGGGAAGTGGTTATAAGCCCAGGAAGAACAAATGGAACAATTCAAAAGGAGTTTAAAAATCATATAACAGAGGTAGAGGAAAAAGTGGGAAAAGAAATGAGAGTGATTGTAGGAAAATTATTTAAAAAGAGTCAACATCTTAAAAAAAGAAAAGAACTACTTAAGAAGGGGAATTTGCCAAATGGAAAAGGAGATACAAAAATACACTGACCAAAATTACTCTTTAGAAAGTACAACTTGAGAGTGGCTTCTGGAAAGATGGCAAAGTCAGTGAGAAAATTCTGAGCTTTCCAAATTTCTCCCACAAACAATATTTGTGCCCAAGGGAGAATATAGACCAGTAAAAACAAGTAAGACTTGGGGCAGAATAGGGCCCCTCCTACAACAACCAAAGACCTGACAATTAAGCCACTATGAAATGCAAACACTTGCACCTCAGTAATTTTTTACTTCCTGAATAGTGTGAGTAGTTGAGGAGATTGGAGAAACCTATTCTGATAAAAAACACCAGGACCAGGTGTACTAATGAGATAGGGCCCTCGCTATGAAGCATCGAATGTGGAGAGTACAGACATTGGAGCAGGGTAATCCCTGATTATGGGCACTTACAAAAAGTGGAACTCTTGGTTATGAGTTCCAGGCTATGGAGAAATAAAGTCAGAGGCACCCCTCTACCTAAGACTAGAGGTGATTACACTAAAAGTTCTTAATTTTAAAAAAATAATTAGCAGGCAAAGGAAAAGTACCCAAATATTAGAAACTTAAATGGGAAAAGGAAAAACCAGGGTTCATCTTTAAAGGATGACAGTGAAGTTAAAAAAAAGAAAGCTTCTCCTACTCCACAGAGAAATGTTACATGGTTACCTGCTTAAAAAGCCCTCTCCAAAGATTCCCTTCAAACAACTTAAAATAATATTTCAAATTGAATTCTGTAATGACAGAGATACCAAAACTCACTATTTGACAAAGCATAGACACAATCAATAATTTCATCCAAGAGAATGACAATAATGAAACAACATAACAAAATCTGTGAGATGCAGCCAAAATGGTATGAGGAAATTTTATATCTCTAGGTATTTACTTCCATAAAATAGAGAAAGAGAAGATCAATAAATTGGGCTTGCAACTAAAAAAGCTAGGAAAAGAACAAATTAAACCCCCCCAATCAAATACCAAATTTGAAATACTAAAAATAAAAGGAGAGATCAATAAAATTGAAACTAAAAAAAACTATAAAATTAATAAATAAAACTAAGAATTGGTTTTATGAAAAAACCAACAAAATAGATAAACATTTAGTTAATATGATTAAAAAAAGGAAAGAGGATAATCAAATTGTTAGTCTCAAAAATGAAAAAGGTGTACAATCTACCAATGAGGAGGAAACTACAGCAATTATCAGGAGTTACTTTGCCCAACTTTATACCAATAAATTGGACAACCTAAGTGAAATGGAGCAATACCGACAAAAATATAGATTGCCCAACAGAAGAGGAAATAAATTACTTAACATAAAAATTATTAGAAATAATCCACAACTTTAGCAAAGTTTCAAGATCCAAAATAGATCCACATAAATCATCAGCATTCTTATACATCACTAACAATATCCAACAGCAAAAATACAAAGAGAAATTCCATTTAAAATAACTGTTGATAATATAAAATATTTGGGAATTTATCTACCAAGGGATAGTCAGGAACTATATAAGTAAAACTACAAAACACTTTCCACACAAATAAAGTCAGATCTAAGCAACTGGAAAAATATCAAGTGTTTGTGGACAGGTCAAGGGAATATAATAAAGATGATAATACTCCCTAAACTAATCTATTTATTTAGTGCTATACCAATCAAACTACCAAGAAACTAACTTCCTGAACTAGAAAAAATAGCAACAAAATTCATTTGAAAGAAAAAAAAGTCAAAAATTTCAGAGGAATTAATGAAGAAAAAAGCAAATGAAGCTGCCTTAACTATATCAGATCTAAAACTATATTATAAAGCAGTGGTCACCATAACCATTTGGTATTGGCTAAGAAATAGAGAAGTTGATCAGTAAAATAGATTAGATGCACAGAACAAAATAGCCAATGATTATAACAATCTAGCATTTGATAAATCCAAAGGCCTCATCTTTTGGGATAAGAATTCACTATTTGCTGAAAACTGCTGGGAAAACTGGAAACTAGTATGACAGAAAGTAAGCATTGACCTATACCTAACATTGTATACCAAGATAAGGTCAAAATGGGTTCATGATCTAGATATAAAGAATGATACTGTTAAAAATTAGAAGAATATAGGATAGTTTACCTCTCAGATTTGTGGAGTAGGAAGGAATTTGTGACCAAAGAAGATCTAAAGATCATTATTGATCATAACATACATAATTTTGATTATATAAGTTAAAAATTTTTGTACAAACAAAACTAATGCAGACAAGATTAGAAGGGAAGCAATAAACTGGGAAAACTTTTTTATATACAAAGGATCTGATAAAGGCCTCATTTCTAAAATACAGAGAGAATTGACTCAAATTTATAATAATTCAAGTCATTCTCCAATTGATAAATGGTCAAAGGACATGAACAGACAAATTTCAAATGAAGAAATTGAAACTATTTGTAGCCACATGAAAAGGTGCTCCAAATCACTATTTATCAGAGAAATGCAATCACTACACCCCTCTCAGATTGGCTAAGATGACAGGAAAAGATAATGACGAATGTTGGAGGGGATGTGGGAAAACTGGGACACTACTACATTGTTTATGGAATTGTGAATGAATCCAACCATTCTGGAGAGCAATTTGGAACTATGCTCAAAAAGCTATCAAACTGTGCATGCCCTTTGACCCAGCAGTGTTATGAAATACTATTGCTCTGTAAGAACTGACCAAAAGGATGATTTCAGAGAGGTTTGGAAAGACTTACATGAACTGATGCTAAGTGAAATGAGCAGAATCAGGAGATCATTATACACAACAAGAATATATGATGATCTGTTGGTGTTTCTTTTTCCAAAACTCAGCCAGGTGATAAAAAAAAGTTCAGATCTTTTATTGTGTCCTTCAATATATCCCGGTTAGCCCAGAGGCCTATCTTTCTTCTTGGTTCTAAGAGCTCCACCCCAATGTCTCCTAATCCAAAGGTTTGTCCTTCCAAGTCCAGCCAGCACCAAGGTAGAAGATACGATGAATCTCTCTTGCCTGGAAGATAGGGCTTGTAGGCTTTCCTGCAGAGTGCTCCTCCCCGACTCCTGGGAATGCTCCCAAGTAAAAACTCTCTCAAGAAAACTCTCTCAAGTAACTCCCTCAAGCTCAAAGAGCTCCCTGTATATATGTGATCTCCCAAAGGTTAACTCTGCCTTCTGGAGGGAGAGGGATTCTGGGTTATCTCCCAGAGTGCTCTCTGGCCCTAAGGGAGGTGTGAATTCAGTGTTTCTTTCTAAACCCTGAACTCTCTCAAACATGTGAACTCCATTGAGTACTTAGATACTTATGAGCTCTCTAAAAGTATGAACACAAGCATTGTTTCCATCAGTATTAGCAACTTATCACCTTGTAAGGATTTGCTCTAAGGTGTGAACCAATAAGCACTGTATCAATTCTATTGAGTTAACACCAAGATTCTGACATCACCCTTGAGTTTTCACCTTGTTTCAAGTTGAGTTGACACTAGGATTCCAACAATGATCAATTCAGATAGACATGGCTCTCTTCAACAATGAGATGATTCAAAACAGTTTCACTTGTGCAATGATAAAGAGAGCTGTCTAAACCCAGAGAGAGAACCATGGGAACAGAAAGTGGACCACAACATAGACTCTCACTCTCTCTGTTGGTATTTGTTTGCATTGTGTTTTCTTTCTCAGTTTTTCTTTTTCTTCCTTCTTGATCTGAATTTTCTTGCACAACAAGGTAACTGTATAAATATGTATACATATATTGGATCTAACATGCATTTCAACATAATCAATATGTCTTGGACTACCTGCCAACTAGGGGAGGAGGTTGGGGAATGGAGATGAAAATTTGCAATAAAAGGTTATGCAAGGGTCTCTGTTGGAAAAACACCCATGCATATGCTTTGTAAATTAAAAGCTTCAATAAAAAAAGAATAGGATATGAGGGTGAGCTCCAAATAGTTGCAAAATGACCTTTGTAAAGTAGAGTTATCCTCAAGTAAACTTTAATGGTTCCCTATTACCTATAGGATTAAAATAAAATTATTCTCCCTGAATTAAAAAAAATAATAATAATTGGGTAGTCCAAAAGAAAGATTTGAGTAGAGCTCAGTATGATGTGAATAACATACACATACTATGTGGGGAAAGTTACAAATAGTAATTTTATTATACAAATGCAAGAGCAAGAACTAACACAGAGGAATTAGATAGAGAAAGATATATAAATTGGAATAGAATAAAGTGTGCAGATTAACAGAAAGAGATAAAGAGAGACAGAAAGGTTGATGTAAGAAAAGATTGGGTACAGAAGGGTATATAGATTAACAGGAATAGGGTAAGGTGTGTACATTAATGGTAATGGGATAAAGAATGAGGGAAATGATGAGGGAAGAAGATAATGAAGGGATCCATGGGATGGCATAGCAAAGAGGTTAAGTAATAGCAAGGCAAGATAATGGGAAAAAGTAAAGTAAAAGAGCAGGAACAGAAAACAAGAAATAAAAACACAATAATTATGCAGCAGTAGAATTTATTTTTAAAAAAGTAAGTATAGTAATCATTGATCTCAAAGTCAAAGTTAAATCTACTGGTCATCCTGCCATCTGGGGGAGGGGGTGGGGGGTAAGAGGTGAAAAATTGGAACAAGAGGTTTGGCAATTGTTAATGCTGTAAAGTTACCCATACATATAACCTGTAAATAAAAGGCTATTAAATAAAAAATAAAATAAAATAAATAAAATAATTTACTTGATGATGAAAAAAATAAAATAAAATATTTATTTCGTTCTAAAAAAAAGTCAAAGTTAAAAAAAAATTCAATCAAGAGAAAACTCTACATTATTTGTCAGTCATATTAATATTGTTTTAGATGTATGTACATGTGTATGTATTTGTGTGTATTGTATAGGTTAGGGTACATATACATATATAAACATATTTGTGTGAGTGTGTATACATAAATATGTCCTTGCTTAACTTGGGGGAGGTGAAGGGAAGAAAAGGAGAAAAAGAATGAAGTAAAAAGTACACAGCAGAGAACAAAAGAAAAAAATCCCTACAAGAAAACAAAAAAATGATGGACAGTTATAAATGTTTTCTTTTACATATGCTTGCTTGAAATGGAAATATATTGTTATGGATTTTGAATTCTCCCTGGTGTTCTGCTGGACACAAAAAATGCTTTTTAAAATTTTTCTGTCTTTTTCTACTTTGCTTTTTTCCTATTTTGCATTTGTTTTAAATAAATAAATACATTTTTAAGAGAACTGGATAAATGTTAATTTGCACATAATAATAACTAAAACAACTCCTTAAAAATTAGAAAATGTCATTGGAAACTAATGATTCTATGAGGAATCAAGAGTCAATCAACCAAATTCAAAACATCTCATGGGAAAAACAACTAACCTGAAAATTGGGCTACCATAATCACATGGAGGACCTGAACAGCATCTTTCAAGAATTTATCAAGGAAAACTACCCTGATATTTTGAAACAGAGGAAAAAATAGGCAGTGAAAGAACTAATTGATCACCTCAGGGAAAAGATCCTAACATAAAAACTCCAAGGAACGTCATAACCAAATTTCTGAACAATCAGGTGAAGAAAAAAAATACTAGAAGTGTCCAGAAAGAAACAATTAAAATATTGGAGATCCAAAATAGGGATTATGCAGGATTATGCAAGATTTAACAGCTGCAACAATAAAAGATTAGAGATGGAAGATGATATTCTGGAAAGAAAAGGAGCAACAACTACAACCAAGAATTACCCAGGAAAATAATGCAGCAAGGAAAGTAAAGTGGTCATTCCTTAAGACCAAAGGATTTCAGACTTTCATAAGGAGAACTGAACAACAACAAGAAAAAACTTATCTCTGTTATCAAAACCTAGAAGAAAAATAAAAAGACATAAAAAGGAGAAAGAAAACAAGGGATTCAATAGAGCTAAATTGTTTAGTTCTATATATGGGAAGATATCACTTGTAGAATGAGGTAAATTATTGCAGAGGAAAGGGCAAAAAAATCTATTACATTGGAGGAGAAGATGGGAGGATGAGTGATGAGCATTGCTTGAACCTTCCTCTCATCAGCATTGTTTCAAAGAGGATATAATATACACAATCAGGTTGAATATAGAAATTGTCTTCCCTGACAAGAAAACAAGAGGGGAGGTAAATAAGTAAATTTGTTGGAGGGGAGAAAGTGACAGAGGACAGAAAAGGGAGTAGATAGACAGGAGCAAAACACTGGTAAATGAGAGAAAGAATTAAAGGAGAAAAAGGACAAACATGAAGAAGAAGAGATGAAGGGAAATAACCAGGTTATTACAAATAATGCTTATTGATTTTAGGTATATGCTGCTTAGCATTTTAAGGAAAACACCATTTATTCCTGTTCTCACTAGTCTTTCTAATAGCAATAGATACTAAATTATATCAAAAGCTTTTTTCTGCATCTACTGAGATAATCATCTGATTTCTACTATTTTGTTATTGATATATTAATTTATGCAATAGTTTTCCTGATATTAAACATCCCTGCATTCTTGGTATAAATTTCTCTTGGTCATAGTATATTGTTCTGGTAATAGATTAATAGATTGTTGTAATCTCTTTGCTAATATTTTATTAAAATTCTTATATTAGTATTAATTAATAAAACTAGTTTTAGGTTTTTTTTTTTGGCTCTTCCTGGTTTAGGTATCAGCACCATATTTGTGTCATGAAAAGAATTTGGCAGAATTCCTTGTCTATTTTTCCAAATAAGTTATACAGTATAGGAATGAATTGTTTAAATGCTTGGTAGAACTCACTTGTAAATTCAACTGAACCTGAAGGAATTTTCTTAGGGAGTTAATTGATAATTTGTTCCTTTTTTTTTTTTTCTAAAATGGTATTATTTAAGTATTTTATTTCATCTTCTGTTAATATGGTAATTTATATTTTGAAAATATCCATCCATTTCAAAAAGATTGCCAGATTAGTTTGCATATAGTTGGGCAAAATAGCATCTAATTATTGTTTTAATTTCTTCTTCATTGATGGTAAACTAATCATTTTCATTTTTAATACTGGTAATTTGTTTTCTTCCTTTCTTTTTAAAATCAAATTAACTCAAGATTTATCTATTTTGTTCCTTTTAAAAAAACTTTCAGTTTTATTTATTAGTTCAATAGGTTTTTTTTAACTTTCAGTTTTATTCATCTCTCCTTTGATTTTTCAGAATTTCTGATATGGTATTTGATTGTCGTTTTTAAAATTTGTTCTTTTTCTAGCTTTATTAGTTTCATGTCCAATTCACTGACCTCCTCTTTCTCTATTTTATTCATCCACAAATAAAGTTTCCCCTAAGAACTGCTTCAGCTGCATACAATAAGTTTTGGCACATTGTAGCATTATTGTGATTCTCTTGGATGAAATTTATTATAAGATTATTTAATTTGCAATTATGTTTTAGTCTGTATTTCACTGGCCCTTTATTGCATGTAATTTTTATTACATTATGATCTGAAAAGAATACATTTAGTACTCTGCCTTTCTCCAATCCATTGTTGTATTTATTCTTTCTATTTCATTGTTCAGGTTTGCACCCTAATACATGATCAATTTTTATGTAGGGGCCAAATACCACTGAAAAAAGGCATATTCCTTTCTAATCCTATTCAGTTGTCTCCAGAGGTCTATCACATCTAAGTTTCCTAAGATTCTGTTCACCTGCTTAACTTCTTTCTCATTTATTTGCTACAATATTTTCTGGAGTTTTCCTTCTGGGATCTCTTTCAGGAAATGATGTATGGATTCTTTCAGTCACTATTTTGCATTCTGATTCTATTTTATCAGTGTTGTTTTCTTTGATGATTTCTTGAAAGAAACTCTTTTTTTTTTGGGGGGGGAGGTAGTGGCTTTTAGGTAATCAAATAATTCTTAAATTATCTCCTATCCAGGTCAGTCATTTTTCCAATGGGGAATTTTATGTTTTCTTCTATTTTTCCATTCTTTGAAGTTTGTTTGACTGATTCTTGATGTCTCGCAGTCATCACTTTTTATTTGCTCATTTCTAGTTTTTAATTTATGATTTCCTTTAATTATCTTGTACCACCTTTTCCATCTGATTAATTCTACTTTTAAAGGTGTGATTTCATTTAGTAGATTTTTTTTTTTGCATTTGGCCAATTATATTTTTAAAAAATTAGATTTCTGGAATTAATTTTTGCTCTTTTTACCTACCTTTTGTTTCTCTCTGCACAGTTCTCTTTCTTTTCACAATATGAATAGGCAATAATAAATGATTAAATTAGGATAAACCACTTACATTTAAATATGGGGAGGTGATAGAATATGTCCCTCTGATCCTTTCTTTGTAAGACTCCATAAAGAAATAATAAAATATAAAATAAACAGAAACAAGAAAATATTGTATATGATAGCATCTATATTTGTTTTAAGAATGACTTTGAGGGAATAATTTTGACTATAAATACCCAAATTAAATACAAAGCACATATGAAGGAATACACTATGAATATAGAAAAAGGTCTGATAAACAGAACTATAAATAGAATGATTTTAAATATACATTTGCATTGAACGGTAGCCATCTCAAGGGCAGAAGAGGGGAAGGAAGAACAAAAGGAAAAAAAGAAATTTGAGTGATAATTTCATCATATATTTAAAAGAAATAAAAAATGGCACATAAATTTTCATGTGCAATATTTATGTTACCGTTTTATAGCAATGTTTGTTTTATTCCATAAACTAAAAAGAAATTAAGTAAAAAGGAAGAAAAGAAAATATCTACCTACCAGAGTACTTATCTATATCTATATACTGCAGGTTACAATATAATTAGGTTGTGTTTTAATCTACTGTAAAGAAATGTTTGAAATGACCTGTTTCTTAAAGGATTGTATTAGAGGGTAGGAATAAAAGCTGAAGTGCTCTTTCCTCAAATAATTGTCTTAGAGGAGAAAAAGTTGTTAAAAATGATTCCTTCACATGGTTCTTATACTATTAAAAATTAATGAAATGCCCCTCCCACTAATGAATTCCTTAGATGATTAAAAGCAGTTCAAAATTTAATATGGGGGAAAAAATAAAAGTCCTTTTCATTGATGCTTTTAGGGGAGATGACTGAAATGAATATATTTAGATGGATCTTTTGAGAGAAAAAAACTAATAATTTGCAGACAGGTGATGAGGGACAGGGATTAGAAGATACAGAGCTAGTTAGACGTCAGCTTCATTCTTCCATGCTGCCCATGCATGAAATACTTTCCTTCCTTGTCCCTTCTTATTTGGTGTTTGATTTTCTAGAACAAGGGTGGTTTTTACCCTTCTTTGTATATTCATTACTTATCACTATGCCTGTAACCTAATAGATACTTAAGACATTTATTGATTGACTAGTTTGTTAATCATATTTTATTTTTATAACTTTGAATAAGGTTCCAATCTTTCCTCATGTTTGATAACTTAAGATCATTTAGAATAAGTCATAGTAGATTCAAATTTTTTTAGTCCTTAGTCTTTCAGCCTCTCCAAAATAGGAATTACTTTCCAGAAGTAAAGTACTTTCTGCTCTCTTCACAATCAAGACAAAAACAAAAACAAGATAACAACTTGATGATCTAACACCAGAAAAGTCTAATATGTAACCACTAAAATGGTCAGTCAACATTTGCTCATTCAACAAGATCTCAGAATCATGATTGCACAAGATAAACCATGTACTTCTGACACAAATCCATAGCTGAAATGGAAACTGGTGACAATCTTTATTGCTAGAGAACTGAAGAGCAGAGAATAGTGCTGAATACAAAGCTTGAAGGAAAGACTCAAATATGTAACTGGTGGGGTGGGATTTCTATTTCCACAATTTTTTTTTCTAGGAGAAAGAATGATTTTGGTGAATCATGAATTCACCAACATAGAAGAAGTCTGAGACTTTGGGATTCATCTTCCAAGAAAATCTCCAGCAATAAGGAAGGATTTCAGAAAGTGAACAATAGGAGAAAATAAGAAGAAAAAAAAAGACTGAAATTTTCCAGTATATCAAGAAAAGGAAAGCTCAATCAAAGACTTTGCCAGTAGGGAAGCCAGTAGGGAAAATATTAATAGCAGAAGGAAATGAGGCTTCAACATCAGGTGCAAAAAGCCAAGCATTTCAAGATAAAGGAAAGTGAATCAACATCTGTTGAGTCATAGGACCCAATTGTCCAAGAGAGAACCAAGAGGACCAAGATAACCAAAAACCACAGCAAGATAAGAATAATGAGAATAGAATTCATGATCCGTATTGCAAAACAAATAGGCAAAACAGAAAAAATTGAATTCAGGGTGGCAAGTCTCCTCTAAGAAACAGAAGAGACAACACATTATTGAAAATTCAAATACTGTAAGGAAAAATATGTGAAAGAAAAGAAACAAAAAGTATTATGAAAAGAAAACACAGTCTCTAGACAAGTAGAATCTATTGATGTCCAAGATAAGATGCATAGAATGAGGTGGAGCTAAGATGGTGGAGTAAAGACAGAAACTCATCAATCTCACTCCTGAACCATTTCAAATTCATTTAAATAATACTAAAGAAATTTTAGAGGATCAAAATACTCCTAAAAGACAAATGGAACATTCTCCCTCCATCTGTAGACAACTTGGAAGGCCAGCAGGAAAGGTCTGTGGCACTAAAGTGGGAATCAGTGTGTAGTTCTGGTGCACAGTGTGCCAACAAAGCCCTGGCTCTGGTCCTAGTCCCAGCCCAGCCCTGGCCCCACACTCCCAAAGCAGGAACAGGTCCTGGTGGCTTCCAGACCTCTCCACCCTCAGAAACCAAGGAATGTCAGTAGAAAAGGTCTTTGGCAACAGGGTGGGAGTGCAGTGCATAATGCTGGCAGCAGCCTCAGCCCCAGCTCTGACTCCAGCATCAGCAAAGCAGGATCTCTGGACCAACAGCAGTACCGAAGGGTTTTTAGACCTCTCAGCCAAGAGACACCAAAATGACTTGGAATGTCAGCAGATAGGGTTTGTCAGTAGGGTGACAGGGCCTTAAGAAATCAATAAACAAAGAGTGGATGTGACCAGTGGAGGCAAATCAAGAGTGGATGTGGTCAGTGTGGCAATGGCAACTATTGAGGAAGGTCTCTGTTACTTCAGCATTGTAGATTTTACAGCTATGGTGGGGTGGGGAAACTACTAACAGTTCTAAGGCAGAAAAAGAGGGCTTATGGTCAGGTCCCCAGAAAGATCTCTGAAAACAGCTGCACAAAATCCTGAAGCTTGGGAGAGTGCACCCTCCACCCTGGAAACAGAGCCCTACTTTAACAAAGATTTCAGACCAAGTTAATGAGCTAGAAAAATAAGCAGACAACTGATAAGCTTTCTGACCATAGACAATTACCATGGTGACAAGGATGATCAAAAAACACACCCAGAAGATAACAGTCAAAACTGCTATACCAAATCCTCCAAGAAAAAGAGGAATTGGTCTCAGGCTATGGAAAGGGCTCAAAAAGAATTTTGAAAATCAAGTAAGAGAAAAAAGAGGCAAAATTAGGAAGAGAATTGAGAAGAAAATAGAAAAAACTAATGAAAGAAGAATGACTTAAAAAATTGACATATGAAAGTAATGGAATATTATTGTTTTATAAAAATGATAAATAAGCTGATTTTGGAAAGGCCTGGAAAGATTTACACAAATTGATGCTGAATGAAATAAATAAAAGCAGGAATGCAAATTTTGTGTTATGATAACCTATGATTCTTCTCAGTAATCCAATGCAATCTCAATAAATTTTGGATAGAAAATGCTATCTGCATCCAAAGGAAAAACTATGTAAAATGAATGTAAATCAGCATATGTAAAGTTTACTTTTTTTTTCCTTTTCTTTGGATGGTCCGATTTTTCTCCCCCAACATGATTCATAAAGAAATGTAGCTTAAAAAATTAAAGTACATGTAAAACCAGAAAAAAGAAAACACTTAAAAAAAAAGCAAAATTGGACAAATGGGAATTGAGGTACAAAAGTTCACTGAGGAAAATAATTCCTTAAAAATTGGAATTCAGCAAAAGGAAGCTAATAACTTTATGAGAAGCTAAGAAAAAATAAAGCAAAAAAATGAGAAAAAAAAGAAAAAATGTGAACCATCTCATTGTGAAAACTACTGACCTGGGAAAGAGACAGTAAAAATAATTTAGTAAATTTATTTGTTTTTGATACATATTATTTTATGAATCATATTGGGAGAGAAAAATACAGCAAAAGAGAAAAATATGAGAAAAGTAAAAAAAAAATTGAAAAACAAAGTGAATGTATTGATTTTCATTTAGTGTCCTTAGTTATTTTCCTGGATGCAGAGGCATTTTCTGTCAAAAGTCTATTGGCATTTGGATCCTTGAACCACTGAGAAGAGCCAAGTCTTTCATAGTTCACCACTGCACATTCTTGCTATTATTGTGTATAATGTATTCCTGGCTTGTTTTGCTCAATATCAGTTCTATTTTTTTTCTTTTCAGTAATGTCTTATTTTTCCTAATTACATGTAAAATAAATTTTTAATATTAAGTTTTAAAGTTTTGAGTTCCAAATTTTCTCCCTCCCTTGTTCTTCTTCCCTCACTCTGAAGTGTTTTATTTATTTATTTTTAATTTTTTAAAACTTTTAATTTTCAAAATATATCCATTAATACTTTGACAACATTGACTATTGTATAGGCTTGTGTTTTAGATTTCCTCCTCTTTTCCTCCACTCTCTCCCCTAGATGGCAAGCAATATATGTTAAACATGTTAAATATAAGTTAAATATATATGCATATATAAATATATATGCATATATAAATATATATGCATATAAATATATGCATAAACATATTTATACAGTTCTCTTGCTACATAAGAAGAATGAGATTAAAAAAAAAGAAAGTAAACGAATAAGAAAAAATGCAAGCAAACCACAACAAAAAGAGTGAGAATGTTATGCTGTGATCCACATTCAGTTCCCACAGTCCTCTCTCTGGTTGTAGATAAACTGTCTTCATCACAAGATCAATGGAATTGGCATCAATCATCTCATTGTTGGAAAGAGTTATCTTCATCAAAATTGATCATTGGATAATATTGATGTTGCCATGTAACTCTAAAATCATCCTCCTAATCATTTCATGGAGAATAATAATATTCCATTACATTCATGTACCATATATTATACCACCAACCATATATCAGTGTTCCAGTTTTCCCACATTCCCTCCAATATTCATCCTTGTCTTTTCCTATTATCTTAGCTAATCTCAGAGTTATCTTAATTTTCATTTCTCTAATCAATAATGATTTAGAGCACTTTCTTATTCTTTTCCTAGCTTTTTTAGTTGTATGCCCAATTCATTGATGTCCTCCTCTATTTTATTAATGTAGCTATTAAGAAATATAAATAAATTATGGTATGAATACTATGGGATACTATTGTTCTGTAAGAAATGACCAGCAAGATGATTTCAGAGAGGCCTGGAGAGACCTACATGAACTGATGTAAGGTGAAATGATCAGAATCAGGAGATCATTGTACACAGCAACAAGAAGACTATATGATGATCAGTTCTGATGGATGTGGCTCTCTTCAACACTGTGATTATTCGAACCAGTTGTACTTGTGCAGTAACGAAGAGAGCCATCTACACCCAGAGAGAGAACCCTGGGAACAGAGGATGGAACACAACATAGCATTCTCACGCTCTCTGTTGCTATTTGCTTCCATTTTTTCTCAGTTTTTTTTTTTTCTTCCTTTTTGATCTGATTTTTCTTGTACAACCAGATAACTGTATAAATATGTATACACATATTGTATCTAGCATGTATTTCAACACATTTAACATGTATTGGACCACCTGCCAGATAAGGGAGAGGGTGGGGGGAAGAGGGAAAATTTGGAACAAAAGATTATGCAAGGGTCAATGCTGGAAAAATTACCAATGTATATGTTTTGTATATAAAAAGCTTTAATAAAAAATTTTTTAAAGAAATATAAAATTTCCCCTAAAAACTGCTTTTCTGGCATGTTGTTTTGGTATTTGGGTTTGGTATGTTGTTTCCTTATTGTCATTTTCTTGGACAAAACTATGGATTGTTTCCTTCATTTGTTGTTTGACCCACACATTTTTAAGAATTAGATTATTTAATTTTTAATTTGTTTTTAGTCTATATTTACCTGGCCCTTTATTAAATATAATTTTTATTGCATTACAGCATGAAAATATAGCATTTACTATTTCTGCCTTTCTGTATTTGATTTGAGGTTTTTATATTCTAATACATGGTCAATTTTTGTGTAGGTGCCATGTACAACTGAGAAAAAGATATATTCCTTTCAGCTCCTATTCAGTTTTCTTCAGATATCTATTATATCTAAGTTTTCTATGATTATAATAACCTCCCCATTTCTGTTATTTGTGTGTGTGTGTGTGTGTGTGTGTGTGTGTGTGTGATTAGATTGGCCTGATTCTGAGAAGGGAAAATTTAGGTCATCTACTAGTATAGTTTCCCTGTCTATTTCTTTTTGTAACTGGCTTAAAATCTTCTCTGGGAATTTGGCTGCTCTACCTTTTGGTGCATACACATTTAGTATCATTACTATTTCATTGTTATAGTACCCTTTTCAAGATGAATTTTCCTTCCTTATCTCTTTTAATAAAATCTATTTTTACTTTTGCTTTATCTGATATTAGACTTGCTGCCCATGCTTTTTTTACTTCAGGTAAAGCATAATAAATTCTGCTCCTTTACTTTTTTTTTTAATAGCCTTTTATTTATAGGATATATACATGGGTAACTTTACAGCATTAACAATTGCCAAACCTCTTGTTCCAATTTTTCACCTCTTACCCCCCCCACCCCCTCCCCTAAATGGCAGGATGACCAGTAGATGTTAAATATATTAAAATATAACTTAGATACACAATAAGTATACATGACCAAAACATTATTTTGCTGTACAAAAAGAATCAGACTCTGAATTATTGTACAATTAGCTTGTGAAGGAAATCAAAAATGCAGGTGTGCATAACTATAGGGATTGGGAATTCAATGTAATGGTTTTTAGTCATCTCCCAGAGTTCTTTTTCTGGGTATAGCTAGTTCAGTTCATTACTGCTCCATTAGAAATGATTTGGTTGATCTCGTTGCTGAGGATGGCCTGATCCATCAGAACTGGTCATCATCTAGTATTGTTGTTGAAGTATATAATGATCTCCTGGTCCTGCTCATTTCACTCAGCATCAGTTCGTGTAAGTCTCTCCAGGCCTTTCTGAAATCATCCTGTTGGTCATTTCTTACAGAACAGTAATATTCCATAATTTTCATATACCACAATTTATTCAGCCATTCTCCAACTGATGGACATCCATTCAGTTTCCAGTTTCTAGCCACTACAAAAAGGGCTGCCACAAACATTCGTGCACATACAGGTCCCTTTCCCTTCTTTATAATCTCTTTGGGATATAATCCCAGTAGTAACACTGCTGGATCAAAGGGTATGCACAGTTTGATAACTTTTTGAGCATAGTTCCAAACTACTCTCCAAAATGGTTGGATTCGTTCACAACTCCACCAACAATGCATCAATGTCCCAGTTTTCCCGCATCCCCTCCAACAATCATCATTATTTTTTCCTGTCATCTTAGCCAATCTGACAGGTGTGTAGTGGTATCTTAGAGTTGTCTTAATTTGCATTTCTCTGATTAATAATGACTTGGAGCATCTTTTCATATGACTAGAAATAGTTTCAATTTCTTCATCTGAGAATTGTCTGTTCATATCCTTTGACCATTTTTCAATTGGAGAATGGCTTGATTTTTTATAAATTAGAGTTAATTCTCTATATATTTTGGAAATGAGGCCTTTATCAGAACCTTTGACTGTAAAAATATTTTCCCAGTTTATTGCTTCCCTTCTAATCTTGTCTGCATTAGTTTTGTTTGTACAAAAACTTTTCAGTTTGGTATAATCGAAATTTTCTATTTTGTGATCAGTAATGATCTCTAGTTCTGCTTTGGTCATAAAGACCTTCCCCTTCCACAGGTCTGAGAGGTAAACTATCCTATGTTCCTCTAATTTATTAATAATTTCATTCTTTATGCCTAGGTCATGAACCCATTTTGACCTTATCTTGGTGTACGGCGTTAAGTATGGATCAATGCCTAGTTTCTGCCATATTAGTTTCCAATTTTCCCAGCAATTTTTATCAAACAGTAAGTTCTTATCCCAAAAGCTGGGATCTTTGGGTTTGTCAAAGACTAGGTTGCTATATTTGTTGACTGTTTTATCCCTTGAACCTAATCTATTCCACTGATCAACTAATCTATTCCTTAGCCAATACCAAATAGTTTTGGTAACTGCTGCTCTATAATATAATTTTAGATCTGGTACAGCTAAGCCACCTTCATTTGATTTTTTTTTCATTAATTCCCTTGAAATTCTTGACCTTTTGTTTTTCCATATGAACTTTGTTGTTATTTTTTCTAGGTCATTAAAATAGTTTTTTGGGAGTCTGATTGGTATAGCGCTAAATAAATAGATTAGTTTAGGTAATATTGTCATCTTTATTATATTTGCTCGCCCTATCCAAGAGCATTTAATATTTTTCCAATTGGTTAGATCAGACTTAATTTGTGTGAAAAGTGGTCTGTAATTTTGCTCATAAAGTTTCTGATTTTCCCTTGGCAGATAGATTCCTAAATATTTTATATTATCAGTAGTTACTTTAAATGGAATTTCTCTTTGTAACTCTGACTGTTGGATTTTGTTAGTGATATATAAGAATGCTGATGACTTATGTGGGTTTATTTTATAACCAGCAACTTTGCTAAAGTTGTGGATTATTTCTAATAACTTTTTAGCAGAATCTCTGGGGTTCTCTAAGTATACCATCATGTCATCGGCAAAGAGTGATAATTTGGCTTCCTCATTGCCTATTCTTATTCCTTTAATCTCTTTCTCAGCTCTTATTGCTATAGCTAGCGTTTCTAATACAATATTAAATAGTAACGGTGATAGTGGGCAACCTTGTTTCACTCCAGATCTTATTGGGAATGGTTGCAGTTTGTCTCCATTACATATGATGCTTACTGATGGTTTTAAATAGATGCTGCTGATTATTTTAAGGAAAAGTCCATTTATTCCTATACTCTCAAGTGTTTTTAATAGGAATGGATGTTGGATTTTATCAAATGCTTTTTCTGCATCTATTGAGATGATCATATGGTTTTTGTTAATTTGGTTATTAACATGGCCAATTATATTGATAGTTTTCCTAATATTGAACCAGCCCTGCATTCCTGGTATAAATCCTACTTGATCATAGTGTATTATCTTGGAGATGATTTTCTGTAGTCTTTTTGCTAATATCTTATTTAAGATTTTAGCATCAATATTCATTAGGGAGATTGGTCTATAATTTTCTTTCTCTGTTTTCAGCCTACCTGGTTTAGGTATCAGTACCATGTCTGTGTCATAGAAGGAATTTGGTAGGACTCCTTCATTCCCTATTTTATCAAATAATTTATATAGCATTGGGGCCAATTGTTCTTTAAATGTTTGGTAAAATTCACATGTAAATCCATCTGGTCCTGGGGATTTTTTCTTAGGGAGTTGTTTAATTGCCTGTTCTATTTCTTTTTCTGAAATGGGACTATTCAAGCAATTTACTTCCTCCTCTGTTAGTCTGGGAAGTCTGTATTTTTGGAGGTAGTCATCCATTTCACTTAGGTTATCAAATTTATTGGCATAAAGTTGAGCAAAATAACTCCTTATTATTTCTCTAATTTCCTCTTCATTGGTGGAAAGTTCTCCCTTTTCATTTTTAAGACTACTAATTTCATTTTCCTCCCTCCTTTTTCTAATCAGATTTACCAAAGGCTTATCTATTTTATTGGCTTTTTCATAGAACCAATGCTCCTTTACTTTTTAACTGGCTCTGTGTCAAATGTGTTTCTTATAAACCATCATATGATAAGATCATGTTTTTTTTTTAATTCACCCTATTATTTGCTTACATTTTATGGGAGCATTCATTCCATTCACATTCACAGTTATGATTACCAGCTATGTATTTCCCTCCATCCTATTTTGTCCCTTGTATATGATTTGTTCTCTCTACTCTTTCCTTAGATGTGTTTTTTTTTTACTTTCCCCATCTAGTACCTTATCTATCACCACTTCCCTTTCTGTTAGCAGTGTTTTTAACTCACTCTATCCACTATCTTGTCTTTTATCACCTCCCCTTTAATTACCTTTTCCCCTAATTTTTCTGTCTTCTCTTCTATCCTGCCCCTCCCTTTTCTTCCTTTCTTGTCTTATTGTTTTCTTTATAGAGTTAGATACATTTCTATATCCAACTAAATGATTAAGTTATTCTTTCTTAGAGCCAAAACTGATGAGATCAACCTTCAGACAATACTCATCACCCACTCTTAATTCCTTCAATTATAATAGGTCTTTTATACCTCTTCATGTGAATTAATTGTCCCATTATACTTCCCCTTCCTTTTTTCAGGACAGACATTCTTCCTCCCTTTAGTGTCTTTTTCTTTCATGTCATCATATCAGAATCCATTCACAACCACACTCTCAGTCCATATGATGCCCCCCTCTTTCTGCCCCAATGATAGATATGGTTCTCAAGAGTTACAGATTTTTTTTTCCCATCTAGGAAAGTAAACTGTTTAATCTTTAAATAACATGCATTTCCCCCTGTTTATCTTTCTATGGTTCTGTGTTTATAGACTAAATTTTCTCTTTTATTTTTTTATAATAGAAATGACTGAAGTCTCTCAATTCATTGAAAATCCATCACCTTCTCTAAAAAATAATGTTGAGTCTCACTGTGTAGTAAATTCTGGGTTGTAACTCTAGGTTCTTTGCCTTCTGGAATATTGTATTCCAGATTCTCCAATCCTTTATTGTAAACTGGAGAGATAATTTAAAATGATTGTTCTACCTGAAAGTCATGACAAAAAAAAAAAGAAAAGAAAAGAGCCTGGATATAATCTTTCAAGAAATTATCAAGAATAACTACCCTGATATTCTAAAACTATAGGGTGAAATAGAAATTGAATGAATCCACTGATTACTATCTGAAATAAATCCCAAAATGAAGAGATAGAAAGAGAAATTCCATTTAAAATATCTGTAGATAATATAAAATATTTGGTAAAATATCTGCTATGATAAAGTCAGGAACTATATTACTACTATTACAAAACACTTTTCACAAAAATAAAGTTAGATATAAACAATTGGAAGAATATCAAGTGTTCATGTGTAGCCTGAGCTAATATAATAAAAATAACAATTCTTCCTAAATTAATCTGCTTATTCAGTGTCATCCTAATCAAACTGCCAAAAATTACTTTAAAGAGCTAAAAAAAATAAGAATTTTAAATGAAATTCAAATGGAAGAATTGAAGGTCAAGGATTTCCAGTGAATTAATGGGGAAAAATGCAAAGAAAGGTGGCTTAGTTATACCAAACCTAAAACTATGTTATAAAATGGTAGTCATCAAATCTATTTAGTATTGGCTAAGAAAAAGAGTAATAGATCAGAGGAATTCACAAGACATAATACTCAATGATTAAAGTAATCTAATATTTGATAAATCCAAAAACTCTAGCTTCTGGGATTAGGACTTACTATTTAACAAAATTTTCTAGGAAAATTGGAAAATATTATGGCAGAATTAAGCACTGATCAACACCTAATATACCAATATAAGGTTGAAATGGGTTCATGGTTTAGACGTAAATCTTGTTGCTTTGTACAATGTTCTCTTAATTCTACTCACTGTCAGTTCATGTAATTTTCTTCAGGCCTTTCTGAAATTATCCTACTGATTGTTTATTATAGAACAATAATATTCCATTACATTCCTGTACTATACATTATTCAGCTATTGCACAACTGATGGGCATCCACTGAACTCTATAGAACTCAAAAAAAAAAAAAGCATAAGGAGATATCATAAGGGATTTAATCAGGTCTATCTGTTTATATTCCTACATAGAAGGATGATATTTGTCCTTTATTATAACTCTCATTATTATGGCAGTTAGAAGAAGTATATATAAACAGAAGGCAGAGGTATAGTTTGAATATGAAGGTATATCTAAAAAATGAAATTAAGTGATGAGAGAGGAATATGCTGGGGGGAAAGGGAAAGGGAAAAGTAGAAGGGTATAAATTATCTGCCATAAAAAGAAACAAGTAAATGTTTTTACATTGGAAGGAAGAAGGAAAAGAGACGGTGAGTGAATGAGTGAACATAACTCTTATCAGAATTAATTCAAAGAGGAAATAACATATATACTCAATATGGAAATAAAATTCTAAATTACCTTGCAGGAAAATAGAAGGGGAATGGGATATGAGAAGGGGGGGGTGAGAACATAGTGGGCATATTGAAGGAGGGAGTGGTCAATAGCAAAATACTTTTGAAAAAGTACAGAGTAAAAGAAGAAATAGAATAGAAAAAAATAGGAAATACAGTTAGCAATAGTAATTGTAAAATGTATTTTGAAACAAGTTTCTCTGACAAAGCCTCATTTCTCAAACATTGAGGGAATTGATTTAAATTTATAAAAAAAAAAATAAAAGCCATGCCCCAATTGATAAATGATCAAAAGATATGATCTATCTTCAAAAAAGATATAAATTTCTGCATACCCTTTGACTTAACAATACCAGTAGTGACACAATCTCAAAAGAGATATATATTTTTAAAAGGAAAAGAATGTATATGTAGAAAAAAATTTTATTGCAGCTCTCTTTTCTGGGCAAAAAAAAAAAAATGGAAATGGAGAGGATGCAAATCAATTGGAGAATGGCTGGATAAAATGTGGTAGGTTATTAAGGTGGAATGTTATCATATAATATGTGTGGGAAATAATGAGCAGGATGTCTCAAAAAAGATCTGGAAAGTGTTCTATGAACTCCAGCAAAGGGAAATGTACTATGTACAAAATAATAGCAACATTCTAGGATGATCAGTTGTTAAACACTTTGCTATTCTCAGCAGTACAATGGTATCCTAGTACTCAAAGAACTTATGAAAAATTCTTTTCATAATCAGAGAAGGAGCTGATTGTATCTGAATACAAATTGAGGCATAGTTTCTCTTTTTTAACTTTTTTTTCTTGAGGATTTTTCCCTTTTAAAGTGGGAGATCCAAGTTTTCTTTCACAATATGACTTTTATGGAAATGTTTACATAAAAATAGTAGAGGAATTAGGAGGAACATATTGAAAATTAATGTGATGTAGAGCTCAAAGGAATCAATAAATTTGAAAGGTAAAATACTTTCCAAAAGCCACATGGTTAATAATTATGAGAGGGGACATTTGAATTGAGGTCTTTCATCATGTCAGATTAGCACTCAATCTGACAGCATCCTGCCTCAGAATAATAGGCTTAAAACATTGTAATTAAATATTAGAAGATATGCATAGAATCACCTTAAAGATTATAGGTCTCTCATAAGAACTCTATAATTCAAGAAATCTAAACAGCACAATGTGAAGAATTGCAGAAGACATCTAAAAATATTGACCACAGTTAATGGACATAATTCTAGTTCACCTCTGCAAAAAAAAAAAAAAAAAAAAAAAATCCTTTACTGCAAATTCTAAGCCATATAGTGGTTAAATTAAACAATTCCATTAAAAATACAAAAACAAATTCTTCAAGCAGATAGAATCAAAACCTTCAAAAATGACAGAAAGGAATATTTGAATAAAGCAAATAATTTGAATAATATAAAACTATTCTGCACCCAAAAAAAAAACTGCAAGAGGGAATGGATTAATGCATAAGAGCAAAGGTGCTCAAAAAGCAAAGCAAGATGATCTCTGCAAAGCTGAGCATAACCATAAATGAAAAAAGATGCATGGTAAATAAAGAAAAGTTCAAAACAGCCCTAAGAAGAAAACCAGTCTTGAATAAATTATTTGATCCTCCAATACCCCTGACCAAAAAAATGTAAGACAAGTAAATAGAGCAACCAAGGAAAGCAATAACAAGAGCACCAAAACAAAAGAACAACATTGAGGCCTTTAAGGGATTTATTTCAAAATACATATGAAAGAGTCATGGGTGAAAGCAGAAGTTTAAAAAATTAGAAATAAATATTATGGATTAAACATCACAATCTTCTGTCTCCAGGTGACTCTGTGTTTGTTGTGGTTCTAGCTTATACAATGAAAGAGCACATAAAAGATGTTAAGGGAGAAAAAAAATAGAGGGCATTGTGATGTATCCTAAACAAATCAAAGGCAAATAGTGAAGGAATGTGTGTATATATATTTTAGCTAAGAACCATTTTTCCATAATTAAATGGGGTAACCTTCACTTGATTAAATAAATCATTTGATTACTCAACTTTCTCAAGTACAATTTAAAAAATATTTTATTGTACCAATTTAAAGCCAAATATGACAAAAATTAATCCTATTGACAGAAATTAATATATATTTATACAACCTACCAAACTCTATTAAAATATGCAAGTCTCAATAATTGGGGAAATGCTAATACTGAGGGTCCAGATGGGTCTAATCTCAGAGGTCTTCATGGATGATAAAAGTTTGAACAGAAATTTACAGGAAAGTAGAGACATGATTTGGCAGCAGGGAAAAAGGAGGGTGATACAGATGGGGAGCATGGCAGGTGTGATGGCTCAAAGGCAGGAATATCATGTGTGAGGGATGACAAATAGGTTTATTTGGCTGAAGTGTGAGTAGAATCTGGGGTGTAGGCATGGAAGCTGTGACTCTCTACACCCCATTAAACAGTCTCTAACATGATTAACTCAATTTATTTCACACAAAACATTCAACAACCAAGATGTAAATTATCCTTTGACTCTTCCCCTGCCACCATCAGTTTTTCTTCCCACTTGATAACCTCTTGTGAGACACAAGTTTTAAGTAACTTTTTTTTTCATTAATAAAAAGAGAGGGAATGGAAAAAAGGGTAGTTGCAAAATGTTCATTTAATAACTACTTTGAAATTACATTGTAGCAGCAAAGCTTGTTTTATGATCAATTCATTTGGGGTTCTATTTAACGAACCACTAAAGAAGAAAAAAGAACAGTTTAGGATGTTCCCACTTACAATGCAATCCCATTCCAGAGACCCAGAAATTATTGTTGGAATGAGACACTCATAGATTTTATATTAACACATATGTGTGTTTCTATAATTGTATTCAAATCCCAGGAAAGAAAAGCTTAGAGGCAAAATATGAAACAAATGAACAGTTTTGTTTACCAAACAGTTTAATCAAACAGTCATTTGTGATCTCTGGTACCAGAAAATAATATCTCTAAAGGAAAAAGCAATAGTGCCCAATATTTATAAGATAGAAAGTCATAATATAATGTATTAAAAGTTGGCTTCATTCTAGCTGTGTGACTCTGGAGAAATTATTTAACATATCAATGCTACAGCCACTTCTATAAAACTATAAGTTGTCAAGAAATTGGTGATATCCAACAGTAGACAACTTCTTCTCCATCAAATTAAGGCATTAGTCTATATACCTATTTGACTATTACTCTGAGTTTACAAAACACTTTTTACACAATAACAATGAAGATTACCTTGTGAAATTGGTAGTATAGCTATTAGGGTTTCCATTTTCCAATTTAGAAAACTGAGATTCACAGAGGTTGAATGATTTGACTTTGTACAGAGGTAAAAATAATGTTAATTGGATGCAAATCCAGGGCCTTTTCTCCTCTGACTTCCAAGTTCAACAGACTCTTCATAACACTACACTATAAATGTGGTAGTTGTTAAGTGGAGAATCTATAAATAAATATAATTTCTTGGTGTTAAAACACCATCTATCATCACAGATTTCAACCCATTTGGTACAAATACGGAGGACTTGACTGAGGTACCTAGAAGGCAAGAGGCTTTCTCAGTAACACAGTGAATACATTTTCAAAGTAGGATTTTTAATTTAGGTCTTCTTTAGTCTAAATTTACAAAAGATATAAGTTTATCTTATATGCCATACTACTATGATTGTTAAATATATATTTACTTACATACATAATTATGTGTGAATATATATTTGTTTTGAAGATAACTGGTAAAATCTAAGGAGCAGAAAAAAACAATATTTTAAGATGATATTATTTTTTTAAAGTAGGGTGAAGGGATTGATTGGGGCTTTGTTCAAAGATGATGACGTTTAAAAGAACTGACTGAATTATTTTAGAGGACGTTTCATTCATTCAGATTGTCAAACCCCAAGTGAGTTCTCCTGCTCTTCTCTATCTTATCAAGAGTACAAAAAGTCCTACTTATGTCTCCATCTGTGGATCTCAAATGTTTCAAACAGTTGTAGATTTCAGTCAATATTTATTAAACCTTCCTTTTACTCAGCACTGTACTATGTCTTAGGCAAAAATATTTCCTTTTCTGCTCTATTAATACACACATATAAAAACCTATTTTAAGCAGCCACAATACACCATCAGTTAAGAACTTACTTAAGAAAAATAAAATGCAGATTATATAGTCAAATAAAATATTTTTTTACATTGATTATACACAATTTTTTGGTCTCATTCTTCACATCTCTTACCATTTTTAGCAGGAGGTAGATTATGTTTCATTATCAGCCCTTTGGAATTCTCATTATTGGTTACATGCAGAACTATTCAATCATATGTGTGTGTGTGTGTGTGTGTTTGTGTCTCTGTGTGTGTATGTGTAAACATCTACTTATACTTTTTATTCACATATTTGATATATTGAATATATTGGATTCCTCAAATTTTCATTTTTGACACATCAAAAACGCTAAACATGATTTTGTTCAACTTCAGAGTTTATTTTATTTAGAAAAATCTCTCCCTTAATCTCCTGCTCTCTGCTCCCCTATTTGCTACTTTTCTTGCTCTCCTGTTTCCCTTTTCAATGAAATGTATTTCTGCAGTTGAACTGTATTTTGTAAAATAAGAATGAGGTTTTACTGTCAGTTGATCCCTGGACCCCTTCCTCCTTGTTTGTAGGAATATCTATTTTATATGAAGTATATGAGGTAATTTTCTTTAAATTCCTCTCCTTTCCCCACTATAATCTTCCTCTCTTCTGTTTGCATTATTAAGATAATCAATATATGGTAGAACATTACCAGGTCCTGCCTGTTCATATTTTTCATGAATTTTTTTCTCTTTTTCCATTAAAAAAAAGAAAAGCAGGAAAAAAAAAAAAAACAGAACATTGTCATGTACCCAAGAGAATATTAGGGAGACTTCAAAATATATAACAAATTACCAGTTTAAGTATGTATGTATACAAGTGTGTATATCTACGCATATGCATATGTATTGTGTGTGTGTGTGTGTGTGTGTGTGTATTAGTAGAAGAAATTATATTCATGAGTTTCTGGGGTTTTTTACTTCTTTGTGAGTTGTTCTTTTATTCTCTGTTGCACACTTTTTAAAAATTTTTATTCTTTTTTTTCTCCCTTTCATTCCCCTACCTCTCCTAAGTTATAGTTAAGTTAGGATACATTTATGTATGCATATATATCTATACACACACATTTTTCCTACACATGATAATTCTTTGCTTTAATTCGTTTTTTAACTTGCCTTGCTATTACTTAACCTCTGCCCAGATGTGAATCCCTCACTTGTCTTTTTCTGCTAGCCTTTGCTTCCCCCTGCACCCATCCTTCCCCCCTTATTTCTTTATAGATTTTGGAGGGTACTATACCCTTCATAGTATATATGTAGTGTTGCCTATTTAACCCATTCCCAATGTGAGTATGCTTTCAAAACTGAGTTCTTCTACCCTTTTTAATACCTCTGTGTCTATTCTTCCTTTTCACATTATTTGTATAACATAATTACTATTTTTACCTTGATGCTTCCCTAATCTTTCTTTTGAGCTACCCAATTGCAGACATCAGTCTTAAACATATAGTATACATTTCCATGTAAAAAACATAGGCAATTTGTCCATGTTAAGTTCTTTGAAACTGATCTTTGATATTGGCTCATATATGTTAAATTTTCTATTGAGTTCGGGTTTGGTTGAAAGTCCTGAAGAATCTACTAGTTTATTGAATGTTTATTTTTTTTCATTCAAGATTTCTCACATTTTTAAATATATACAAAGGTAGTTTTTTATATTCATCACTGTAAACCCTGTATTACAAATCTCTCTCTCTCTCTTCTCCCTGACCCCTTCCCAAGATAGCAAGAAATACAATATAAGCTAAACATGTTCAAAACCTTCAAACACATTTCCATATTTATCATTTTGTGCAAGAAAAATCAGAGGAAAAAAAGGAAAAAAATACATGAGAAAAGAAAAATAAAACAAGCAAATAACAATAACAAAAAAAGGTGAAAAAAACCACACTTCATTTGACACTCATTCTCCATAGTTCTCTCTCTAGATGCAGATATCATTCTCCATCCAATATATCTTGTATATCTTATTTGCATATAGTTATTTTATTTTATCTTCTCATATTATATTTCTATCCATGTTTCATATTTATAATATACTTTAGATGAATATATATTTTAGATTACATATATATATATACATATGTTTGTGCATTATACATGGAAAGAGAGAAACAGAGGCATGAAGAATTTTATCTGATTTTTATCTATCAATTACCCCTTCTGTAAGATTTGTGTATATATAAAAACATATCTGTGTACATATAAAGGTGTAGAGGTATGTATGTATGTGCATCTGTGCACATGCCCATGCTGCCTAAATAGTTGTATCCCAAAAGTCCCCAAAAGTCAGTGTAGTAGAAAGTTTTGATAGCATATACATATCATATAATAATATACAGTATATGTATATGCATAGTTTAATAGATATACATATATAAATACATATATGTATACAGGTATTCTAAGATGGAGAGGAACTAATGATTCTTGTATACAGAATTAAAAACGTTCTCAGAGGCCAACAAGCACAATTGCTTTATTTGACAGAAGAGGGAACTGAGAGGCAGGAAGGTAAGGCATATTACCCATGTGTATTTAAAAAATGTGTCAGAGGGTTTTTGAACTTATAAAGACAGTTTTTCTGCCTCCAAAAACAGTGTTATTTCCCATTTCTGCCTTTTTTCACTGTATTTATTATCACTGATGTAGTTCAACATGTGACATACAGGCATTTTTTTTCTATCAGGATCAAAAGCATGATTTGAACCCAGATTTTTCTGCTCTGAGACTCACATTGCCTACAACATACTGTCTCTCTTAGATAAGAAATACACAAACATACTTATAGATTTGAATCGCTCTTTTATTTCTCCTCTCCCCTGTGGAAACACAAAAGAACAAACCTAATCCTCCTTTTTTTTTCTCCTAGAAAATGGATCTTATTTACTTTTATTATTTTTATAAAGATTTTTATTTTCAAAACACATGCATGCATAATTTCACAACATTGATCCTTGCATATGCTTGTTTCAGATTTTCTTCTCCTTTCCCCTATCCCCTCCCCTAGATGGCAAGCAATTCAATATATGTTAAACATGTTATAAAATATGTTAAATCCAATATGTATAAACATATTTATACAATTCTCTTGCTGCACAAGAGAAGTCAGATCAAAAATAGAAAGTAGATGAATAAAAAAAATGCAAGCAAACAACAACAAAAATAGTGAGAATGTTATGTTGTGAACCACACTCAGTTCCTACAGTTCTCTCTTTGGGTGTAGAAGGATCTCTTCATCACAAGATCATTTGAACTAGCATCAATCATCTCATTGTTGGAAAGAGTCAGTCCATCAGAAGTGATCATCATATAGTCTTGTTGTTGTCATGTACAATGATTTCCTGGTTCTGCTCATTTCACTTAGCATCAGTTCACATAAGTCTCTCCAGATATCTCTGAAATCATACTGCTGATCATTTCTTACAGAACAATAATATTCCATTACATTTATGTACCATAACTTATTCAGCCATTCTCCAACTGATGGGCATCCACTTGGTTACCAATTTCTTGCCACTATAAAAAGAGCTGCCAGAAACATTTTTGCACATGCGGGTCCCATTCCTTCCTTTAAGATCTCTTTGGGATATAGACCCAATAGAAACACTGTTGAGAAAAAACCTAATCCTTCCTTATCCTAAAAAGATCCTAAAAATACCTTGCATGGTTGATATTTTTTTTAAAGAAATCTTCAAGAAAAGCAGTTTTCCTTGATCTTTCTTAATCTAAAATACTTTTGTATTAGAATAGGGATATAAACCTCATTTGTATTTAAATATACCTATCTATCTGCCTCTCTACCATCTATCTATCTATCTATCTATCATCTATCTATCAATCTACCTGTTTGTATTTATATCTGTCTATCATTTGTCTATCTATGCATCTAAATATCTATCTATTTACTATTTGCACTTCAGTTTTGAAAAAAAATGTTTTAATGGTTTCTTGGTCATTCTTTCACTCTGAATTTGAAAGGTTAATATAGCTGAGTCCTCCCTCAAAGAAAGCTATTAGACTACACATAAGAACTTATCTGAATGTTTTTTCTGCCCAAGCCATGTGTATAGGAAGATGAAAATGCCTTGTTATAGTACCTGAAGGACTGATAAAATAAGACTGCTAAAACTAAGTTATATTAGCTTTAAATTAATATTATAGTCCATGTGAAGAAGGAAGGGCACTTATAATAATCAAAGGACTAAAAATCCCATTGTGAGTGTGATGAAATCTATGTGGCCTTTCTTTTGTGGGACCAGCAGTGGATATAAAGCTGTACACCCCTGCAAATCTGAAAAAGCACAACTGGAAGCATTTAGGGCCTTCTGCCACCTTGTTTCCACAAATCTGAAACATAGAATCAGCTGGCTTCATCCTGAAGTATCGTTTCAATATATTAAGCTTCAGATATCTGAATTTTGCATGAACATTGCCTTTCATTTTTATGGTGTGATTCCTGAGAGAGAACAGTTTATGCTGTCATAAAGAATAAAAGTAACCACCTATCCTGAATGCCAATTCAATATGCTGGTTATTATAGCTATTTGTAGACTATAAATTCTTGGACAGCAAAGCTTGCATCTTTATGTATAATTATCTTTCTGAATGCCAGGTTCATTAAACAATTAATATATTTTGAATTGCACTGAATGAAAAGAATGAAAGATCAGTTCATGAAAAGGTTTCAAGTACATTAGGTATGTGAGTGGAGGGAAAGGAGCACAGAGAAAAATATAATAAATCTGAAATTCCAGTGGCCCTCTATTATCCATCAAAATCAATATTGTTAAACAAAGTTTCTCCACAAGATAATGAAATTTATTATGTCCCCATTCTAAAAATGAAGCAAAAGGTCGAAATATTATTGGAATCGCTCAATCTTTACTCTATATTGCTTTCAAGATTTTTGACTTTTTCTAAACCACTTCATTAATTAGATAGAAAATTATTTTCTTTGGCTTTATATCACACTCCTCTTGAAAGCATCAATTTTGCATTTTCACTATTTTCTGAATATCTATATCTGAATGAGTTACTCAATTTAATTGAACATATCTAAGGCTGAAATGGCCAATTTTCTTTTTCTTTTTTTTTTTTTTTTTTTTTTTTTGGTTTAAAGTAATTCTTTTATTGCATGACACAAATTATATAATGCTTCAAATCAATGTTCAAAATCACTTATCTTCATAACTTTGCCTGTAGGGATGACTACAAATGCTACTATACTTTGAAATTTTTTCACCTAGTCAAACTATTCTTTTTTTTTTATTTTTTTTTATTTTTTTTTTTTTTTATTTAATAGCCTTTTATTTACAGGATTTATACATGGGTAACTTTACAGCATTAACAATTGCCAAACCTCTTGTTCATTTTTCCCCTCTTACCCCCCACCCCCAGATGGCAGGATGAAGTGATTTAAATATATTAAATTATAACTTAGATACACAATAAATATACATGACCAAAACATTTTTTGCTTACAAAAGAATCAGACTCTAATTTTTACAATTCTTGGAAAAATCAAAATGCGGTTGCATAAATTAAGGGTTAAATTTAATGTTGGTTTTAGTCATCCGAGTTTTTTTTCTGGGCATAGCTAGCTCAGTTCATTCCCTTTCCATTAGAAATGATTTGGTTGATCTCGTTTGGGTGGCCTGATCCATCAGAACTGGTCATCATCTTATTTTGTTAGTATATAATGATCTCCCTGGTTCTCATTTCCTCAGCATCAGTTCTTAAGTCTCTCAGGCCTTTCTGAAATCATCCTGTTGGTCATTTCTTACAGAACAAAATTTCCATAATTTTTCATATACAATTTATTCAGCCTTCTCCGTGGACTCCATTCGTTTCAGTTTCTAGCCACTAAAAGGGCTGCCACAAACATTCTGCACATACGGCCTTTCCTTCTTTTTAAATCTTTTGGGATATAATCCCAGTATCTCTGGATCAAAGGGTATGCCAATTTGATAACGAGCATAGTTCCAAACTACTCTCCAAAATGGTTGGACCCGTTCACAACCCACCAACAATGCTCAATGTCCCAGTTTTCCACCCTCAACAATCTTTTTTTTCCTTCATCTTGAATCGACGGGTGTGTAGTTATCTTGAGTTGTCTTAATTTGCATTTCTCTGATTAATAATGACTTGGGCATCTTTTCATTGACTAAAATAGTTTCAATTTCTTCATCAAATTGTCTTTCATATCCGCCATTTTCAATTGGAGAATCGATTTTTATAAATTAGAGTTAATTCTCTATATATTTTGGAAATAAGGCCTTTATCAAAGAACCGACTGTAAAATATTTTCCCAGTTTATTGCTTCCCTTCTAATCTTGTCTGCATTGTTTTTGTTTGTAAAAAAACTTTTCGTTTGGTATAATCGGAAATTTTCTATTTTATGATCAGTAATGATCTCTGGTTCTCTTTGGTCAAAAGCCTTTTACAGGTCCGAGGTAAACTTCCTATTTCCTCAATTTATTAATAACATTTCTTTATGCCTGGTCATGAATTTGACCTTTTTGGTGTCGGCGTTAAGTATGGATCAATCCTAGTTTCTGCCATTTGTTTCCAATTTTTCCCCAATTTTTTATCAAACAGTAAGTTCTTATACCAAAAGCTGGGATCTTTGGGTTTATAAAGGAACAGGTTGCTATATTTGTTGACTGTTTTGTCCCATAACCTAATCTATTCCCTTCAATAATCTCTTCCTTAGCCCATACCAAATGTTTTGGTAACTGCTGCTCTAAATATAATTTTTAGATCTGTAAGCTAAGCCACCATCATTTGATTTTTTCATTAATTCCTTAAATTCTTGACCTTTTGTTTTCCATATGGTTTGTTTTTTTTTTCTAGGTTTAAAATAGTTTTTTGGAAGTCTAATTGGTTGGCGCTAAATAAATAGATTAGTTTATAATATTTCATCTTTATTATTTTCCTTGCCCTATCCAAGGCATTTAATATTTTTCCAATTGGTTTAGATCAGACTTAATTTGTGTGAAAAAGTGGTCTGTAATTTTGCTCATAAAGTTTCTGATTTTCCCTTGGCAATAGATTCCTAAATATTTTATATTATCAGTATTCTTTAAAGGAATTTCTCTTTGTAACTCTGACTGTTGGATTTTTTATGATTAAAGAATGCTGATGACTTATGTGGTTTTTTTATAACCAGCAACTTTGCTAAAAGTTTGGATTATTTCTAATAACTTTTTTGAATCTCGGGTTCTCTAAAGATCCATCATGTCATCCCAAAGGTATAATTTTTCCTCATTCCTATTCTTATTCCAATCTTTTTCTCAGCTCTTATTCTTGCTAGTGTTTCTAATACAATATTAAATATAAAGTGATATGGGCACCTTGTTTCCTCCAGATCTTTTGGAATGGTTGCAGTTTGTCTCCATTCATATGATGTTACTGATGGTTTTAAATGATGCGCTGATTATTTTAAGGAAAAGTCCATTTTATTCCTATACTCTCAAGTGTTTTTAATGGATGGATGTTGGATTTTATCAAATGCTTTTTCTGCATCTTTGGATGATCATATGGTTTTTTTAATTTGGGTTTTTAAATGGCCAATTATTTTGATAGTTTTCTAATTTGAACCACCCCATTCCTGGTATAAATCCTCTTGATCATAGTGTTTATCTTGGAATGTTTTCTTAGTCTTTTTGCTAATATCTTTTTAAGATTTTAGCATCAATATTATTAGGGATTGGTTTATAATTTTCTTTCTTTTTTCAGCCTACCTGGTTTTTATCAGTCCATTCTGTGTCATGAAGAATTTGGTAGGACTCCTTCTTCCCTATTTTTATCAAATAATTTATATGGGTGGCCCAATTGTTCTTTAAATGTTTGGTAAAATTACATTAAATCCATCTGGTCCTGGGGGTTTTTTTCTTGGGGTTGTTTAATTTTGTTCTTTTCTTTTTTCTGAAAGGGGGACATTCAAAAATTACTTTCCTCTTTAGTCTGGGAAGTCTATATTTTTTGGAGGTATTCCATTTCCTTAGGTTATCAAATTTATTGGCATAAAGTTGACAAAAAACTCTATTACTCTAATTTCCCTTCCTTGGTGGGAAAGTTCTCCTTTTTCATTTTTAAGACTACTAATTTCTTTTTCCTCCCTCCTTTTTCAATCAGATTTCCAAAGGCTTATCTATTTTTGGCTTTCATGAACCAATCTTAGTTTTTAAATTAGTTCAACAGTTTTTTCTTTCAAATGTTTAATTTCTCCTTTTAATTTTAAATTTCCAATTTAGTATTTGATTGGTGGTTTTAATTTGGTCTTTTTTTAGTTTTTTTAGTTTTAAGCCCAAATTTAATCTTTGCTTTCTCTGTTTTTTCAATAAGCCTCTGGGAATAAAATTCCCTCTTTTACCCTTTGGCTATCCCACAAATTTTGGTATGATGTCTATATTTTATTATCTTAGTGAAATTATTAATTGTTCTAATTTGCTGCTTCAAATTTCTTTAAGATGAGATTTTTGTTTCCAATTCTTTTTGGTCTATTTCCCCTTTTTTGTTGTTGTTTTTTTGCATCAGATCAAAAGAAAGCATTTACTTTTCTGCTTTCTTGCATTTAATTTGGGTTTTATGTCCTTTAGCAATTTTTTGAATGGGTTTCATGAACTGGGAAGAAAGTTAATTCCCTTTCATTTTTTCTCCAAAGTCCCACATCCTAATTTTTCTAATATTTTTCTTCTTTTTTCTTTCTTTTTGTTTTTGTGGTTTTTTGGGTCTAATTCTGAGGTGCAAGGTTGGGATCTCCCTCTTTACAGTTTTGTTGTCTATTTCCTTCCCTTTACTTTCTTTGGAAGTTGGGTGCCATACCATGGTGCTTTTTTTAATATTGATTTGCCGTTGTTTTCTCCCTTTGGGATGTAGTTTCCTTCCCTTTATCCTTTAATTGATCAATTTTTTCTTTTGCGTCGAGATAAGGATGGCTCCCTCTTTTTGACTACCTGAACATAATAGATTTTGCTCCAGCCTTTTACCCTTTCATTGTATCCCCTGCTTTAAATGTGTTTCTTTGTAAAAAATTTGAGGGTTCGACTTTTGTCCAGTCTGCTTCTGCCTCCTTTTATGGGGGGTTTCCCATTCCTTTGGGTTGGGATTACAAATCTGTTTTCCTGCCATCCCTTAAAACCCCCAGTTGTGCTTTCTTTTCTTTTCCCCCCCCTCTTTCCCCTTTTTTAAACATGTGCCCTCTTGTATCCCGATCTTATCCTCTTTATATTCCCTTGCCCCCTTTGGTCTTTCCCCTTCCCCCTTTTTCTTTTTCTTTCCCTTTTCCTCTCCCCCCGTTTTTAATGGGCAAGGGGGTTTTCTCTAAAACAAATGTCAATTATTTTTTCTTTGGAGCCAACTCAGAGTAAGATTCACACAATGTTCCTCCCCCTCTCTAAATTCCCTCAGATGTATAGTTTCCTTTTCTTTGTGGGATGTGGTTTCCCTCTTTTTTCCCTCCTTCCCACCTTATTCTGCCACATCCCTTTTTCCATATCTACTTCCTTTTTATGTTAATAGTCAATCAAATTTTAATGTATTCTTTTTGTCATCCACAACAGAAATACAATTCTCAAAGGTTTTTTACCTTTTTGCATCTCTTGGTTCTTTCTTGGAGATAAATTTTTTTTTTAATTCTGGTTTTCTTCAGAAACAAAGGAATTCATTTGTTTCATTAAATGTCCATCTTCTTCCCTGGAAGAAAATGCTCAGCTTAGCTGGGTAGTTTTTCTTGGCTGCATCCCAATTTTGTGCTTTCAGATATCTTTCCAGGCCCTTCTTTCCTTTAATGTGGGCAGCCGATCTTGGGTGATCTATTGTGGCACCTCCGTATTTAAATGGTTTTTGGTGCTTGAAAATTTTTTCCTTAATCTGATGTTCTGAAATTTTGCCAATATTCCTTGGGGTTTTTTATTTTGGGTTTCTTTCAGAAGGTGTTCGATGAATTCTTTCAATGCCTATTTTACCTTCGTTCTTTTACATCTCTTTGATGATTTCTTGTAAAATAGTATCTGGCTCTTTTTTTTTTCATGTTTTCAGAAAGTCAATAATCCTCAGATTATCTCTCCTGTCATTTTCAAGTCTGTCTTTTTAAATAGATAATTCATGGTTTTTCAGTTTGTCATTTTTTTGTTTTAGCTTGACTGATTCTTGTGTCTCAGTGCATCATTGTTTCAATTTGTTCAGTTCTAATTTTTAAAAATTATTTTCTTCATTAGCTTTTTTTACTTCTTTCTGTATATGTCAATTAATTTTTTGGAAATGTATTGTTTTGGTCTGTGAATTTTTTCCATTTAAATTTTTTTTTTTGTAATTTTTTCTTTTTCAATTCCAAGATCCTACTTTCTTGCTTTCTTTGTCTTTTTCAATTCCGGATCCTACTTTCTTGGAGTTCTTTGTCTTTTTCAATTCCACAAATCCACTTTTTAGTGAATTCTTTATGTTTTCAGTTCACAATTCTTACTTTCCCAAATTTTTCTTTTTCCAATTCTATTTCAGGAAGTTGTTGCTCTCTTATGGCTTCTCTTTCCTTTCCCCATTTATCTTCTAACTCTCTTTTGGGACTTTTGGTCTCTTCTTAAAACATTATGTAAAGGAGGAAATCTGATGCATTTTTTGCTTTTGGGTCTCTTCCGTTTGCTGACCTGTCTTTTCTGCATGAAGCTGTGGATCGTTCTCTTCATCTTTTTTCATGTTTTGCCTTTGGGTATTCTTTAGGCAAGGGGTTCCAGCTTCCTCTGCAGAGCAGGGAAAGATTTGATTTCCACTCTGAGGGTTGGGGTTAGTGAGAGTTTTCCCTTCCCCCAACGGAATGGATTCAACCTTGAAACTATCAAACCGAAAGGGCTGGTGGATTAGCGATTGCCCTCGGCTAGGACTAAGGGGTGAAAGTGTCACTGCCCAGGCCGTCTTGTGGGACTGTGGTTTGCCTGACCCGGACCACAGCGGGACCGCGGCCCAAACTCTGCCCACATCTCTGCCTGATGAAATCGGCCCTGGAAAACTCTATGGCCCTAAGCCAGGCTCCCCACTGGCAGATTGGGGCTCGGGCCGTCCTCCTGCTGTTTGGGATCACAACCCCGGGGGCCCCGTCTGGGGTTGGGGCTGCACCTTGTGCTGGGATCTGTGCTTTCACCCCTCGGTTTGAGACTCTCCTGGCCTTTTCTCTCCCCTGTCTGCCGATCCCCCCCTGGCCCGGAACCAACCTTTTTGGCGGACTGCGGTTTTCTTGGGCCGGTGATTGTTCCTTCATCTTTACAGTTGGCAGTCAAGACTTTTTTTGATGATAATATTGATAAAGGGTAGAAGAGCGAAAATTTGTCTTCTCCGCCATCTTGGCTCCGCCCCCTCCCAATTTTCTTATAAAACTTATTTTTCTTATGAAGTCCTTATTTTAATGAAGAACACTGCTGATGGAGAACTTCTAGGGGTATAGTCAAAATGGTAGAGTAGAACAAGCAGCCAGGCTCCCTAATTATTTTCCAACAAACAACTTTCTATTCCTTCAATAAAAATCTGAAGAAGCTGGGCCAACAAAAGGTCAAGGTGAGAGATTTTTCTACCTCAAGGTATTTTTGGAAGTCAGAGGGCACTGTGGTGTGGGTATGTCCCAAACCACATGAAGCAATAACAATATCTGTGGGTCTTGGAGGAAGCAGCAACGGCAGGAGCTCCCAAGTCTGAAGTGGAGATGCAATTTGTCAACTAGTCAGAAAGAGATTATAGAAAACTTCTGTTCTGGTGCTGGATGCAGAATAAAACACTGTTTGGCAACTCCATTCCACAAACCCATTTCTATATCACAATTTCAGCATAAAGAGCACTTAAGGACATGAGGGATTAGGGGCACTGTGGAGCAGTATTGCTTGCTGTGTCAAAGTATCAGGGACTTTTCCTGGGTAAGGACCAGAGCATAGACTAGAAGAGTGAGAGTAAAGTGTGAAACAAGGGCTCCACCCCAATCTGAACACAGTCAATATGTTTAACATAAGGCTATAAAACTAAGCAAACAACAACAAAAACAACAACAAAATCTGACTATAAAAAGCTACAGTGGAGACAAGGGAGACACAAATTCAGAAGAAAGTAATTTCAAACCAAGTACAAGAAAAAGCTCATTTAAAAAGGGAATTGAAAACAAGTCCAATAAGAATTTTTGAAAAAGTTAAAATGGTTTAAGAATAGAGTGCAAAAAAATTAAAAGCAATCAAAAAATCATGATAGAGAAAAAGTGAAAGGTAAGAAAGAAAGATGTATTGGGAAAAAAGAGAAGGGAGAGAAAAAATGGAGAAAACTAAAACAAAAAAGGTAGGAGAAAGCAGTTTTTTAGAGAAAGAGAAAATGGTAGGAGGAGAATGTGAAAGGATATATCTCATTTTCATATAAATTGGTTCAAAAAAGGAAGAATATATATTCAAACTCAATAAGGTTAAGAAATCTATCTTGCCTATGAAGGAGTTAGAAGAGGAAGGGCATAGAAAAGAGGGGTTAATGAATGGGAGAGCAGATTGAGGGAGGAAGTGGTCAAAGTGGTTAAAGTGGTTAAAGAAGGGGCAGACTTTATAAAAAGAGGTGAGAAAAATACACAGAAAAAAAAAAAAAAAGGATGGAGTGAAAGCCACAGTTAATCATAACTGAATTTCAATGGGATAAACTTACATATAAAACATAAGTAGTTTGCAGAATTTATTAGAAACCAGAAACAAACAATATATTATTATTGTTTTTCATTTTAATTCTTTTTTATTAAATTTTCATTTATTTAAAACTTAATATAAAAACCAAGACAGTCATGTGCCTAAACCAAACATCAGAGAGGATTCAATAACTATAAATTTCCATTTCAAGAAAGCATATATAATAATAGAAGATATTATATTCATGACTATACAACTTTGCTTCATTATAGTTTATTTTTTTTGTTCTTTACTATGCACTTTTTACTTTATTTTTCTTAATTTTAATTACAAAGAACATAGTACGTGCTTAATAAAAGTTTGTCAAATATGTATGCAGTTATTGCTTCAGTAGGTATCTAATGACCCAACTTCCCTTACTTCTACCATATCACCTTTCCTTCACTCCCCTGATCTGGTTCATAAATGTATCCATTAACCTTTGGATGCAAATTGGGATTTAGGCTTTAGCTGTGATACTATGTTGGCTATTCTTGTTATTCCACTAAATTCTCAGAGGATCTAAATTATCTATCATCACAGGCTCATGTAAACTATAAAACTATAAAAGGGCTGGATTTCTTGTGGCACTTAATATCTTTTTTTTAAATAGCTTTTTATTGACAACATATGCATGGTTAATTTTTCAACATTGACCCTTGCATCTATTCCAACGTTTTCCTTTCTTGCCTCCATCCCCTTCCCTAGATGTCAGGCAGTCACATACATGTTAAACATGTTAAAGTATATCTTAAATATAATATATGTGTACATATTTATACAGTTCTCTTGTTGCACAAGAAAAATTGGATATAGAAAGGTAAAAATAACCTGGGAAGAAAAACAAAAATGCAAGTAGTGCACACTCATTTCCCAGTGTTCTTTTGCTGGGTGTAGCTGGTTCTGTTCATCACTGATCAACTGGAACTGATTTAGATCCTCTCATTGCCGAAGATAGACACTTCCATCAGAATTGATCCTCCTATAGTATTGCTGTTGAAGTGTATAATGATCTCCTGGTTCTGCTCATTTCACTTAGCATCAGTTCATGTAAGTCTCTCCAAGCCTCTCTGTATTCATCCTACTGGTCATTTCTTGCAGAACAATGATATTCCATAATATTCATATACCATAATTTACTCAATCATTCTCCAATTTATGGGCATCCATTCAATTTCCAGTTTCTTGCCACTATGAAAAGGGCTATGGTGCTTTTATGTTAAAGAATTTCATAGAAATCAAGTCTCATTAAGGAACTGGAAATTGAGTGGATGCCCCTCAGTTGACAAATGGCTGAACAAGTCATGTTATATAATGTAATGAAATGCCATTCAAACAATATATTATTAAGAAGAAATATACTTGCAATATAGAGTCATGTACAAAGTTAAATTAAAAGCCTGAATCAGAATCTATCATACTTCAGCTGAAATGAAAAAGTTACGAATAGCAATCATGATTTCAGACAAAACAAAAGAAAAAAAAATAAGGATTGGAATGAAAACTCTGTCTTATTAAAAGGAATCATAGGCAATGAAATAATGTTAATAGTAAATACAAATGCACCAAACAGCATAGCCTTCACCTTTTCCCCCCAGCCCAATTAGGGCTAAGGGACTTGCCCAAAGTCACACATCTAGTGTTAAGTGTCTGAGACCAGATTTGAACTTGTCCTCCTTATTTCAGGGCTGGTGCTCTATCCACTACCCAACCTACCTGCCCCAAGCCTGAAAATTCTTAAAGGAAAAGTTAAATGAGTAACAAGGGGAAACAAACAATTATGTTATACTTAACATTCTAAGAGCCAGTCAGATACAACAATAAAATTATAAGAAAGAAGTTAAAGAGATGAATAGAATTTTAGAAAAATGAATTTATGATAGGCCTTGGAGAAAAATTAATGGAAATAGAAAGGAATATACTTTTTTTCTCAGCTATACATGACACTTTCAAAAATCTAACTATGAGCCAAGGCATCAAAATCTCACAATTAATGCAGAAAAGCATTAATTTCAGACAATAAGGCAAAACAATTGCCAATTAAAGAGCCGTAGGAGCATAAATGAATTGAAAACTAAATAATTTAATCCTAAGGAATGAGTGCATCAAAGAACAAATGAGAAAAATCATTGGTAATTTCATTAAAGAGAATTACTTAGGTGAAACAACATACCCAAATCTATAGGATGCACCAATGCAATAATTAGGGGAAAATGTATATGTTTAAACAGGTACATCAATAAAAGTAAGAATGCAAAGTTCAATAATTTGGATGGACAACTTTTTAAAAAACAATACCAATAAAAACACTAAAAGATGTGTTCATGGGGGGAAAATAAAATAGATAAACAATTGGCTTGTTTGATTTTTTAAAAAGAAAGCAAAATATCAAATTTATAAATCAAAAATGAAGATGATGAATGCAATACCCAATGAAGGTGAATTTAAGGCAATTATTAGGATTTATTTTGCCCAGTTAGATTCCAGAAAAACGATGATCTAAATGAGAGATTATTATTTATAAAAATATAAACTGCTCAGTTTAACAGCAAAGGAAATAGAATATTTAAATGACATTATCTTTAAAAAAGAAACTGAATAAACCATCAGTGAACTTCCCTAGAATAAAACCTCAGGACCAGATGGATTAAAAGTAAATTCTATCGAGCATTTAAGAACAATTAATGCCAATAGTATATAAACTATTTGAAAAAAAGAAAAAAAAGTCTTATCAAATCTTTTTTTAAAATCCAATATATGCATACATATTTATACAATCATCATGCCACACAAAAGAAAAAGTGAAGCAAAATAAAATGCAAGCAAACAACAACAAAAAGAGTGAAAATACTATGTTGTGAATAACACTAATTTCCCACAATCCTCTCTCTCTGGGTGAGGAATGATTATCTTGGTCACTTAACAATTGGAACTGGTTTGAATCATTTCATTGTTGAAGAGAGCCACATCCATCAGAATTGATTATCATATAGTAAAGGTTGTTGCCATGTATAAGATCTCCTGTTTCTGTTTAATTTCACTTTGCATGAGTTCATGTAAATGTCTCCAGGCCTCTCTTAAATCATTCTGGTTTTTTTTTTTTCCGTATAAAACAATAACGTTCCATAACATTCATATACCATAACTTATTCAGCCATTCTCCGATTGATGGGCGTACATTTAGTTTCCAGTTTCCCGCCATTACAAAAAGGGCTGCCACAAACATTTTTGCACAAGTAGGTCCTTTTCCCTCCTTTAAGATCTCTTTGGGATATAAGCCCAGTAGAAACACTGCTGGGTTAAGGGTATGCACACTTTGATAACTTTTTGATCAAAGTTCCAAATCTCTCTCTAGAATGGTTGAATCCATTCACAGTTCCACCAACAATGTATCAGTGTCCCAGTTTTCCCACATCCCCTCCAATGTTCATCATTATCTTTTCCTGTCATCTTAGCCAATTTGAGAGGAGTGTAGTGCTGTCTCAGAGTTGTCTTAATTTGCATTTCTCTGATCAAAAGTGATTTAGAAGACCTTGTCATATAACTAGAAATAGTTTCAATTTCTTCATCTGAAAATTGTCTCTTCATATATTTTTACCATTTATAAATTGGAGAATGGCTTGCATTCTTATAAATTTGAGTCAATTCTCTAATATATTCTAATATCAGAACCTTTGAATATAAAAATGTTTTCCCAATTTATTGCTTCCCTTCTAATCTTGTCTGCAGTAAGTTTTGTTTATACAAAAGCTTTTTAACTTAATATAATCAAAATTATTTATTTTGTGGTCAATAATGATCTCCAGTTCTTCTTTGGCCATGAATTCCTTCCTCCTTCACAGATCTGGAAGATAAACTATCTATGTTCTTCTAATTTGTTTATAATATCATTCTTTATGTCTAGATCATCATGAACCCATTACTACCATATCTTGGAATGTGGTGTTAGGTATGAGTCAAGCCCTAATGTCTTTCATAATAGTTTCCAATTTTCCCAGTAGATTCTGTCAAATAGTGAGTTTCTATTTTCCCTTTTATTAACCTACCCCTTCCCTTTTGCCTTTTCCCCTTCCACTTTCCCATAAGGTGAGAGAAGCTTCTCTGTGAAGCCATATATGTCTAATATTCTCTCTTTAACTGAAATCTGATAAGAGTAAGATTCACACATTCTTCCTGCCCCTCCCTTCTTTTGCTCAATTATAATGGGTTTTCTTTGCCTCTTTGTGAGATGTAATTTCCCTCATTTTACCTCCACTTCCCCCTTTTTTCTGGTGTAATCTCTTTTCCACCTCTAGTTTCTTTTTTGTAACAGCAAAATCAAATTAAAGGGCACTATCTATGTATACCATAATAGAGATACAGTTCTCAAGATTTCTTTCCTTTTTACCTTTTATGCGTTTCTTGAGTTTTATATTTAAAAGTCATTTTTTTGTTCAGCTCTGGTCTTTTCATTAGAAATAAATGGAATTCAACTATTTCGTTGAATGTCCATCTTCTTCCCTCAAAGAAAAAAAAAAAAAAAACTCAGTTTAGCCAGGTAGTTTATTCTTGACTGCATTCCAAATTACTTTGCCTTCCAGAACATCAGATTCCAGACCCTTAGATCCTTTAAGGTGGAAGCTGCTATGTCCTGGGTAATCCTTATTGTGGCTCCTTAGTATTTGAATTATTTTTTCTGTTTGCTTGTAATATTTTCCCTCCATCCAATAGTTCTGAAATTTAGTCCTGGTATTCCTTGGAGTTTTAATTTTAGGGGCTCTTTCAGGAGATGATTGGTGAATTCTTTCAATGGCTATTTACCTTCTGATTCTATGATATCAAGGCAGTTCTCTTTGATGATTTCCTGAAAAATAATGTCTAGGGTCTTTTTTACATCATGGTTTTCAGGAAATACAAGAATCTTTAGATTATTTCTTCTAGATCTATTTTGTAGGTCAGTTGTTTCCCAACTAGGTATTTTACATTTTCTTCTATTTTTTTCATTTTTCTTTTGGTACTGCTTGATTGATTCTTGATGTCTCATTGAGTCATTAATTTCCATTTGTTCAGTTCTGATTTTTAGTGAATTATTTTGTTCATTTGCTTTTGTTAGTTCTTTTTGTATTTTCCAATTTAATTTTTAAATGAGTTGTTTTGTTCTATGGATTTTTTCCATTTCAAAAATTCTGTTTTTTAAGGAGCTATTTTCTTTTTCCATTTCACAAATTCTTTTTTTTTTTCAGGGAGTTGTTTTCTTTTTCCATTTTGTCAACTTTATTTTTAAGGAGTTATATGTTTGCTAGTTCACTAAGTTTATTTTGTAATGAATTTTCTTCAGATAATTTTTGTATTTCCTTTTCCAAACCCTCTTGTAAAGTTCTCATTTCCTTTCCCCATTTTTCTTCTAGCTCTCTCTTAAGATCTTTTAAAATTGGGCGGAGCCAAGATGGCGGAGAAGACACACGTGACTTTCTAAGCTCTTCTCTTACCCTCTTTATCAATATTATATCGAGCCTCAAAAATAGTCTTCACTGCTTCAATTCGTAAAGATAAGAAGTAGTACAACTCAACAGCCGAAGAAAATCTGCAGTCTCGCCAAAAAAAAGGTTGGTTCTGGGGCCAGGGGGGAGATCAGCTCATACTGGGAGAGAAATTAGGTTCTGAGGAGAGCCTCAAACCGAAAGTGAAAGCATAGATCTCAGCACAAGCTGAAGCCCCAACCCGCAGTACGGGCTTTTCCTTGGGGCAGTTGGGATCTTGCAGGAGGACGAAGCCCGGGTTAGCCTCCAATCTGCACAGTGGGGAGCTCGGCTTGGGGCCATAGAGCTTTTCCAGGGCCAATTTGCATCAGGCAGAGACGCTGGGCAGAGTTGGCAGCGGTCTGTGGTCTGTGGTCAGCTGCTAATACTCACAGTCCCACAAGAGGCTCCGGCCTGGGGCAGTGATACTTTCACCCCTTAGTCTCTAGCCGAGGCAACGCTAACCACACAGCCCAACTGGGCACTTCAATAGCTCGGCTAGTGCTGAATCCACTTCCTGTTGGGAAGGAGGCTCTCACTCAGAGCACTCCCATACCTCGAGGCCGAAATCAGTTTAATCTCCTCCCTGCTCTGCAGAAGTGAAACCCTTGCCAGAGACATACCCTAAAGGCTTAAAACATGAATAAAAAGATGAAAAGAACATCCCACAGCTTCTATCAGAAAAAAGAGCAAGTCAACAAACCTGAAGAACCTCAAACAGCAAAAATCATCACACTGTCCCTCCTTACATGATCTCTCAAGAAAGACCATTAAAAGTCTCAAAGAAGTTAGAAGATAAATGGGAAAGAAAAAACCACAAAAAACAACTTCCTACAAGAAGGTAAAAATCAAGGAAAATGGAAACAAAATTAGTGAAAAAAAAAAACTCCCAAAAAACTGAATTGAAAAAAAATAATTCACCTTTAGAAATGAAAAAAATTCCACAAACCAAAAACAAACATTTAAAAACCCAATACATATACAAAAAAGAAAAAAAGCCATGAAAAAAAATTTTAAAATTAAAACAACAAAAGAAACTAATGATTCAATTAGACAGCAAGAACAGTTCAACAAAACAAAAAAGACAAACGAAAAACCATGAAATTACTACTTGCAAAAACAAACTTGAAAAAATAATCAAGAGATAATCTGAAAGGATTATTACTTCGAAAAACAAAAAAAAAAACCTAAAAACTATTTTCAAAAATCATAAAGAAAAATGCCAGACAATAAACCAAAAAAAACATTAAAAATCCACCTGAACACCCTAAAAAAAAACAATTCCAAAAAAAACCCAAAAATTGCAAATTTCCAGAAAAAAAACATTTATTTTAGAAAAAAAAAAATTTACCAGCAAAAAAAAAAAAAAAAAAAAAACATTTAACATATGATCCCAATATGATCACCTGCTGCCTCTACATTAAAAAAAGAAGAAAATAAAAATCCCAAAGGCAAAAAACCTTCATGCAGCCAAGAAATAAACTCCTCATTGTTAACTCAAAAAAAAAAGCCATTTTAAAAAAGTTTCACCTCTGAAGAAAAAAAAAAAAAAATTGACTCCAAAAGAAAAAATAAAAGCCATCAAAAATAAAAATAACCAAAAGTATAAATTTGTAAAACAAAAAAATAATATATAATTTATTGAAACAAATAATATAAAAAAAAGTAAATATGGAAAAAAATGAATCAAAAATAAAAAAGGATAAAAAAAACCACATCCCAAAGGGCAAGAAACTATAATATAAGGAAAAGAAGGGAAACATTGTTGAATCTTACTCATCAAATTGCTCAAAGAAAAAATTGACTTTAGAAAACCGCCCCATTAAAAACCAGAGAGGAAAAGGAAAAGAAAAAAGAAAAAAAAAAAACCAAAGGGAGGAGGATAAAAATAAGCATCATACAAAAGTACATAAGTAAAAAAAAAAAATGGTGGCAAAACAAAGAAATCTGGGTATTCTGCAGAAATACAGTGTAGAAAAGTAAGTAAAAACCATACCAAGCAACAAAAACTATCAAAAAGTCAAACCCAAAAACAAAAACACATTTAAAGCAGAATACATATGATAAATAAAAGGCTGGAGCAAAATCCCTTATTATGCCAGGTTAAGTCAAAAACAGGGTACCATCCTTATCCAGACAAGCAAAATAAAAATGACAATTAAAAGAAAAAGGAAAAAACACATCCGCAAAACACAAAAAACAAGCAAAAATCAAAAAACAATAGCACCAAGTGAGCTTCCAATTCCTAAAGGAATAAAGATTGCAAGAAAAATAGAAAAAAATGTAATAATAGAATCCAACTCACAAATTAAAAAATCAAACCACAAAACAAAAAAAAGAAAAAGAAGAAAATAATATTGAAAAAAAAGTTTGACGAAAAAAAGAAAAAAAAGAATTATACCTCTTGCAGAAATTCAAACCCATTCAAAATACCCCATAACGACATAAACTTAAATGCAAAAACAAAAAAAAAAGCTTCTTCATTCAAGCCCCTAAAATTCACAAAAAAGAGAATAGACCAAAAAGTAAAAACTAAACAATCCATCTTAAAGAAATATTGGGAAGTAGGAAAAAAATACAAAAAATAACACTCAAGAAAATTGACCAAGATGAGAAACATCATACCAAAATTGTGAGAATGCAGCCAAAAGGAAAAAGAAATTTATACCTTGAGGTTACTTGAATAAACCAGAGAAAGAAAAGATTAATCAATTGGCTTGAACAAAAACTAAAAGACACAATAAAAATCCCCAATCAATACTAAAGAAATTCTAAAATAAAAAAGAAAAAATATTAAAGTAAAAAACTATTAACAAAAATAAAACTTAAAGTTGGTTATGAAAAGCCAATAAAAGTATAAGCTTTAAATCATTAGAAAAAAGAGAGGAAAGAAATTATAAAGTCTTAAAATAAAAAAGGGAATATTTCCACCAATGAAAGGGAAATTTGAGAAAATAAGACACTTTACCAAATTTATGCCAATAAATTTAAACCTATGGGAAAAAAAAGATGACTACTAAAAATATAGACTTCCCAGACTCCCAAAAAAATTGTTGAAATCCCAAATTTCAAAAAAAAAAAGGCATTAAACAATAAGAAAAAAACCCAAAGTGGATTTATAGTAATTTACCAAAATTTAAAGAACAATTGGCCAAGCATTAAAATATTTGATAAAAAGGAATGAAGGAGTCCCATAAATCTTTCAGTAAACAGTAACAAATACCTAAACCAGTACTTTGAAAAATAAGAAGAAAATTATAGAAATTCCTATTTGAAAATTGATGAAAATTAAATAAATATTAGCAAAAACTACAGAAATCCATCCAAATAAACACTATGATCAAAGAGGATTTACCAGGAATGATTTCAATATAGAAACAATCAATATAATTGCCATGTTAAAACCAAATTAACAAAACCAAGAATCATTAATAGATCAAAAAAGATTTGGTAAAATAAAATTTTTAAAACACTTGAGAGTTAAAGGAATAAATGGATTTTTTTAAATAATCAAAGCACTATTTAAAACATAGTAAGTCACTTAGAACAATCAACCATTCCAAAGATTGAAAAAAGGTTGCCATATCAACAGACATTTAATATGAAATTAGAAAGCAGCTTTAGAAAAGAGCTAAAATTAAGAATAAGAAAGAAATGAGAAACCAAAATTACCACCTTCCAATGACAGATGTATACAGAAAAACCCAGAGATTCTGAAAGTTAAGAAAAACCTAACTTTAGCAAAGGTGGGTTAAAAATAAACCACATAATCATCAAATTTCAATATCAAACTAACAAATCCAACAGTCCGAGTTACAAAGAAATTCATTTAAAAAGTAACACTGTAATATAAAATATTTAGAACCCTTTCCAAAGGGAAAATCAGAAACTTTATGACAAAATTACAGGACCAATTTTTAAAAATTAAGTCTGATCTAACCAATTGAAAAATATTAAAAAGCTCTTGACAGGGCGAGCAAAAAATAAGATGACAATATTACCTAAACAATCTTATTTATTTAGCGCATACACAACAGATCTTAAAAACTATTTTAATGAACAGAAAATAACAAAAGTCTATGGAAAAAAACAAGAATTTCAAGGGAATTAATTGAAAAAAAATTCAAATTGTGCTTATTATAACAATTATATTTATAACAAGCAATTACAAATATTTTAAAAGAATAGATTATTTTGACAGGAATAATTTTCAGGATAAACCAGTATCAATTATATAATATTTTGGACAAACCAAAGATCCCAGCTTTTGGGATAAGAATAATGGTTTGAAAAATTGGAAAAATTGGAAACTAATTGGAGAAACATGATTGATCCATACCAATAATAAATAAAAGGTCAAAATTTCAGACCTAGGATAAAGAATAAATTTATTAATAAATGAGGAACAAAATATTTCCAGGACCTGTAGATGATATGAAGGTACACTGAAGAGAATTTTGGAAAATCACTAAAAAAACTAATTGAAACAATTTTTAAAAATTTGTCAAGTTGCACATGATAAAATAAAATTACATAAGTCAACATTTCTATTTACTACCAAAAAAAACCATTAGGAAAAACTAGAAAGAAACAATTTTTTTTAAATAACTGCAGACAAAATATAAAATGTTTCAGAGAGACAAATCCAGACTATATGAATATGCTCAAAAAGCATTACTCATAAAAATAAGGACAAATACAAAAAAACTTGAAAATATGAATTGTTCATGACTAGGATGAGCTAATATAATAAAAATGACAATTCTTTCTAAATTAATTTGCTTATTCCATGCTATACCAATTAAGCTACTAAATAATTATTTTATCCAATTTCAAAAATTATCACAGAATTCATCTGGACAAATCAAGAATATCCAGTGAATCACTGGGAAAAAATGTGGAGCAAGGTAACTTAATAGTAATTTGCAACTCTGTTACAAAGCAGTTATCTTCAAAATATTCTTTAAGTAGTTAAGAAATAAGGTGGTGGATTAGTAGAACAGATTTGGTACACAATGATTAGCAGTCAAGTACCATTATCATCTAGTGTTTGATATATGCAAAGATCTCAATTTTTGAGATAAGGGTTCACTAATAGGCACAAATTTCTGGAAAAAAAAACAAAACTAAAAAACAGCTTGATAAAGACTGAGCCATCTCGCAAAGTATACCAATATAAGGTCAAAATGAGTACATTTAAACATCAGAGGTGATATAATAAGTAAGTTAGGAGAGCATAAACATATTTGGCAGATTTATGGATAAGGGAAGAGTTTATAATTTAAAAAGTGAGATTACAGAAAGCAAAATAATTTTATTATTACATGAAATTTTTAAAAAATGAAACAAAACCAATGCAGGAAAAAAAAGAAAAAACAAGAAACTAGAGAAAAATTTTTACAGCAACCAAAATGGTAATTTCTCAAATAAATGGGAAACTGAGCAAAATTTATTAAAGTAATTGTTTAATAAAATAAATTCATAACTTAATTTTATTAAAATATCCATCTCTTAATTGGTAAAATGGCAGATTTTCAAAATAAAAAACCAAAAGTATAGAAAGTAACATAAAAAATGTTCTAATCACTATTGATTACTTAACTGCAAATTATAATACCCTTGAGGTACTACTTTAGACATATCCGATTGGCAAACATGTCAGAAAAAGAAAATGATAAATAAATACTAGAGAGAATTCAAAGAAATAGATACAGTAATGCACTATTGTTATAGTCATGAAATGGTCACATTATTCTAAAGAAAATTTTAGAACTATACCTAACAGGCACATATTGCACATACACTTTAATACAGCAATATCATTACTATTTCTTATTCAAACTATTCTTATTCAAACTTCTCCCACATAAATACTCTATCATTTATACTAAAAACACTCGTCCTTATCATAGCCTTTCTATGAGTCCGAGCATCATACCCACGTTTCTGCTAAGAACAACTAATACACCTTCTATGAAAAAATTTCTTACCAATAACTTTAGCAATGTGTTTATGATTCATCTCCCTACCAATTGCTCTATCCTGAGGGAAAAAGGACTTTCCCCAAATCAAATGGGGGAAAGTACATATACATACAAAAATATTTATAGCAACTCTTTTTGTAGCAGCAAAAATTTGAAAATCAAGATGATGTCTATCGATTGTGGAATGCCCATGGTATGTGATTGTGATGGAATGTTCTTGTGTCATAAGAAATAATGAAAAAATTGGTTTCATAAAAATCTTGGAAATCTTATATGAATTGATGCAAAGTGAATTGAGTAAAACTAGGAAAACCTTGTTCATATTAACAGTGATAGTATAAGGATGATCATCTATGGAAGACTTAGCTATTCTGATCAAGGCAGTGATCCAAGACACTTCCAATGGGCCCATGATTTTTTAAAAAAATGCTATTTATAGTCATAATGAGAACTGATGAACTGAGTGATTATTGAAAGATACTTTTAAAAAACTGTTTCTTAGCTTTTTTCAACATAGCTAATAATAAATTCACATGTGAAATTGATACATATGCATGCCTTCTCAATGTGTATAGAAGAGGCATAAAGAAGAGAGATAATTTTAAGCAATCTTTTTAATGAATGCTAATTATTTATTTTTTAAAAGGAACACAGCTTTTCTAATCTTTCATATCTTTTTTTGGGAGGGAATCATATCATTCAAATGTGGCATTCATCATTGTGTCTTGGCCACATTTTGTGCAGCATGTTGTAGTTGACAAAAAAGTATTTGCTCAAGTTATATCTGATATCCCAAAATTAAATTTTGATAGTCATAATTATAAAAGTGTCAGGTGTAATCTATATGGCATAACTACCTAATGACTCCTATTTTTTAACATGAGATCTCAACAGGAAACCTTAATTATGGACAAATTTATAACTTTCTAAATATTGCAGAATCAATTTAGTGGCAGGAAGGTAGGGTAGAGATGCTCAACTCCTATTTTCCCAGTTTCATCTCAAACCTATTTTTCAGTCAACCTAGGTCTGTATTTTTTATTTGAAACTCATAAGTTCTTGAACTATCTTGTTCCCAACATTGGTTTTATATATAATTCAGCGGAATTTAAACAGTTTGTGGAGAGGAACTATATCATCAATATCATCATAAGCATCATCATCATCATCATCATCATCTTCTTTGAGTAAATGCTTAGCTGAAAGAACATTGAATTAGTTTGTTCCAAGGTGAATAGTCAAGATAATTTTCTATACTTTCCATTATTAAATGTATTATTAGTCAGCATGTAATAACAATAATAATAACAATATCCTTTACATAACACAAAATTTGCAAAACAGCTTACAATATTTCTTTTAATCTTGACAACATCCTTGAAAAATAAAGTGCAGTGTTTTTTTTTTTTATCCCTGTTGTACAGATAATGAAGGTTAGACAGATTTCAGTAATTTGCCTAGAATCACATAGCAAATAAGTGTCTATGGCTATATTTAAATTTAAGTCTTTCTGACCCTAGGTCCAGCGTGCTAGCTATCATGTCACTTAACTATCTGAACAGCTATACCAATGACAATAGCAAGTACTATATTAACAAGAATCTATGATATTGAGAAGAATGTTAGTAAAATTTTTAAAAATGGCCTGAAGTCAAAGGTTAAACATCAGAAGTCTGATTTGGAAGGGCAGTGAGGTGTCATAGTTTTTTTTTTTTTCATATTTATAACTTTTTGTTGACAGAACCCATGCCTGGGTAATTGTTTACAACATTATCCCTTGCACTCACTTCTGTTCTGATTTTTCCCTCCCTCCCTCTATACCCTCTCCCAGATGGCAAGCCGTCCTATACATAAATATGGCACAATGTATCCTAGATACAATATATGTGTGCAGAACCAAACAGTTCTCTTGTTGCACAGGAAGAATTGGATTCAAAAGGTAAAAATAACCCAGGAAGAAAAACGAAAATGCAAACAGTTTACATTCATTTCTCAGTGTTCTTTCTTTGGGTGTAGCTGCTTCTGTCCATCACTGATCAATTGAAACTGAGTTAGATCTCTTTGTCAAAGAAATCTACTTCCATCAGAATACATCCTCATATAGTATCATTGGTGAAGTATGTAATGATCTCCTGGTTCTGCTCATTTCACTTAGCATCAGTTCATGTAAGTCTCTCCAAGCCTCTCTGTTGTATTCATCCTGCTGGTCATTTCTTACAGAACAATAATATTCCATAACATTCATATACCACAATTTACCCAACCATTCTCCAATTGATGGGCATCCATTCATTTTCCAGTTTCTAGCCACTACAAACAGGGTTGCCACAAACATTTTGGCACATACAGGTCCCTTTCCCTTCTTTAGTATCTCTTTGGGATATAAGCCCAGTAGTAACACTGCTGGATCAAAGGGATGCACAGTTTGATAACTTTTTGAGCATAGTTCCAAATTGCTCTCCAGAATGGCTGGATGTATTCACAATTCCACCAACAATGTATTAGTGTCCCTGTTTTCCCATATCCCCTCCAATATTCTGCATTACCTCTCCCTGTCATTCTAGCCAATCTGACAGGTATGTAGTGGTATCTCAGAGTTGTCTTAATTTGCAATTCTCTGATTAATAATGATTTGGAGCACCTTTTCATATGGCTAGAAATAGTTTCAATCTGAGAATTGTCTGTTCATATCCTTTGACCATTTATCATTTGGAGAATGGCTTGATTTCTTATAAATTAGAGTCAATTCTCTATATATTTTGGAAATCAGAACCTTTGACTGTAAAAATGGTTTCCCAGTTTATTGCTTCCCTTCTAATCTTGTCTGCATTAGTTTTGTTTGTACAAAAATTTTCAATTTGATATAATCAAAATTTTCTATTTTGTAATCAATAATGATCTCTAGTTCTTCTTTGGTCATAAATTCCTCCCACTTCCACAGGTTTGAGAGGTAAACTATCCTTTGTTCTTCCAATTTATTTTTAATCTCATTCTTTATACCTAGGTCATAAACCCATTTTGACCTTATCTTGCTGTACGGTGTTAAGTGTGGGTCAATGCCTAGTTTCTGCATTTCCAGTGTTTCCAGAAATTTTTGTCAAATAGTGAGTTCTTATCCCAAAAACTGGGGTCTTTTGGTTTTGTCAAACCCTAGATTATTGAAGTTGTTGGCTGTTTTGTGATATGATGGTCTACTTAGAGAACCCCAGAGATTCTATTAAAAAGCTTTTAGAAATAATTCACAACTTTAGCAAAGTTGAAGGATACAAAATAAATACACATAAATCCTCAGCGTTTTTATACATCATTAACAGAATCCAACAGCAAGAGATAAAAAGAGAAATTCCATTCAAAATAACTGTTCATGGCATAAAATATTTGGTAATCTATCTGCCTGGGCTGGTCTGTTCCTGGCCCCTCAGGACAAAACTTTCCTGGAGATCTTCCAGATTATCTTCAGCTGGTAAATTGTGTGCTTCTAATCTTCATGAATTTTACCAGTCAAGTGCTATTTTTGAGGCTGAATTTAATAGTTGGTTGTGAGGGGATGAGAGGAACTTAGAAAGTTGCGTGTGCCTTCTCTGCCATCTTGGCTCCACCCCAGAATACTTTTTAAATGAAGGTGTCATAGTTGTAGAGAGTACCAAACCCTTCTCAGGAAGAAATGAGTTCAAATGTGGCCTCAGAAAATTGATACTAACAATTTGTTCCCAGACAATTCACTTTACTCTGATTGCCCTGCTTATAATAATAATAATAATTCTTGTTTTGCTATTTATTATTAGCTTGTCGTGGGCAAATTATTTAACCTTAGTATGCTTCAGTTTCCTCAATTGAAATATTAACAGGTATGGCAACTAAATAGAGCAGTGGATAGAGTGTTCAGCTTAGAATCAGGAAGACTCTTCTTAATGAGTCAGCCTCAGACACATACTTCTTGTGTGACACTGGGCCAAATTATTTAAAATTTGCTTCAGTTTCCTCATTTATAAAATGAGCTGGAGAAGGAAATATCAAATGACTCCAATAACTTTATCAAGAAAATCTCAAATAATATCACAAAGAGTCACTTCAGATTAGACTAAAGAAAAAGTAATGAAAAAATTACCAATGTGATGTTGAGGTATAAAATTCTAAGATTTGGTGTTAGAGTACCTTAATTTAAATTCCAGTTATACTACTCTTATGACAGAGAAAGACATTTAAATTTTCTGGACCTTGGTTTCCTTATCTGTAAAATGAAGGGATTATTACATAGTTCTAAGGTGCCTTGAAAGTCTAACTCTATGATCCTAGATGAAAAGGTAAAGTCTCCTACTTCCTGTTTCCCATCCCACCACTGCTAGACCAACTCTGGGATTGATTATGGTTGCATTGGGTTACATGTGTTAAACCATAGATTTTTCATGTACTCATGTGCCCATGGAGAGAATTCTTTTTTTATTTATTTATTTATTTATTTAATAGCCTTTTATTTACAGGTTATATGCATGGATAACTTTACAGCGTTAACAATTGCCAAACCTCTTGTTCCAGTTTTTCACCTCTTACCCCCCACCCCCTCCCCTAGATGGCAGGATGACCAGTAGATGTTAAATACATTAAAATATAAATTAGATACACAATAAGTATACATGACCAAAACATTATTTTGCTGTATAAAAAGAATCAGACTCTGAAATATTGTACAATTAGCTTGTGAAGGAAATCCAAAATGCAGGTGGGCATAAATATAGGGATTGGGAATTCAATGTAATGGTTTTTAGTTATCTCCCAAAGTTCTTTCTCTGGGCATAGTTGGTTCAGTTCATTACTGCTCCATTGGAAATGATTTGGTTGATCTCATTAATCCAAGAGATAAGAGCCTTTCAATCGATGATTACTTCTCTTATTGAGAATCCTTCAATATTATCCCATTTCTTGGATTCATAAAGTCTATTCCTCTTGATCCAAGTAGATGAGAAAACTGTGATGTATCACATAACTTTTGTACGTTTTTGCCCCCAAGAAATTATTGCTAGTTCCTTGGTAAAGAGACTATGCTCAGGTCTCTGCCTCACTTTACCTCCTAGAACTGCCCCCTTCTAAATCTACACCCACTTTGATATGGTCTGCTCTTATCATTATAGGAAGAAAATGTTATAAAAGGAGAAAAAAAAGGAAGAGAGTGTTAACAATATGCTTGTACTGGTTCTTACAACAATAACTCATCTTCTTTAGAGTCCTAGCTGACCAGTTCACATTGATATAATCCCTCACAACCAAAACAAGAGTCAACTTCTATTCTTTCAATAAGGTGTCATGGTCAAGGTCACACTCTTCAAAGGGGAAATGGGGTGGTTTTCTTCTTTAAAATATAATAATAGTTCTCTCTGGGAGAAAGCTCTTGCAGCTTTGTCCTTGGCTTCTGCCTCTGCTTTCTTCAGCCTCCAGCTAGCACCAAGGTGGAAGATGCAATGAACCTCTCTTGCCTTGGAGAGAGGGCTTATGGGCTTCCTCCCAGAGTGCTCCTTTCCAACCCCTAGGAATGTTCCCAAGTAACTCTTTCGAGTGGCTCACTGGAGCTGTATTTATGCTGCTTCTTTAAGAGTGGGATTATGGGATATCTCCCAGCATGCTCTCTGGCCCTAAGAGCTTCAAAGGAGGTGTGAATTCAGATATCTCATATTATCTCCCAAATGTGTGAACTCCAATGAGTACTTAAATACTTCTTGCTTATAAGAGCTCTCTAAAGGCGTGAACACAAGCATCGTTTCTATCAGTTGTACTTAGTACCTTGTTTCAAATTCTGGCCCAAAATGTGTCCTTCTAAGATCAAATCAATCATATTGAACCATGCTAAATTAGATAATTATTGTCTCTATCAACTCTAATGGCTTAACAATTTGTAAAGATTCCAACGGGGAAATCCACCAGAAGTCTGCAAATAAAGGCTCATATCCTACAAGCTTATCAAAATGATCAGGGAATTAGTTCATCAAATAAATTGGATAACTTTCTTTAGATCTGGGGCCTCATCACCATGAAACATTCATTTGTCTGTAGCTTTCTTACTCTTTTGCTTCCATTTTGAGGAAGGGCCCAAGACGTCCAACCTCAATTCCTTTCTCAGCTGTGCTTCCTACTTTATGGACTTACTGCATCAACTACAATCTTACCTTGAAATTTCCCTCAGAGTCAAGAACCTTTTCATCTCAAAACTCCCAACCTCCTCTGCAGTCTTTTTCACCTTGGAATATCCCTTAGATATACTGATTTTTTTTTTCCCTTTTATTAGTGAGTTCTTCCAGATGTTTCCATTTTTAAAGAGGGACTAAACTGACAAACCATCATCCCCCACATCTCAAGCTATGCTTCTGACTTTCTGGATGTTGCCCCATGCCTTCCCTGGGTCCCTTTTCCTTCCCTATCCCCTCACTCATTTTTGAGTGAGTAGAATACAAGTTCTTTCCTGAGGAAAAAGGTTGTGTGTGTCTTTCCTTTTGCTTGTATTTATATCCCCAAAGTGTAGCACTATGCCTGATATGTAATAAATACTTAATAAATGTTTGGTTTTCATGCTTCCTCTGTTTGACCTTCCTCCCAGTCAGAAAATGGGGTCTATAGCCCTAAATAGATAAGTTCACATTTTTATTATATGGCTTGATTGGATTTGTGATTACTGCCTAGGTTTACTTTCCATGAGGAAGCATTACTTCAAGATATTAGAAAGCAAAGAGTTTCTCAAAATAAAGATATTTTTAGAAAGTTTCTAAGTGCAGTTGGACTGCACATCCTGACAAATACATTAGCCAATCACAGTAATAAAACAATTTAAAAAGTCAACATTACCCAAAAACCTCCCCAGAGCTGGTGGCACCCCACCCTTACAGAATATGTCACTAGGGATTAATGATGGGCTACAGAACTTTTGTTGTGCCAAATGGATAAAATCATCAGATCAGTTTGTGGTCGTTGTGAATATCAAGACAGCCTGTCCTTATCCTCCCTCCTACCTACACTAAACCCACTGTGAAGATGAAGGAGAACTGTTAAAGAGATGACAGAAGCTAAAGAACTCTCAGCATGGGTGATGTTGGCAAACAGCTATGGTCCTGGGGACTATCCAAAACCTCCAAATATATCTTACAATTTGAGCTTAGAGTAAAAGTAGCAAGACGAGACAGGAAAGAAAGCAATGAGCCTATAGTGAATCCTGTCTATGATTATAAGCTATATTAAAGGTAATAATTAAGGGGAAGTGATTGTGAAGAAATTGTTGCCCTCTATTAAAAGAACACTTGCCCAGCTCAGAAATACTGATTCAGTTGAATATGGCATGGGCCCAGGATAAAGTTATCAAGTCAACCAGCATTTATAAACATGTATTATATGCCAAACATTGTACAAAGGGCTGGGAGGACAAATATAGGCAAAAAAAAAATCATGTCTGCCATGCAGAGGGTATTCTAATGGAGGAAGGCAACACAGAAAGAGAAGCTAAAAAAGCAAGTGAAAATGAGGGGTACGGCAGAGAAAATTTAGAAAGTTGGAAGTATTTGCCTAGAAAAGAGTAGAATGGCCCAAATACTTTCTTTAAAATGGAGGTTCTAGAAATAGCCAGTCAGAGGGATGAAAAACAGGACAGAGTGAATATCCAGGGTCAGTTAAATGGATGAGTATACTTTTCAAGATGAGAAGAAAATCAGAAGTAAAGGCTCAAAAGAAATGAAGACATGGCTTGCCTGCACCCTTTGTTTAAAGTGGAGGCATTCTCAACAAATTCTTGTTGACAGAAATAATTACAAAATCCAAGTGATATCATGTCATTGTTGTGCCCATTATATTTTATTGGCTTCCTACATCCTATAGGATAAAATACACACTTCTATATTTGACTTTTAATGCCCCTGAAATTTTGTCAGCAACCTATCTTTCCAGACTGATTTCTGGTTGCTTCTCTTCGTGTGCTATATTCCTGACAATTTAGCCTTCTTGCTAGTTCCTCTAAACTGAATTTTATTTCCTGTTTCTCTTCCTTTTCATTTGCTGTTTTATATGTCTGAAATTTTTCCCCTTCTCAAATTCAGTGATTCTCTTAAGTGCCACTTCTTAAAGGAATCCTTTCCTCATCTCCTCTATGCTCTGAAAAAAATGTATTTACTTACCTGTACTTTTATTTATTTATCTGTAAACATGTTGTTTATTAGTAGTAAATGTAATTTTCTTGGGGGAACTGCCTAGGTTTTTTTTTCACTCTTCCTGTATTAAGTACTTAATGAATAACTTTTGAATCAAATAGAATTGAAAAGAAAATGATTGTGCAACCACATATTTTCAGTAAACCATGCTGAACAATCCAGCTCTAATATGTCTACTTATCCAGTTTAATCTCACACCTTCATATAACCTATGTTTCATCCAAAATACTCTGCTTGGCTTCCGGTGCCTAACTTAATGCACCCTTCCAATTGAATCTTATTTTTTACCCACTCCTCAGCATAGTCTTCTCATAAATATTTCGCGCATATACAATACTCATTCACAATTCAGCATCATTCTTCTTGCTCCCCATATTTTCTTCCCATCCTCCATTTAGAAATCATATTGTAAACATTATTTGATGAAAAGATGGAACCACAGTTAACCTTTGGGGGGGGGGGGATAGAAATCTTCCTGCATATTACCTTAAAGAAAACTAAGACAGTGTTTTTCAAATAAAATCAGATAAAGATGAAAGTACAGAAAAAAGATTTTCTTTTGGAAAGAGGCAATGAGATTAAAAAGTCATCCGATGGAATGAATTATTACTGAAAGAAATACTTCATTTTCATTCTGTGTAGGAAAAGAGTACATGAAACTTTGAAACCAGTTAATTTTTGACTACTCTTTCATATCTAAATTCTATTTATTCTTTCAGGCCACACTCAAGGCCTACCATCTTTAGAAAGCCTCCTTTGAGTGTCCCTACATGTCCTTAACATCTTATTCTCTGAAGTCTATTGTTCTAACAGAAAAAAATATACATATAGGTTAGAACTAAATTAAGCTCTCCTTTTTTTCCCATCTTACTGATTTTATTTTCTCAAACATAAAAAGTCTCTCTTTCCTCTCCAATCTGTCAGATATACACATACACACACCTTGCACACATACACATACACACATATATGTATGCATGAATGCATATATATGAGGTATGTATATATATATAATATTTTAGTAATTACAAATTTTAGCCCAATAACTTGTAAGTATTTAATCTAATGAATGGTTTTTGAATGGCTAAATAGTAGGCATTTATTTTAAACTGTTGAATATTTGATAGTACTAATCATGTATCATCTACTTATGAGAACATGATTCAGTAGAAAAAATACTGATTTTACGGCAGAGGAAACTGGTCTTCAACCTCTTCTCTATAATGTTTATCACCTTTGTGACCTTGAGTTAATCAGTTTCCTTGTATCTCAGCATCTTTATCTACAAAATGAAAAGTTCAGATTAGAGGGTCTTGGAGGTCATTTTAGGCCTTAAATCTGCATCTCCTATAAGGTGATTTCATAGTGATCATGCTTTTAAATAGAAGTTAACTCTCTGTTGCTATTTCTTCAGTAACATCTTTGCTACTTCCTTTATTTACTGGTTAATAAGCTTCTTACCAGAAGACGAAATCAACTGTTTTTTTCACTAAGTTCTTTTAGCCTTCTATTGAAACTTCAGTCATTGTCATCAGTTTAATTTCTATCTTCAGGGTTGTCAGCTTCTCTGTGTATCATCCACTGTGGGACATTGGGGATTCCCAACAGGAGAAGACAACAGGTATTTTGTTCTGTTGTTTTGTTTTGTTTAGCTAATGATTGAACTCTTTTCTGTTATTCAGGTAACACAATAAGCTACTTGATGCTCAGACTAAGATCACATCTGCTTTTTGAATTGTTCTTCTCTACTGTCCCTTCTAATTTGATCAATTCACCTCTCATCTGTCATGGTCAAAATTCATTTTAGTTCTTAGCTTATATAATATTCTAGAGTATGAGGTAGATATTCTCCTGGCTCAATTCCCTCAAATAAAAAAGAAGTCAAATAAAATGGGGATAATAAAATTGATTTCAATAGCATCTAACAGTATTCCATTCTAAGTAAACTAAATGATCTGAGATGGTTTGAGGAAACTGAAAAGTCAGTTGACATTTACCCCACTTTCTCCCAGTAAGAGAGGTCCATATGCCTATCTCTATATATGTAAAAAGGAAGGAGTTAAAATAATTGATCCTAAAGATGCCTTCCAGTTCTAAATTTATGATCCTAAAGGCACTCCATCATTATACTGAGAACACAATGACTATACAGATAATGGCATTTTTATACTTCTATGAGTTATATTACTATGACTTTTGATTGAATATACTTTATTTTGTAAAAATCTGTATATATAGACAAAAGAGGACAAGAAAAAAACTTGTTTCAAAGAATCTTCTATTCTTCTATATTCTGTAGAAAAATAAAGTATTTCTTTTAATGATAAATCCATGGGTATGATTTGCTTTTCATGTTGAATATTTTGAAAAAGTAATCTTTTTTCCACTATTATCCTTATTTGATTGTCCTTGTAATATTCTGCCTTACTTTCTTCAAAAGAAAAATGATTCCCTCCCCCAAAGTCTCCACCTACTTTAAAGAATATATATTCATTGCTTTACTCTGTTTCCTTAGAGGTCAAACTCTGCTAACTTTGAAAGCCTGATATGCTTGGAATCAGAAGTTCAAGTCCTGAGTTTGATATATATACTGGCTGTAATTCACTTAGTCATTAAATCTATCAATAAACAAACATTTATTAAACATACTCTACTATATGCCAGACACTTAGCTGGAGACTGGTAAAACAAAGACTAAAATGAACTAGTCAGCATCCTCAAGAAGGCTCTTATCTCTTGAGGAAGATTTTTAAAATAAGTACAAGGCAATCTAGGGAAGAGGAATGGCATTAGAAGTTGGGGCAGGGAGATTAGGATACATCTCATATAGAAGTAGATGCTAAAGCTGAGCTTTGAAAGAAACTAGTTTGTAATGAAGTCTCAATGAAAAGGAAGTTCATTTTAGGTGAACAAGACAGCCTGGGCCAAGTCCCAAAGATGGAGTGGCCTTTGTGAGGAACAGCCAGAAGGTCAGTTTTGCTGTACTGAGCAGCAGATGTAAGGGATTAATAAATAATTAGTCTAGAAAGAAAGAATTAGAGGTCTTTTCTGTACTCACAGAACTATAATCTTAGTTCAGGCCCTCATTATCTCTGGCCTAACCAAATGCCTTCTAATTGGTGTCTCCTTGTCTCAAATCTCTACTCATTCTAATCCACTGCCCATACAGCTGTCAAAATGAATTCCACTTTCCTACTTGATAAACAATTTCCTAGGATAAAAAAAAATCAGTTCCTTTGTTTTTTGCCTTGAAAGCCACTCATACAACCTGATCAAAACCTGTATTTCCATTTTTTTTAATGCATTATACCCTTCTCTACACTCAACACTGAAGTTTAATTGCACAGGCTATCTTTCAAATATGTATTATATTTCTTATTTGCCTCACAAGTTCTCTCTTTTGCAACTCAAAGACAATCTGATCAATGAAGCCTTTTCTGAAACTTTTCCATCCACATAATAATAATGACAAGTATTTATTATGCATTGATTACATGTGCATGACATTGCAATAAATGTTGATAGCGACTCTCTGCCAAACTTATCTTACATTTACCTCATTTGTATTTAGTCTCTTCACAATTACTCGCATATATTTTTGCTATGTCTACAACAAATAAAGTAAGTCCATGAAAGACTATTTCATTCTTTATGTTTATATTCACATAAATCCCAGAACATGATAAATGCAGAGTGACTGATAGAAAAATAGACTGAACTTTTATTGTTTAAAAATTTAAAGACTGAATAGAGGAGTTGTATTTGATCCTAGATGTAATTGTGAACCATCTGGGGTTTATTAATGCCTCTGCATCTCATTTTTTCTCATCTTGAGAAGTGAAATATCAATTCCTGCCTCTATTATCTCATAGAACTGATAGAAAGGCTATGAGAGGAAGAAAATGGGGAAGTGCTTTATAAATCACAAAAGGCAAATGAAAAAGGTCATATTAAGTGAGGCATGCCACTATAAGCCATTGTGGCATCCTTAAATGTCAAATTTAGTGAATAACATAATCTCCAACAGATTAAAGTACATCTTTCATATTTGACTCTTTCCTTTGGTCTAGATCTATTATTTAATCAATGTAGAAGATTCTTCTAATTATAAAAATTTCCTCAAGTGCAGTGATAGAAATCAGTTGTTTCTCTATAACTTAGTTTTATAAAGGCCTTAAGCTTACACAAGTTTGCTCACAGCTACTATTAGAGGCTGGCTTAAATCCACACTTCCCCACTCAAAGTTGTGTCCTCCAGCTACTACACTGTGCTGCCTCTCAAATCTGCCTGTCAGTTCTAAAATGAAAAACTTTCACCCACTGAAAATGCCTTGAGAGCTGAAGCAGAGTTAATTATTTTTCTTAGGAATAAATCATAAACAATTTTTTTTGTTTACTCTTCTGTCTGCCTACCTAGGGATGCTATTTTTGTTTCTTATTATTCAAGAAGTAGGGAGTTGATTTTCTCTCCTAGAAGGCATGATCTTCTGAGAATAATTTAGCTACCAGAAAATAGTAAAATAGATGTTTGGACAATATTCTTGAGAGGTATGGTGCAGTGGAAACAGGTTAACCTTCCTAACACCAAGTTCATTACTCTGTTGTAATATTGGCCTTTAAATCAGGAAACTTGGGTTTGGGTTCTGGTTCAGAGAGGTTTAACTAGATTATCTCCAAGGTCCTTCAGAACTCAAAACATTCTATTTAATCCTGAGATAAATTGCTTTGTCGGGAATGATTTATATGTCATTTACTTTGCCAAAGAAAGTCATCTGGGAACTGACCTGGTGCTCCATGAGATAATTTTCACTTTTCTGTTTAGAATAGGAAAAGGGGGGAGAGTGATTAGTAGTAATTGTGGCCAGTCACCCAATTCATAAACTGAACATAGCTGAGTTTGGGGAAAGCTCAGGGTGACTATCATAAAATCTCTTGTATATTTGTTCAGTAAGCACAACTCTATTGTCAAGAGTCAATAGCATGACATTAAAATAATTTTTTTCTGGGACTCAATGCAAATGTATGCAAAAGAAGATTATAATGGAATCATAAAATATCTATTTTAGAGATGGTTGGGACCTCAGAACTCATCTCATCCAACTTTTAATTATAGAGATGAGTAAACTGACATAAAGAAAGGACATAATTTGTCTAAACTCATAGGGAAAGTATATAGCACTTCAGGATTTTAACCTGATTCCAAATCCAGTATTATTTACATAGTAGAATTTTAAGGTCCCTTTTAACTCATGTGTCCTATAGTATGTTGGTTCTATATTTAATTGTAACAAGTAAATTTTGTAAAAGCACTTCTCTAATGAAACTTATTTAAGAAGAGCTTTTGGAATCAAAAGACAAGTTCAAATCTGAGCTTTTACATTTACTAGTTGTATGTCTTGACCTGAGTTAATCATATTCCCATGTTTTTTTTTTCTTAAATTTTCATTTCCACAACAGTTCCTACATCTACTGAAAAATTTCAAAGACTTTCTCACTAGGTTATTATGAGGAAAGTGCTTAGCAAAATATTTTCTTGATATATGTCAATAATTTATTAACAATGATCATTGTTCCTTAAGGAGCTTACATATTCAGGTATGAGATAGAAGACATAAAAAAAAGAAATTGAAAAAAAATCAGTATAAAAACAAACAAAAAACCAATAGTTTTTAGTACAAGAAAAGTTGCAAACTAAAAAAAAAATATGGTTCACACTTAACCACTGGAGAATAACCTGAACTGAATAACTGAAGAACGTTAGGATAAGAAAATAATTATAGACTTCTCAGAGAAGTGGGTAGTAGAACACTTAAATTAGGAATATTTAAAGTACCATCACCTAAATTCTATTAAGAAGCCTAAATAAAGACTGTTATGTTTTACAACAAAACAGGAAAGAGGATATAAGAGAGAAGGCTAATGTCTTTTTTAAAATATATTTTATTTGAAAAAAAAAAAAGAGTAAGAAAAAAAGAAAAACAAAAAAATGTTATGGACCAGACCTCTGTACTTGAAACAAGGATTCTTACAAGGTACTAACTCAGTGGAATTGATAAGACAATGCTTATCTAGTTTAGCAGGGTGATTAATAGTTCTCTAGTTCAGTATGATAGATTTAATCTTATAACAAATAATGGTTCCTAGTAATATGATTGGTTTATACTCAGTTTCCTGTAAATGATCTAATTATAATAAAGCACATAAATCAGGACAAACTCAGCCAGGGCGGACTCAGTCACCCTGAAGGGTGTGGGTGTGGAGTAAAGATTTTGGAGGGTACTATACTCTTTATGGTATACTTATAATAATATATACTTATAATAATAATATAACATACTTATAATGTTACCTATTGAATGGCATTCCCCATGTGAATAGGTTTTCAGAACTATGAGTCCTCCACACTCACACCCCTCAAATGACTTTATGTCTATTCTTCCTCTGCATGTCATTTATATAACATGGTCACTATATTTATCTTAACTCTATCAATCTTTCTTTTGAACTACCTTATTGATGATGTGAATCTTAGGTATATTATATATATATATCAATAAATTGTCCATGTTTGAACAGTTTGTCCATGTTACAGTTTCTTAAAATTGATCTTTCATGTTGGTTCTTATATCTTAAATTTCATGTTAAGTTTGGATTTTGTTGACAGAAAGTCCTGAAAATCTGCAAGTTCATTGAATGTTCACTTTTTTCATTCAAAGTTATAGATAATTTTGCTGGATATGATATTTTTGACCACAGGCCTAGCTCTTTTGATTGTCTATAGATGCTTTTTTTTCTTTTATTCTGTAATCTTTTATTCTAACTGCTGAAAAGTCCCATACAAATCTAATTGTAACTCCAACATATTTGAAATAATTTTTTCTTGTTTCTTGCAAAATTTTCTCTTTGATCTTGGGTTTTCAAAATTTGGATATAATGTTCCTGTGTGTTTTCCACAAAGGACCTCTGAGGTGGTGATTGGAGTTTTTTTTTTTTTTTTTTTTTTCTATGAACTTCTTCTCATATTCTCAATTTTCTTGGATAATTCCCTGCATTATTGTGTCAAAGTTATCTTTTTGGATAGAACTTTCTGGCAATTAAATTATTCTTATATTTTCTCTTTTTGATCTATCCTCCAGACCTGTTATTTTTCTAATCAAACATTTGCTCAAAATAAAAATAAAAATCAAACAGATGTTTTACATTCTATTCTATTTTCCCATTCCTTATAATCTCTTTTTTAATTTCTTGATTTGTAATAGCTTTGCTGACTTCCCCTTGTCCAATTCTAATTTTCAAAGAATTATTTTCATCTTTGAGGTTGCAATTCCTTTTCTAGCTGGTTAACTTTTTTTGATAATCTTCTTGTTTTTCTTGGATGATTTTTATTTTTATTTTTAGCTTTTCCTCAATGTCTCTCATTTGATATTTAATATTTTTTGAGTTCTTCTATAAATTCTCTTTGGGCAAGAAGCCAATTTATGTTACTTTTTGGGGTAGAAGCTCTTTTTTCACTAAAGTGTCATCCTCTGAGAATCTTCCTTGTTCCCAAAATATGTTTCAGTGGTGGGTTTCTTTCTTCTTTGCTGGTTCATATTTTAAAATAAGAGGTATTAGTATAAGTACCTCAAATCAAGGGATGGAGATGGTGCCTTAAGCTTCCCTTCAGATCTCCAATCTGACCAGGAACCCAAAACTAAGAGATCCCCTTAGTGCCCTTCAGCCAGCAGCCAGATCCTTCAAGTGCCCACAGCCAGCAGCATCCCTGCCCCACTGCTTCTGCACTTACTGGGAGCTTTGTTTCCTTCTCACCCAAAGCCTCAGCAGCACAACTGGGTTTGACATTTCTAATCATCCGAGATTCACTTGTCTTCCTGGTCTCAAACCCAACAAACAGTCTGGAATGAAAGTCTCTGTGGTTCCTGATGAAGCTCCAGCCTTCTAGGTAATCCAAGAGTCCCTCTTGATATTTCTGCAGAATTAACTCAGAGTTGTTTGCATTTTACACAGATGAATCCCTAGCCTGGGGTCTTTCTTCAGATCTTCTCTAGTGGCATCAGGAGGACCTGGTCTGCTTCAAGTTTTCTAGATTTTTCCCTAATTTATGTTTGCCCTAAGGTGCAAATTTGCTCTATTTATAGAGGAAATCAAGAGAGCTGGAAATTTACCAACCTCTTTCACCATCTTCCCAGAATGCTCCCCAAGGCTAAGTTTGTGAAATCAAAGTCAAGAGGAATCTAATCCAAGACAATAACTCAGGTTGTTTCCTACCTTGTTTAAGATACTAGATAAAAAGGATGCAAAGGAAAAAAACAAAAACCTTTCTCTGGCCTCAAGAGTTTATATTCTATTGAAATTAAGATTATATTATAAATTATATAAAACAAGTTTATACATTATTATTTGAGAAACAAAGAACCCTTGCAACTTGGAAGATTAAAGAAAGGTTTTCATAGAAGATGGCACATGAACTGATATTTCAAGGAAATCCTAGATTTAAGGAGGAAAAGGTAAGAAGGAAATGAATTCCAGTCATAGGAGACAGGCTATGCAAAAGTAAAGAGGTGAGAGATAAAGTAATAAGTGCTATGAACAGAAAAAATAGACTAGAGTGACTGGAATAATGAACAAATTAAGAACAGAGTTGTGCCTAGAAGAGTAGCAGAACCAAAGACATTGTGAAGAGCTTTAAATGCTAATTCAAGGAGATTATACTATAGAGGCAATAAGGGTCCCACAAAGATTTTTGAGGATGGAAGTAATATACTCCAAGCTCTTCAGAATGTCATCCTTTTTAGAATGATCTAAGTTTAATTTAAGTCCCATAAGGCAAAAATACTATATTGTATACCTCTTATCCTTAGATATACAAGTCTATATAATTTATATTTAGAATGATCTAGTTCATAGAAATTTGTCTACCTATTAATCAACCCTCAATATGCTATTCACTTTAGGGATCAAAAGGAAAAATAAATGATGTTCAATTGCATTATTCTAAGGATCCAATGAAGCAACATTAATCATCTTTTTAAATATTTAAAATATGTTTAGTAATTATTTAGTTCTAGATTCTTAGATCTTCCCCCCACACCCTCCATCTGGAACAAAGAATGAAAAGTCACCTTTGGGGAGCCTGATTGTTTCATTAGTTCTCTTAAGATATTAAGAAAAATAGAGGAAGACGCTAAATCTAATGGATTATTCCTCTGTGGTAGATTTAAGAATATGGATATAAGTTGAACAGGATGATGAAGTTTTGATGGTTCATAGATTTTTATTCATGAAAGCATTGTCCACTGATGAAGGTAAAGATTATCTAAGTTTTTAAATATCTAGGACTTTGTATCTGATAGTTTTTTGTTTGTTTTTGTTTTATTTTGTTTGTTTTGTTTTGATTTGATTTTTGCTTAGAAATAAAGCAGAACCCAGAGAAAAAACACTGGGAAATGAGTGTGGATCACAACATATCATTTACATTCTTTCTGTTGTTGTTTGCTTGCATTTTTGTTTTTCTTTCCAGGTTATTTTTACCTTCTTTCTAAATCCAATTTTTCTTGTGCAACAAAAGAACTGTATAAATATGTACACATATATTGTATTTAAGATATACTTTAACATGTTTAATATGCATGAGACTGCCTGCCATCTGAGGGAGGGAGTGAGGAGAAGGAATTTTTCAAAAATTGGAACAGAAGTGTTTGCAAGGGTCAACGTTGAAAAATTACCCATGCATATGTTCTGTCAATAAAAAGCTATAATTAAAAAAGGGAGGAGGCAACTTGGGAAACTTCTTTGTAGAGGGCCAAAGCAAGACAATGCCTTATCAAGGAATCCCTCTCCCCCCTTTGTTATAGCTGCCTGTAAGGACCTACTGCTCAATGAGAAGACATTCTCTTTTCACTGTTAATCCCTCTTTATCTCTCTCATTTATTTCCCTAACAGGACCATATCCCTCTTTACCTCTCTGTCGGAATTTCTCTGCTAGGAACTTTACCTTGCTACTAAAGAATTCAGTCTTCCTAGCAAAGGCTGAGTTCTCAGTTCCAACAATAAACTTCTTTTTGCCAGTCTAAAAAAAAAAAAGAAAAAAAGAAAAGAAAAGAAATATAGTAGAAAAAATTAAACCATATATTTCCTAGAGTGTAAAAAAAAAAATCTAGATCATTATATATGCTAAAAAGATAAGTTTTATATTTTTGGACTTGTACTTTTAAATAAGATTTAAAAACAAAGAAAAATTATTTATACTCTTATGCATCAGAAAACTTTTATGTATATTCAGATTTCTCTTCTCTTGTCTTATATCTGCATAATGTCTTGAGATTTCAACATTTTTTCAAACTGCAGTTTTTTATGAGATGAGATTTTTACATGCTCCATAGAACAGAAAATTTAAGAAAGAGATTTATTTAAAAATAAATTAACAACAATGCTTTATTCCCCTTAGTGCTATTCACCAATACTTACTAGATTTTATTTTCAAGATTATAGGTGGCAGAAATTATAGTTTAATGCAGTAAATATTCTCATGTAAATGTAACTAGAAAAGGCAAATAAAACCAGTTTAAAAGAAATATAAATACCTAGTAATCTTATTTATTTCATTTGCACTATAGTATATTGAAAGATTTTAATTCTGGGCAGTAGATATCTCATTTGAAATGCAAAAACAATGGCAATTTCAAAAACATATGATAAAATAAAGTGAAAACATCTAAAAAAAACTACATAGATGTAATGAAAAGAACTCTAGACTAAGAGCCTGTAGAACTGCTTTGAAGTGCCAACTTCACTTCTAACTTGCATGACTTTCAGATATTTTTCTATTTTCTCTGGTCCTCAGTTCCCTTGCCTATGAAATAAGGACTTAGGGCTAGATAAACGCCCACTTTTTAAATTCTGAATTTCTGAATTCCTATTGTGGATTAGTTCTTTGACTTGTATGTCCTTAAGGACCATGAAGAACAAATTCTTTTTTGAATTATTTGACACAATTTGACTAATAGCAAGCATTTACAAAGTGAACAACCATAAAAAAAAATTTATATTGCCATATTTTTTAACATCATAGGCTATATCATAATTAAAAATTGAAAAAGAAAGAGCAGTACAACAAACACAACAGCTATGTCTGTCATAAAATATAATATTCCATGCCCATAGTTCCTCACATCTTCTAGAAAAAAAAAAGGGGAAACCTTTATACATTCATCCTTCAGAGGAAGTCTTAGTAAAATCTAGTTATACAGTGTTTTGTTTTGCTATGGTTTTTATTGTAGCTGCTATTCTTCCCATTTAGTTATTGTGGTAATTGTGAATATTGTTTTACTGATTTTGTTTATTTTGTACAAGCTCATTAAAGTTTTCTCATGTTTTCCTGAAATCTCTGACAATTATTTACCATGCAACAATATTCTATTACATAAATGTAATGCAACTTTTTTAACCATTTCTTCAAAAAAACAGGAGCTAATTTTTTTGATGACTTTGGTACTATAGAAAGTACAGATACAAATATTCTGATGTATGTAGGACCTTTATTTAGTCCTGATATCTTTGAGACAATTGCTTAGTAACAGGGGTTCTCTGGGTCAAAGAATAGGGACATTTTTATAATTTTCTTAACATGATTTTGGATTGCTTTCCAGAAAGATTGGACCAGTTTGAAGAAAGAAGGGGGATTTCAGGGGAAGAGCCAAAGTGGTACAGTAAAGCCAGGAAGCTGCACAAACTTTCACAGTTTCCCTCAAAAATCACATGAAACCAAGCCTCGGAATACTCTGACAGAATGAAACTACTCTCCAGCTCAATATAAATTATAAAAATTAAAAAAAAAAAAAAGCCAATCTCAGGTAAAAAGTATTCAGTCTAGCTCAGATTGTGTGGAAAAGCCAGTAAAAGAGTCTTAATCAGAATAGATCAGCAACTGAGACCCTAGATCCTGACTCAATAGGAGAGTAAACCAATGGGGCATCATCCAATTCCAGTGCAGAAGGCAAAATGCCAGCCCAGGAAACAGGCTATTGTCTGAAGACAGCAGGTAAGCTTACCTACTGCTGTGAGAAAGAAACCAAGAAAGAAAGAAATCCAGAAATCAAGGAAAAGAAAAGCACTCATAAAAGATTTTAAAAGACAAATAAAACAGGTAGAAGAAAAATTGGAAAAAGAAATGAGAGGCCTGCAAGCTTGGAAAATGAAGTATAAAGATTGATTGAAGAAAACAAGCCTCTAAAAAATACAATTGGCCAAATGCATAAAAAATCCACTGAAGAAATCAAGTCCTTAAAAAACACAATTGGCACAAATGCAAAAAAAAAAAATCACTGCAGAAAACAACAAAAATAGAATAGTTAAAACATAGAATTAATCATATGAGAAAAGAGATATAAAAGTTAACTAAAAAAATCATACATTAAGAACCAGAACTTGAGAAACCAAGAATCAGTCAAACAAACTAAAAGGAATGGAAAAATGGAGGAAAATATAAAATACCTTCTTGGAAAAACAGCCAACCTGAAAAATGGGTCCAGGAGAGACAGTTTAAAAATTATTGGTATACAGGAGATCATTATATACTTCAACAACAATACTAGATGATGACTAGTCCTGATGGATCAGGCCATCCTCAGCAACAAGATCAACCAAATCATTTCTAATGGAGCAGTAATGAACTGAACTAACTATACCCAGAAAAAGAACTCTGGGAGATGACTAAAAACCATTACATTGAATTCCCAGTCCCTATATTTATGCACACCTGCATCTTTGATTTCCTTCACAAGCTAATTGTACAATAATTCAGAGTCTGATTCTTTTTGTACAGCAAAATAATGTTTTGGTCATGTATACTTATTGTGTATCTAAGTTATATTTTAATATATTTAACATCTACTGGTCATCCTGCCATTTAGGGAGGGTGGGGGTAAGAGGTGAAAATTGGAACAAGAGGTTTGGCAATTGTTAATGCTGTAAAGTTACCCATGTATATATCCTGTAAATTAAAGGCTATTAAATAAAAAAAATAAAAAAAAAAAAATAAAAATAAAAATTATTGGTATACCTGAAAGCCCAACCAAAAAGAGCTTCAGTAGCATTCTTCAAGAGATCATCAAGGAAAACTGCCCTGATATATTAAAACTAGAGGGCAAAATAGTCATTGAGAAAAATTTCCTGATCATCTCTAGAAAGAGATCCCATAAGAAAAACTCAAAGAAACATTGTTGCAAAGAAAAAATATACTGAAAGCTGCCAGAAGAAAAAAAAATACTGAGGAGCCTCAGTCAGGATTATCCAGGATCTGGCAGATTCTACAATAAAGACTAAAGAACCTAACAGACCATATTGTGGAAAGCAGAAGAAATGGAATTACAACCAAGAATCAACTACCAGTAAGAATGAGCATCATCTTTCAGGGGAGGAGATGTATCTTCAGTGAAATAAAGGATATTCCTAATCCAGACAAGATTAGAAGGGAAGCAATAAAGTGGGAAAATATTTTTACAGTCAAAGGTTCTGATAAAGGCCTCATTTCCAAAATATATAGAGAATTAACTCTAATTTATAAAAAATCAAGCCATTCTCCAATTGAAAAATGGTCAAAGGATATGAACAGACAATTCTCAGATGAAGAAATTGAAACTATTTCTAGTCATATGAAAAGATGCTCCAAGTCATTATTAATCAGAGAAATGCAAATTAAGACAACTCTAAGATACCACTACACACCTGTCAGATTGGCTAAGATGACAGGAAAAAATAATGATGATTGTTGGAGGGGATGGGAAAACTGGTAATTGATCCATTGTTGGTGGAGTTGTGAACGAATCCAACCATTTTGGAGAGTAGTTTGGAACTATGCTCAAAAAGTTATCAAACTGTGCATACCCTTTGATCCAGCAGTGTTACTACTGGGATTATATCCCAAAGAGATTATAAAGAAGGAAAGGGACCTGTATATGCACGAATGTTTGTGGCAGCCCTTTTGTAGTGGCTAAAACTGGAAACTGAATGGATGTCCATCAGTTGGAGAATGGCTGAATAAATTGTGGTATATGAATATTATGGAATATTACTGTTCTGTAAGAAATGATCAACAGGATAATTTCAGAAAGGCCTGGAGAGACTTACACGAACTGATGCTGAGTGAAATGAGCAGGACCAGGAGATCATTATATACTTCAACAACAATACTATATGATGACCAGTTCTGATGGATCAGGCCATCCTCAGCAACGAGATCAACCAAATCATTTCCAATGGAGCAGTAATGAACTGAACCAGCTATGCCCAGAAAAAGAACTCTGGGAGATGACTAAAACCATTACATTGAATTCCAATCCCTATATTTATGCACACATGCATTTTTTATTTCCTTCACAAGCTAATTGTACAATATTTCAGAGTCTGATTCTTTTTGTACAGCAAAATAACGTTTTGGTCATGTATACTTATTGTGTATCTAATTTATATTTTAATATATTTAACATCTACTGGTCATCCTGCCATCTAGGGAGGGGGGGGGGGGTAAGAGGTGAAAAATTGGAACAAGAGGTTTGGCAATTGTTAATGCTATAAAGTTACCCATGCATATATCCTGTAAATAAAAGGCTATTAAATAAAAAAAAAAAAAGAAATAAAGGATATTCAATCATTTCTACTTAGAAAAAAAAAGCAGAACAAAACAAAATTTGATCTTCAAACACAGGACTCAAGAGAAGCATAGAAATGTTAAACGGGAAAAAAATATTATTTTATTTAAAGGTTAAACTGTTTATATACATAGATAGTAAGTTCTACTGGAGATTATTTTAGAAATAGAAAAATTGAGCATCTTTGAAGACAAGAAGAAAGGAACCAGTAAATAAGGAGAGACTGTAGAATATATAAAGTAAAGATTATTAAGCTTAGTGTCTTTTAGAGGAGATGAAGGTTATGGAATCAAAAGAACATCCAGAAAGCCTTTGGAAAGAATGGCCATATCCATCAGATACTAAAGAGAAGAAGGAGTAAAATGTGATAGTAAAAGGTTTTGATATGGAGAGAAAGGAGGTAAGATCTTACATCTAATTTCACTTAAGTTTCTTAATAAAGTAAGGGGAAATCCTCAATGAAAAATGGGTGAGGGGAAGTATTGGGGACAAAACTACAAAGGACTTCTTGAAAAGTAAAAAGAATAAAGATATTGGCACTCACAGCACTCTGTGATATATGTAGAAAACATTCAAACTCTTTTGAATATCCTCCTATTACCAAAGAAAGTAAAATCATTACAATTTTGGATTTTAAAAAATCTTCATGTTTCATGTAAAACAGAGTCTAGCACTTTGGCAAAACATATAGTAAGGAATTTGAATATAATTTCCTTCCAAAGGATTTAATGCAAAGCAAAGTTTAAAAAAGTGAAGACTATAAAATGTTTTCTATTGTGTTTTTTTTAATAGTTTGGATATTTGATACAAAATTCTCTCCAAGTCAATAATGTGGTTAGTAATCAAATATGTGAAAATAAATCCATAGTAATAGAAACTATCATTGTAAGCCCTCTTTATCAATGTTTCTTTGTAGCTCATAAACTCAAAAGAGCTCCTCCACCTTTCCCAGAAAGCAGTAGGGGGATATAAAAAAAGACTGTGCTACAATGATACAATATCTAAGCTATATACTTTGGAATGTATAAATGAAACTAATTATAGCTAATTATACATTATTGATTAGATTGGTTGTGAATTCCTTTGCCCTGCTGATCTCTTCAAGGGAGGAAGGAAGGAGGGAGGAAGGGAAGAAGAAAAGGAGGGAGAGAGGAAGGGAGGAAGAGAGAAATGAAAGAAAGGAGGAAGGAAGGGAAGGAGGATGGGAGGGAGGGAGGGGGGAAATATCTACTAATTTCTTGCTATTTTCCATGTTATGTTCTGAGAATACAATAACCAAAAGTAAGATAGTTCTTGCCTTCAATAAGTTTCTATTCTATTAGGGAAAGATAATATATTTTATGAAGTGCTGACCAGGGTGGGATGTCTTGATGAGAAAATTCAGGACAGTAAATTTAGGTACAGAATAATTGAATAGATAGAATAAAATAGAATAATTATTCTATAATTGATTTTCAAATCATTTCATATCTAAAGAAATCCCAACTTTAGTTCTCCATTTTCACCAGAAACGGACACTCCCTCTTAACTTTTTAAATTAATTAGCTAGTTAATTGCCATGTTTGTCTTTTGAACTAAATGTCTGGAATAGTTTAGTTGAAACATTTATCCCCACAGGGAGCTGAGCTTCTATAATTTTGATCTCTATCTCATGCTTCTGTGCTTCTGAAAACTGATGTAATCTGTGTGGTTTATTTTACTTTGCACACTGAATTTTGAAAGATCTAATGTCTTTTGCCATAGAAAATGTTTTTAAATGATCCTGTAATTTTCCTTGCTTAGAAAACAAATGTGAATGTGAACAAGGTTTTCAGGTTGTCAGATGTGGAGAGGAAAAGGCTAGGTGGGTGGGCAAATTTTGTAGCTTTCAAACTTAGAAACCTCTTCGTGTTAATTACCTTGTCTGATCATATGTACATTTATTTCAACTTAATAGTTTGAACAGTTTTCTCTCCAAATGCCATACATATGTATATGTATGTATATATATTTCAAACAAATTCAACCAAATTTCAACCAAAGTGACCAAAAAATGATATACATATATATGTCAATAGATCTGAAAATTATTTTGGTCACTCTCAATTTTTTTTTTCTTTCAATTTAAATATATCCTATGAACTCTGGCTCCAAAGCAAACTATTATCCAGTTATCTTTCATAATAAAAATGTTATCAGAAATTATGTGATCTGCTCCCCTATTGTGACCAACAATGTTGCCCAGAAAACAAGTACTTCTGATTGGTAAAAATGCAAATTCAAACTACTTAGTTAGCCCAATAAGGAGCTATGGATTGGTTTCTTTCACCTGCAGCTCACCTACGAAATGAAACATCATATTTGCTCAGAAATGCTATGCCAAGGATATGTTGTAGAATGACTCTGGCAAGAAGAATGATTTTCATCAGCTGCAACAAACAAGTTCTTCATCTCCAACCCGACCATCTGTCCTCCTGATTTCCACCCAGAACTTCATTGATGGGCTCCATTGAGCAGGTTTTCAGACTGCCTAAGGTCACTGCACAATCAACCTTAACAGATGGCATCACTATGAACATCCAAATTGTAGCAATGGCCAAATGCAGAGGATGACACACATTGCTGGGGAATATTGTCTTTTGTGCAGACTGTGATGGTACTGAGATTTGGCTAAATGCTGCAAATGAAAACAGCACTCTGTGTCCCAGGATAAGATATTCAGCAACAAAGTCCTATTAATTGTTTAAGAGAATTGGTCTTTTAATGCTGATTTGCAAATGCATTTATGCCATCAAATTTTATTTTTATGGTGTTTTCCGTCAATACATATGAATAAAGAATCAAGTTCTAAAATAAATTCCTTTCTAGCTTCAACCAACACTATTGTTTTTTCATCTGCTTTATAATTCAATTCAGCTGAATTCATGCAACTTAATTCAATGCATCAGAATGGGATGCAATGTAGTGAAATATGTCTTTATTTAGTACCTAAAATTTTCATGGTTTGATCATAGGTTACCGAAGTGCAATGCCTTAGTATCTGTGGTCTCATTTGAGATTCAGAATAGACCTTTTTTTGTAGGAGGTTTTTACTCTTCTTTCAAGATGTTGGCACTAGCCTTCTTCTTAGATTGCCTTCCATTTGCCTTCTTTATTTTATTATTTACATGGTACCTCATCTAATCAAATAAGACACTTATTATTTGGATCTGAAGAAGTCACTTAACTTCTTTTTACTTCAGTTTCCTTAACTATAGAATGCGTATAAAATGAACATACCTCACAAGGTTGCTGTTAAGTGAGAATCAATTCAGATATTTGTAAAATGCTTACCAGAATACCTGGCACATAGTTAGTACTATATAAATGCTTATTCTCTCTGCTCTTCTCCTCTCCTTGTTGTAATCAATCTACTTCACAACAAACATTCATTGTAGTCATTCTAATCTCCTATTTCATGTACATTCAATGTTCATTACCACCTATTCATCTGTGGCTTTGCTACTCTTTCTCTTTGGAATGCCTCCTTTGACTGTCTATAATTATCAAAACTCACTTATTCTTAAAGGTGCAAAGCAAACAAGTCTTTATCTTTACAGGAAGCCACTGGATGTGAAGACAGGAAGACCTGAATTGAAATTCAGCCACAGGGTACTAATTGTGTGAACTTGGACTTTAGCTCCTTAGTTTCTCTGTCTTGTTTTCTCATTTGTTGAATAGGGAAGAGGGGTGACAGCATTTACCACTCAGGGTTGTCAGGATGATGAAAATAGAGTTTTGCAAACCATAAGATGCTATATAAATGGTAACTATTTTTATTCTTATTATTATTTTCCAAACTATGTTGATATTGATGAACTCTGAACTATTAAACTTAAAATCAACATCAGATTAATTTAGTATTTATCATTTTACAAGGAAAGTACACTGAATTATGATACCTGTAGTCTTGTGCCATAGCATTTGTTAACTCATTTGTAAAACTGAACAAACAATAACATCCAAACTTATTTCACAGGGTTAGTGTTGGATTACCAAATTCTCCAATAGTTATTAATCTGCATTGATAAACTTAATCTCACCCAGTACAGTAAAATCATACTTTTAAACCAAAACCAAAAATCTGGAGAATCAAATTTTTGACAATGGAGTGTTTTGGAAAGAGCAATGGATTAAAAGTCAAAAGCCCAGGTTTTGATTCCTAGCCTTGCTACTGGATAGTTGTAGGTCTTTGGGCAAGTTGTTTTATTGCTGTAGGCACACTTTTATGTGTGTGTGTGTGTGTGTGTGTGTGTGTATTAATATATATATATATATATATATATATATATATATATATATATTTATGCTTATGTATAATATAGTCTTGTGGCAGCTAAATGGTCTAGTGGATAGAGCTCAAATCCAACGTCAGATGCTTACTAGCTTAGTGACCCTATACAAATCACTTAAATCTGTCAACTTATTGGAAAATGAACTGGAGAAGAAAATGGCAAACTGTTCCAGTATCTTTGCCAGGAAAACATAATATGAATTCAAAAAGAGCCGATCACAACTGAAAAAAACAAAACATCAAAACAACATAGATAATCTTGTATCTTCACTGTCTCCAAAAGCACCTAACACAAAGCAGGAACTTCACAATTCAATGAATTCAATAAAATGAGATCATTACTAATAAGCAAAGGAATTATGAATAATTCTAATGAATAATCTCAATCCTGGAGAAATGACAAGGAAATATTCCTTCCTCTTTTGTGGTTTTCTTATGCAGAAGTAGTACCAGAATTCGAATTAAATTGACACTTCTTATAGAGTCACTGATTCTGAGGAAGTCAGAGAGAATTGCTTGTACTGTTTTCCACTTTGTGTGCTAATACATTTGCCTCCCTGGGAACTCCTTGGAGAAGGAGAATGGGGTGAGGAAATAATAAATCTTTGTCTTATGAAAAGATTCTAAATGACTGCCCCCATTAGTTTACATGGGCTATTTATATTATTTCATCTTTTGCTTTGTTATGATAAAGTTAAATTCTTTCCCATTATGCCTTTGAGATAGGATCTGAAAGTCAAGAATCATTGAATGTTATAATACAGTAATAATTATGGAGCACTCAGGGTTTTTTTAGGCATACATATTTTTATAAAATTATCTTTCTGCACAAGAAAAAACAAATGAAAAACGGAAAAAATGAGAGAGAAAATAAAATGCAAGCAAACAACAACAAAAGAAGTGAAAATGCTAAGTAGTGATTCACACTCAGTTCCCACAGTTCTCTCTTTGGGTGTAGATGGTTGTCTTCAATATAAGATCATTTGAACTTGCCTGAATCATCTCTTTGTTGAGAAGGGCCACAAACATTGGAACAGATTATCATATAGTCTTGTTGCTGAATATAATGATCTCCTTGTTCTGCTCATTTGACTTAGTATCAGTTAATTTAAGTCTCTCCAGGTCTCCCTGAAATCAACTTGCTTGGTGTTTCTAACTGGGCTTATATCCCAAAGAGATATTAAAGAAAAGAAAGGGACCCACATGTGCAAAAATGTTTGTGGCAGCCCTTCTTGTAGTGGCAAGGAACTGGAAACTGAGTGGATGCTTATTAGCTGGGGAATGGCTAAATAAGTTGTGGCATATGAATGTTATGGAATATTATTGTTCTCCAAGAAACAACCAGCATTTTAGAAATGCCTGGAGATACTTGCATGAACTGATGCTAAGTCAAATGAGCAGAACAAGAAGATCATTATACACAGCAACAAGAGAGAGAATTGTGGCAACTGAATGTGGATCATTAACATAACATTCTCACTCTTTTTGTTGTTGTTCTCTTGCATTCTGTTTTCTCACTCATTTTCTTTCCCTTTTGATGTGATTTTTCTTCTGCAGTAAGAGAATTGTATAAATATTTTTACATGTATTAGATTTAACATATGTAAAGGGCTGGAACTCTGAAAGATGTACTTGAATCCAGAACAGCAGAGTACTTAAGGCTAAGTACCTACTCAATGTTAAGATAATGGTTCTATAAACATATACTTAGATGTGATGAGATGGCTCTCCTCAACATTAGCTCCTGCTGAATGTGTTGTGGTGAGATAATCATAGAGAAGGATTGGAGGGCTGAGGGGGAGAGTCAGAGTCTCTCTATCACAGGGCACTCAGCAGGGAAGACTTCAGGCTCCAGACTCCAGAGTCCAGGATCCATCTTTGACTAGCCACAGGGCTAGGCAAGCCTGCCTCCTTCACTTCTCCTAAACACCAAGGACTTTGACTGATCCTGACTCTGACTGATCCTGAGTCCCTCCAGAGAGCTAGCCAGGACATTATAAACATATATTTTAACATATCTAGGGGAGGGGGGAAGGGAAGGGAGGGGAAAATCTGAAACACAAGGCTATGTGAGAATCAATGTTGTCAAATTATGCATGCATATGTTTTGAAAATAAAAAGCTTTATAATAAAAGAAATCATTCTACTTATCATATTCCATAACATTAATATACCATAACTTATTCAACCATCCCCCAACTGATGGGCATCCACTCAATTTCCAGTTTCTGGCCACTACAAAAGGGGCTGCCACAAACATTCTTGCACATACAGGTCCCTTTCCCTCCTTTAAGATCTCTTTGGGATATAAGCCCAGTAGAAACCCTGTTGTATCAAAGATTATGCACAGTTTGATTCTTTTTTGATCATGGTTCCAAATTGCTCTCCAGAATGGTTGAATCAGTTCATAATTCCAACAACAATGTATCAGTGTCCCAGTTTTCCTACATCCCCTCTAACATTCATCATTATCTTTTCCTATTGTCTTAGCCAATCAACTCATTCAGCTTTAAGCAACATGTTAGCATGCCTCTGCTTTTTCCCACTGGATATGGAGAGTCCAGGCTTCTGCCACTACTTAACCTATTCTTACTAACCAGGTGCTGCTTACTGTCACTGGAGCTTATGCCAACTGCTTTACAATAGGAAAGAATAAGATGGCTACTATTTAGGCCTTAAACTTGTCTGCTATATTTTGTGAGGTTATACTATTGTGCTGGATAGGCTCCTTCTGTCCTGTTAGGTCAGGTCTGGCTGTTCCACTTTGCAAGAAGTTGCTGGTGGTGTGTACACAGCAGGAGCACAGTGGGTACTTCTGTGACTTGCCTTTCCCCTTGCTATGCTGGGGAAAAGATAGGAAGCAATACAAAACATCAACAACAACAAAACCAGAAATTTCTGATATAGGGGTCCTCAACTACGGCCTGCAGGCCAGATGCGGCAGCTGAGGACAAATATCCTCCTCACCCAGGGCTATGAAGTTTCTTTATTTAAAGACCCACAAAACAAAGTTTTCATTTTTACTATTGTCCGGCCCTCCAACAGTCTGAGGGACAATGAATTAGGTCCCTATTTAAAAAGTTTGAGGACCCCTGCAAGCAAAAACATGCTCTTTACTAATCTCTTCTAATGAGGTTGGGGTAATGTTTCTGGACCTTGGGTTGAGGGCTTTTGGGGAGTTCAAAAGACAGAATTGTAGTTTACAATTCAGTTTAACTTTATATGTTGTTGCAGAAATTTCTGACTATCCTTAGCCAATTAATTAGGGTATATCTTGCACATTTGTTTCTCTCCAGTTCTAAAAATGTCTCTAGGCTTCTAAGGAGTGTTCAACATGATCCTTTCAAGTATTTCCTCCAGTGGGTTTTACCAAAGAAGTATAACTAAACCCATTTGACAGAGCCATGAGTCTATCAAATTCCAAACAAAAACAAAACAAAACTCAAATAGATTCTTCAGAATTCTTGATTTTTAGTATTGCTAAAAATATCAAAATCTCAGAACTTTTATAGGGGCCCTTATCTTTCCCCTAAGTCACTGATCATATCTTATGCAATAAAAGAATTGAGTCTAGTTGCATCACTTTCAAAAATAATCACCCAAAAGAAAAAGGTGACATAAATGTAGTTCTTTTAAAGTTGAAAAAGGGATTTTTTAGACATTCTGTGAGGCAACTGGGTGATGACGATCATTAACAATACAAAAAGTCCTAATATTAGGACTGCCCTAAGCCTACTATGCTAAGATAAACTGCTGAACAGAGCCAGTTTTTTTTTTTAATTTGTCCTTTTTTGATGAGAAAAAACAAACAAACATATTTCTTCATTCCCAAAGAATTATTCCATTAAGAGTATTCTGAAGATAAACTGAATTCTGAAAATATTTCCTAGTAGAACTTAGAAGAGGATTATCAGATCGGAAAACCTAAAAAACCTGCAAGGCTTAAAACATTTTAGCACAATTATCTTAAAAATGTAGTTCTTAAGGACTCAGAGTATATTAATATTATTTTCCTTTTTCCTGAATGACAACAAATTTTACTCATCAGTCTTTTAAAACTATATGTGTGTGCTGTGTGGAGGTAATCTCAATAAATAATCATAATTATTAAAGGTATCAAGAAAAGTGCCATCAGATGCTGAGTGAAAGGAGCAGGCCTAGGAGATCATTATATACTTCAAGAACAATACTATATGATGATCAATTCTGATGGACTTGGCCATCTTCAGCAATGAGATGAACCAAATCAGTTCCAATGGAGCAGTAATGAACTGAACCAACTACACCTAGCGAAAGAACTCTGGGAGATGACTAAGAACCATTACATTGAATTCCCAATCCCTATATTTTTGCCTGCCGGCATTTTGGATTTCCTACACAGGATAATTGTACAATATTTCAGAGTCTGATTCTTTTTGTACAGCAAAATAATGGTTTGGTCATGTATACTTATTTTGTATTTAATTTATACTTTAATATATTTAACATCTATTGGTCATCCTGCCATCTAGGGGAGGGGGTGGGGGGAAGGAAGGGAAAAATTGGAACACAAGGTTTGGCAATTGTCAATGCTGTAAAATTACCCATGCATATAACTTGTAAATAAAAAGCTATTAAAAAAATAAAAATACAGATTTAGTAATTCTAACTGTAAATGTGAATGGGATGAACTCCCCCATAAAGAGGAGGCAGATAGCAGACTGGATCAAAAGTCAGAACCCTACAATATGTTGTTTACAAGAAACACATTTAAAGTAGGGAGATACATATAGAGTAAAGGTAAAAGGCTGGAGCAAAATCTATTATGCTTCAGGTGAAGTCAAAAAGTAGGGTAGCCATCCTTATCTCAGATCAAGCAAAAGTAAAATTGATCTAATTAAAAGAGATAAGGAAGGAAACTACATCCTGCTAAAGGTACATATAACAACGAAGCAATATCAATATTAAACATATATGCACCAAGTGGTATGGCACTCAACTTCCTAAAGGAGAAGTTAAGAGAGTTGCAAGAAGAAATAGACAACAAAACTGTAATAGTAGGAGATCTCAACCTTGCACTCTCAGAATTAGACAAATCAAACCACAAAACAAATAAGAAAGAAATTAAAGAAGTAAATAGAATATTAGAAAAATTAGGTATGTTGGATCTTTGGAGAAAATTGAATGGAGATAGAAGGGAATATACTTTCTTCTCAGCAGTTCATGGAACCTATTCAAAATTGACCATATATTAGGACATAAAGACCTCAAAATTAAATGCAAGAAAGCAGAAATAGTAAATGCTTTCTTTTCAGATCATGATGCAATAAAAACTACATTCAACAAAAAGTTAGGGGAAATAGACCAAAAGTAATTGGAAACTAAACAATCTCATCTTAAAGAATGATTGGGTGAAGCAGCAAATTATAGATACAATTAATAATTTCACTCAAGATAATGACAATGATGAGACATCATACCAAAATTTGTGGGATGCAGCCAAAGCGGTAATAAGAGAATTTTATATCCTTAGAGGCTTACTTGAATAAAACAGAGAAAGAAAAGATTAATGAATTGGGCTTGCAACTAAAAAAACAAAAAAAAACAAATTAAAACCACCAATCAAATACTAAATTGGAAATTCTAAAATTAAAAGGAGAAATTAAAAATATTGAAAGTAAAAAAACTATAGAACTAATTAATAAAACTAAGAGTTGGTTCTATGAAAAAGCCAATAAAATAGATAAGCCTTTGGTAAATCTGATTAGAAAAAGGAGGAGAGAAAATGAAATTAGTAGTCTTAAAAATGAAAAGGGAGAACTTTCCACCAATGAAGAGGAAATTAGAGAAATAATAAGGAGTTATTTTGCTCAACTTTATGCCAATAAATTTGATAATCTAAGTGAAATGGATGACTACCTCCAAAAATACAGACTTCCCAGACTAACAGAGGAGGAAGTAAATTGCTTGAATAGTCCCATTTCAGAAAAAGAAATAGAACAGGCAATTAAACAACTCCCTAAGAAAAAATCCCCAGGACCAGATGGATTTACATGTGAATTTTACCAAACATTTAAAGAACAATTGGCCCCAATGCTATATAAATTATTTGATAAAATAGGGAATGAAGGAGTCCTACCAAATTCCTTCTATGACACAGACATGGTACTGATACCTAAACCAGGTAGACTGAAAACAGAGAAAGAAAATTATAGACCAATCTCCCTAATGAATATTGATGCTAAAATCTTAAATAAGATATTAGCAAAAAGACTACAGAAAATCATCTCCAAGATAATACACTATGATCAAGTAGGATTTATACCAGGAATGCAGGGCTGGTTCAATATAGGAAAACTATCAATATAATTGGCCATGTTAATAACCAAATTAACAAAAACCATATGATCATCTCAATAGATGCAGAAAAAGCATTTGATAAAATCCAACATCCATTCTTATTAAAAAAAAAACACTTGAGAGTACAGGAATAAATGGTCTTTTCCTTAAAATAATCAGTAGCACCTATTTAAAACCATCAGTAAGCATCATATGAATGGAGACAAACTCAACCATTCCCAATAAGATCTGAGTGAAACAAGGTTGCCCACTATCACCGTTACTATTTAATATTGTATTAGAAACGCTAGCTATAGCAATAAGAGCTGAGAAAGAGATTAAAGGAATAAGAATAGGCAATGAGGAAGCCAAATTATCACTCTTTGCTGATGACATGATGGTATACTTAGAGAACCCCAGAGATTCTGCTAAAAAGTTATTAGAAATAATCCACAACTTTAGCAAAGTTGCTGGTTATAAAATAAACCCACATAAGTCATCAGCATTCTTATATATCACTAACAAAATCCAACAGTCATAGTTACAAAGAGAAATTCCATTTAAAGTAACTACTGATAATATAAAATATTTAGGAATCTATCTGCCAAGGGAAAATCAGAAACTTTATGAGCAAAATTACAGACCACTTTTCACACAAATTAAGTCTGATCTAACCAATTGGAAAATATTAAATGCTCTTGGATAGGGCGAGCAAATATAATAAAGATGACAATATTACCTAAACTAATCTATTTATTTAGCGCTATACCAATCAGACTCCCAAAAAACTATTTTAATGACCTAGAAAAAATAACAACAAAATTCATAAGGAAAAACAAAAGGTCAAGAATTTCAAGGGAATTAATGAAAAAAAAAAAATCAAATGATGGTGGCTTAGCTGTACCAGATCTAAAATTATATTATAGAGCAGCAGTTACCAAAACTATTTGGTATTGGCTAAGGAATAGATTAGTTGATCAGTGGAATAGATTAGGTTCAAGGGATAAAACAGTCAACAAATATAGCAACCTAGTCTTTGACAAACCCAAAGATCCCAGCTTTTGGGATAAGAACTTACTGTTTGATAAAAATGCAAGGGAAAATTGGAAACTAATATGGCAGAAACTAGGCATTGATCCATACTTAACGCCGTACACCAAGATAAGGTCAAAATGGGTTCATGACCTAGGCATAAAGAATGAAATTATTAATAAATTAGAGGAACATAGGATAGTTTACCTCTCAGACCTGTGGAAGGGAAGGTCTTTATGACCTAAAGCAGAACTAGAGATCATTACTGATCACAAAATAGAAAATTTCTGATTATACTCAAACTGAAAAGTTTTTGTACAAACAAAACTAACGCAGACAAGATTAGAAGGGAAGCAATAAACTGGGAAAATATTTTTACAGTCAAAGGTTCTGATAAAGGCCTCATTTCCAAAATATATAGAGAATTAACTCTAATTTATAAAAAATCAGCTATTCTCCAATTGAAAATGGTCAAAGAACATGAACAGAAAATTCTCAGATGAAGAAATTGAAACTATTTCTAGTCATATGAAAAGATGCTCCAAGTCACTATTTATCAGAGAAATGCAAATTAAGACAACTCTGAGATAATCACTACACACCTGTCAGATTGGCTAAGATGACAGGAAAAAATAATGATGATTGTTGGAGGGGATGCGGGAAAACTGGGACATTGATGCATTGTTGGTGGAGTTGTGAATGAATCCAACCATTTTGGAGAGTAGTTTGGAACTATGCTCAAAAAGTTATCAAACTGTGCATACCCTTTGATCCAGCAGTGTTACTACTGGGATTATATCCCAAAGAGACTATAAAGAAGGGAAAGGGACCTGTATGTGCACGAATGTTTGTGGCAGCCCTTTTTGTAGTGGCTAAAAACTGGAAACTGAATGGATGTCCATCAGTTGGAGAATGGCTGAATAAATTGTGGTATATGAAAATTATGCAATATTACTGTTCTGTAAGAAATGACCAACAGGATAATTTCAGAAAGGCCTGGAGAGACTTACATGAACTGGTGCTGAGTGAAATGAGCAGGACCAGGAGATCATTATATACTTCAACAATAATACTATATGATGACCAGTTCTGATGGATCAGGCCATCCTCAGCAACGAGATCAACCAAATCATTTCTAATGGAGCAGTAATGAACTGAACTAGCTATGCCCAGAAAAAGAACTCTGGGAGATGGCTAAAAACCATTACATTGAATTCCCAATCCCTATATTTATGCACACATGCATTTTTGATTTCCTTCACAAGCTAATTGTACAACATTTCAGAGTCTGATTCTTTTTCTACAGCAAAATAACGTTTTGGTCAGGTATATTTATTGTGTATCTAATTTATATTTTAATATATTTAACATCTACTGGTCATCCTGCCATCTAGGGGAGGGGGTGGGGGGGTAAGAGGTAAAAAATTGGAACAAGAGGTTTGGTAATTGTTAATGCTGTAAAGTTACCCATGTATATATCCTGTAAATAAAAGGCTATTAAATAAAAAAATAAATAAATAAATAAAAATAAAAAAACCCAATTTCAATTAAAAAAAAAAAGAAAAAAGAAAAGTAGCATCAAAAACATAAAAACCAGTCTGGGTTCACCCTCTTCCCTGACAATCTTCTATAAGAAGGAAAACATTATGTTCCAGTCTTGTAACTACATTAATTGTTCTGGGATAAGTGTGAAACAGGTCCTAGTAGTTTTGATTCAATAACAAAACGAAATTACACATTTTTAGGCCATTTAACATCTGACCAAAGGAGAATTACTTAGCCAAACAGAAGTTAATTCAATAAATATAATTAATGAAGAGCCTTATGGAGATTCTTTTGAGTGAATCTCCCATGATTCATCAGTCAAGTATATGAGGACATACCTGTAAACCATTAGTCATCTATGTCAACAAAATCTCAAGATATATCTCAGCATCATTTTTGAGGGGTTTTTTTTTTTTAGTATTTTTTTGTTTTAGTTTTAGTTTTGTTTTATTTTTTACACTTCTATTGCCATTTGGACAACTATGATTTTTAAGGTTTTTTTTCTTCAATATTTTTGTGCCTCTTTTAATGAGTCTTGTATTTTAATAATTTTCCTCCATAGCTCTCATTTATCTTTTTAATTTCTCTCTATCAATCTCATTTGATTTTTATATTTTTTGGCTCTTTCTTTCAATCTCTTGCTTTGGCACTTCTAGGAAACAACAAGCATTGCCTTGTATCCAATTTGTATTTGCTTTGAAATTTTGCTTGTAGATATTTTCAAATCATTGTCTTCCGATGTTGTGTTTTGACTTCATTTTTATGTTTTTGTTTTGTTTTTCTTGCTGTTGCTGTTGTTGTTGATTATCACCACAGAGACTTTTTTTATAGTCTATTTGTATAGACAAAGGGGCATAAAATTGTACAATACCTTTTAATGCAGCAATTCCACTACTAAGTCTATATCTTTAAGAAATTATTAAAAGAGGAAAAAGGAGCCACGTGTACAAAAAGAAAACTTTTCTTTTTTTGCTGTCTTCCATTTTATGGGTAAGTTTACTCCCATCATTTATTTCCATGTCAGCTGGATCATTAATTGTATATTTTCTACCATCTTATTCTCTTGCCCTTTTCCCTCTCTTTGATTCAACTTTCATCTTTTGCAAGAAGAATGAGAAATGAGAAGTATTCTTTGCACCACTGGTTCAAGTTTAATTCAAGTTACTTCTGTTCCTTTTCTCCACCTTTCCTCATTCAGACTCCACGCAAAATTTCCTATAATTTTCTTTGTTCTTTTTTTACTTGTTCTAGGTAAACTATCGTACGAGTTTGTCTTCTTTATGATTAACGTTTTTCTAATTCTACCTCCTCTCTTACTGTCCCTTTTCTCTCTAATTCCTTCTGTTCCTATGTTGAGTGAAATGTATTTCTGTTCCCAGTTTTGCAAATATGTTATCTTTCTTTCCACAAGTTCACATGAAAATTAATTTCAAGTGTCCTCTTTTTTATGTGGTATTTTTATAATTTGTTTTTGAATATTTGTTCACCCTGATTATGTGAGATTATTGTCCTCTCATCTGTTTTTTCCTGCTGTTTTTCCATTTGCCTCCATTTACTTTTTAGATCTTTAATACATAATAAAACTAGTCCTATAACCCCTAATTCATTTACTTTCCTCTTCAGCTCTTGATAACCTTAGGTTTCTGAGGCAACATTTGTTATCATCCTCCCATATTAAAATATGAAGACTTCATCCTTGCTTGGTTCCTTATTATTATTCATTTGTATTTACTTTTTACTTGCCTGATTTGTATTCATCTCTGAACTATTGTGTTTTTACATGAAAGTTAATGCTCAGCACTGATCATTTCATTAGAAGTGCATGGAAAATTTCTGTTGCAATAATGTCTAATTTTCTTATACTTGGATTTCCATTATAAACTATTCTTGATTAGAATTACATAATTGTTGCTTTTTGCAATATTGTGTTCCAGAATTTCCATTCTTTTATTGTTATTATTATGTTGTTATTGTACAATTTTGTTGTTTTCAATTGCATTCAACTTGGCATCACCTCATTTGGGGTTTTCTTAAGCAAATACACTGGAATGGTTCGTCATTTCCTTTTCAAATTCTTTTATTATGGTAACTGCTAGATCTTGTATGATCATGATTATGATACTTAAATTTTGTTCTTTTTGGCTGCTTGTACTTTTTCTTTTATCATGCTACTCTTAAACATTTTTATTTATGGTTACTTTCAGGAAGTAACCAGGAGATTCTTCAGATATATATTCATACATACATACATACATATATACCTGTTTTACAGGTCATTTGTTTTTGAGATGAGACACTTTACATTTACATTTTTTTAATCATTTGATATTTAAAAAAATGTTTTTATTGTGTCATAGAATCATTAATTTCTGTTTGGTCTATTTTAACTTTCAAAGCATCTTTTCTTTGGGTATAATATTTTATATCTCCTGCTAAACTGTTAATCACCACGTAGAATGTTAATCAATCTTCCAAGTCTTTCATACTTTACACTTATATCTTTTATAATTTTTCCCCTCTCACTTCATTTATAAAACATTTTTTTTTAATTTTTGTTTCCTTTCTTCCAGAAATTTTGTTTGAACTTCTAACCAAGCCACAATGATTTGCTAATAAATGTTTAGTCATTTTCTTTTGATTTAGTTTTTCTCTTGGGCATCCCCATCTCACTCTTCTAGCTTACTACACAATATGTTAAAGCCATCTTCTAAACAATCTTTTGCTTTCTGTTATTCCACTTTTTCAGGTACTTAAATGATGCTTACTCCAAGTGTCTCAGGGATGATTTAGGATAATGATCAGCTTTTTTTTTTTTTTTTTTTTTTTTTTTTGCGGGGGGAGGATCCTTGAAACTTTTCAATCTGAAGTGGTCTGATCATTGACTTCCTGATCTGTTCAAACTTCTGACTTTGATTTGAATGTAAATATTGACAACAAAATTGCAGGAATGCATCTAAATGCGTGTCTTGTGAACTGATGTTAGCCTTGTGAACTGATGTTAGCCTTAATAACAGTAAGCTAACTGAAAGACTCTTGAGGTTCAGAGCAAAATAAGTTGATCTTCCTTCTTTGTCTAAACTTCCTAACGTCATTTTCAAGTACAAATTTCAGATCAGGTTAAAGACTTTAAGATCCTGCTCAGTGTACAGAGCCACATAGCTGCTGCTTTCCTCTTTTCTTGCTTCTTGAATAGTCTCAGGCTTAAAACTGTTTATTGGTCTGTTCAACCATATCTAGTCAAAGGTCACCTCAATACACAGCTATGTAATGTGAAGTAAAGAATGGGCAGATGACACCTGTTCCAAGTATATCTATAATGAATTTGGGATTTCTTGCCTAATGTGTAACCACAAGCTCTGCTTCATACCCAATCCTTGAAGACTGCATACTATTTCCCTATGCTAGAACTTATCTAAAATGTGTACAATGCCCTGAGTTGTTCCTGAGCTGGGGAAAAAAAGTTTTACTGTTATTTTCTTTGGCTTTTCCAATTAGGACTTTGTCAGTATTTCTATGAATTTGTGGGAATATTTATCACCATACCTCAGCTATAAGACTTCCCTACATTTCTGATTAATAATAATACAGTACTTCTATTAACAATTTCATAGTATTTTTGTGAAAAGAGTACTTTTTAAAATGTAAAGAATTATATTAATATGTGCACTATATTTATGTTAATAACACCTAAGTAATGACAGGCAGATCATTTGGCTGAAAACTAATATGTTGATAAAATTATAATTTCCTAATTTGCAACTTGTAAATGAATTTGCAATGGGGGGAGAAATAGTAATTTGAATGCTTCATTTTTACTCAATCTTCTTTTCTGAAATTCTGTTATTCATCTATAAACACAGACCAGTTAAAATTTGAGTATATTTTGGAATACGTTATATTTATATTTCCCTTTTTGACTTGAAAACATTCATGCCAGTGACTATGTATAGATTTTTCCTGTTTGTATCATGATACACACTTTATGGTCAATGAACAAATTAAAAGAAAAAAAAAACACACTCCAAAAAATTAGCCAGTTGGTATTTCAAAAGTGCTCATTATCTTATTTCAGTAATGATTGTTGATTATGGTAATTGATCATTTCAATAATTTCTTATATAGCTAATTGGTAAGAGTTATTTCAAAACTCTTCTATGTGAAATATTCTTAATTAATGAAGATCATTTAACTGCATTAACATAATGTTGAAGGTCATGAGTAAGTATGGTTCAACAATATTTTAAAAGTTTTAAAGAGTGATATTGACTGGTACATACTTCTTTTAAGGAAAGGTAAACAAAACTTAATCAGTTACTTTATAGAATATTGGATTGTAAGAAAGACCTGATTTAATGGCACAGAATCACAAAACATTAAAAAAGCATGCCAGAAGCACTATGGAAGTTAATGCTTCAGGAAGTCTAATTCCTTCACTTGCCATGGATATATGATAGATTATTGGGCAGCATGGAATGAGGAAAAATAGTTCTTTTCATCTAGTTTATTTTTTCAAGTATTTTGCATTTGTTTTGTTTCATTGTTCTTTTGATTTTTTATTAGTCCTTTTAAAAATTATGTTCTTGATTCCACTTACTTTGCTCTGCCTAGTTCATTAATAATTTCCTACATTTCCTTGTATTCATTTTCATCATTTCAAATGAATATTGTATTATATTCATATTGTACAATTTCTTTAGCTATTTCCCAGTTGATGGTTACCTGCTATATTATTAGTTCTTAGTTACCACAAAAGTGTTGCTATGAATATGTGGGTACCGATAGGAGATTTTTTTCTTTGTTTGATTTTTTAAAAAGAAACAAATCTTAGGATTTTGGTGCCTGAGTGCTTAAAATATTTAATTATTTTTTTCTCACTTAATTCCAAAATGTTTTTAATGATTGGGCTTATAAAGGGTCTAACAAAAATGTATTAATATTTGCTTTCCTATACCACCCTCAACATTATCTAGTTCTATTTTTTTTCCATCTTTACCAAGTTTGCTTGGTCTGAAGTAAAACTACAGAGGGAATTTATTTTACATTTCTTTAATTAGTAGATACATAGAAAATTCTTTCATATTGTTGTTAATAGTTAGAATTTCTTTTTTTGAAAATTCTGTGGTTGTAATCTGTTGTATCCTGCTTTCTAGAGCTTCCAAGTTAGGGTGACAAAACAGACTGTGCTTTCTATAGACCCCAACTGAGGTGTTGTGTGCTTTCTAGAGCCCTCAAGTTGGGATGACAAAATGTACTGTGCTTTCTAGAGCCCACATGCTGGGGTGTTTAAAACATCCTGTCTTAGTGGAAGAGTGATGAGGTGAGACTCCCAAGAATGGTGGAAATATGGAGTCTATTTATTCCTAGTTCTTTCACCCTTATATACCCTAATACCCTTATATAACCAAGGCAATACTGGGCATGCACTAAGTATATACTGCACATGGGACCACATAAACAACTTGCTATTGTATGTAGTTTGCCACCTGGTATCACTCTTTGCCTCCTGATATCACTCTGCTTTAATTACAATATAGGTTGTCCCTGCCCCCGACTTTTCAGGAAGGCTGAGAGCCCTTAGGGGAGATGGGGAGCCAAACCAGCATTGTTAGCAGCTTCCTTCTGGGATGAAGGGTCTTATACCTCACCCAAAATTTCCCCACTGTCTGTGGCCCTCTACAATGATCTTTGACCATTTATCTATTTCTATGTAGTATAGACAAAGTAGAAAAATATACAATGGAGATAATCAAATTTACACAAAGATTTTAAAAATAGGCATCTGTGAGAAAGAAGAGTTCCATGGATGGTTTGAATCACCATATGGATCTATTCTATGTTCTTCCCTTGGCAAGAGAAGTTTTTATAAATATGCTGATCTTTGACCTTACTTCATCTAATTTATTTTACAAATACTGCAAAATTTCTTAACATAGGTATACCTATTTCTTGTAGCAGTAAAGGTTACTACAGTATAGTATAAGGAGAAGGCATAATAAATGAATATAAAGTTATCAGAAGCCTCCTAAAATACATAATACTCTCTATTTAAATACTGATTTTGTTTTAAACTCTTCAAACTATTGAGTACTAATCTGAAGCAAAGTTAGTTGTCTTCTTGAAAGGTTAATTACTCATGCAGTGCTACTTTGGATGAAAAAGTGGAAAAGACCAGCTAAAGTCCTGTCAAAGCAACGACCCCAGACTGTGAAATTTCTGTAAATACAACATCAATTGTGCCTGCAATGCAGAATTGTTTGAAAGAAGTGGGATTTTCCACAAGAAATTTGTTTGCTTGTACTTGGCAAAAGGCCTCTTAGACATTTAGATAGAATCTAAATAACTCCATTTTTAGAATTTTGATGGCATCTTAATAGAAACATAATTATTCAAATGAACACCTCCATTACTTAGTCCAAAATCACACACCTTTGTCTGCTGGGAAAGAGTTACCTTTTCCAAAATCTGACTATTGGATATGATATGATGCCTTAAAGATGAATATTTCAAAATAGTAGTAACTGCTGGCATTGAATTCTTATGAATATACATTTCCTACTTATTTCAGTATTTTTTAAAATCTTAGCAAATAAACAATTATAAAAAGAATATTATGACATAATTATGATCATGCCTTATTCTATATTATATACAGTGAACTATTTTAATAGAATTGGTTGATTCTGGTGAATAAACTGGTTGAGTTTGTTGGTTTCTTCACAGGCATTTAATTTTAAATACATTTAATGTGATTAGGAAAAGCTTAAGGATTTATGTATTAGAATGGAGCTACCCAAGGAAGAAAAAATGGTCAGATTTTCTACCCTCCAGAAATAGTCAATCATATTGATTAAATTTTCTCTTCCATTTCCCAGTCAAGTGAAAAAAAACAACAACAAAGCCTTCTGTTTCTTTGCTCTTTACAATACTCGTGTGTGTGTATATATATATATATATATATATATATATATAAATTTAAAGAAAGAACTTTTTATATAAAAGATGTTATAGAATAGGTGACGGGGACAAATTTAATCCTTCATAAATTATTTTAAAATACTTAGATAATTACTGGTCTATATATCTTGGAGGAGGGAAGGAAAGAGAAATTATGTGATGTACTCAATTACATTAAAATATATTTTATTGGAAGTAGTAACATGTTTGAGGAGAAATGTACTTTTTACTTTGAAGAAAGAAAGTTGAACAAAGATTTACTAATAAAAATAGCTTCTTCTTCAGGATGGAGTTCTAAACTAAGCCATCAGACTATAAATTTTGCCTCTTCCCCCTCATCCATTCTTACATAAAAATATCCAGAGACTTTACAGGTTATAATTTTACAAAGCATAGGATCAGAGATTTACAACTGGAAGTTATATTAGAAGTCATCTAATCTATTCTTTCTATTTTAGAGATAAAGGTTAAATGATTTCTCCAAGGTAATCACAGAATCAAGATTCAAGTCCAGTTCTTGATTCTATATAGTTTTTTTTTTTTTTTTTTAAGTATCATGCTTCTGGTCTACTAATAATATTTCAATCATCTTCAATTTAACTTATTCAAAATGCATTAGAATTTTAATATATATGTATACATATATATACAATTTTGAAACCCTCAAATATTTAAGAGGAGAAAAAAAAGATGTATTGTAGATAGTTAACAAACAGAATTTAGAAACACACTCTGAACTATTTAATGAAACACACATACACGTATACACACACAAAATGTTAGTTTGTCAGTCTCCTAGGAAATTAGTGATACTGATAACTAAATAATTAGAATTGGGAATTTGGAACATCTTTATTAACCTTATATTAATTTGAAAAGTGAGTATAAGAAACAGGCAAAATCTAGTTCCCAGAAGTTACTTTGTTCAATATGCAACATAGGTAGAAATGGTGATAAAAAGCATTCATCTCATTTATTTAAAATGGAATTTTTATAGTTCTCCCCTTTTAATTGATGCATTTTTATATTTTAACATTATAGTTATTACTAAGCACATACCTTCTCCAAATTGAACATCCTCTTAAGATCAATAGTTAAGCAAAGTAGACCAATCAGTACCTGTACCTTTTGTCCCCATATCTCTACCTAGGCATGTCTCCACTTCTGTTCTACAGAATCAGGATTGCTCAATACAATTAATATGAGGCTTTTATTGTTTTCATTTACTATACTAAATTTATTGTACATATTGTTCTCTCAGTTGTGCTCTTATCACTCTAATTCATGTCATTCAAGACATTTCAGTAAATATTTTGATAGCATGGTATAGTAGAAAGTGGACAGGATTTGGAATCAGATGACATGACTTTATAAACCAAAATCTGTTCCTTTCTCATTGTATAGTATCCCACAAATCACGTTATATCACTGGGTCTCAGTTTTTTTTTTTTTTTTTTTTTTTTGTATCTGTAAAATAAGAAAGACTAAATGAGTTGATATTTGTTACTTTTTATAATGCAATAGTATTGCATTATATTTATCTAATACATCTTGTTTAATTATCTGATCACCTACTTTGCTTTCAATCTTTTTTGCTACCATACAATATTGTTAACAATATATGACTTTTTTCCCATGATAACTAACTAGGTGAGAGAAAGATAAATAGATAGTTAGATAGACAGATAGATATAGACAGATAGACAGACAGACATTCAGTAGATGAGAGATGATAGATCATACAAACATACATACATATTTATACATATATAAATGTGGATATATATAAGCCCTATTTTATAATCATTTCTTACTTAATCGTTTACAAGGATAAAATAATTTACAGGGTACTATTCAAAGGGTACTAACTCCTCATAATCTTTTACACATTTATTATGCCTGCCAATTAGTTGGTTGTGATGTAAAACCTCAGAACTTTTTAATTGAAATATCTCAGTATTATTGATAGGAAGAACTTTTTATATATGTGTAATCATTTAAATTTCTTGTTCTGAAATGGTTCGTATTCTTTGACAACTTCTCTATTGAGGAAAGTTCCTGATGAAATATTGTGATGACCGCGTATTTTAACATCAACCGGAGTCAGGAATTCAGGTTAAGGGAAAATCTTCAATCTTTATTCTCAGTAGAGGTGAAGAAGGATCAGAGATGAAGGGGGATCAGGGGTGAAGAGGGGATCACGATAGCAATGTGTGCAGCTGTGTCAAGAAACCAGCCAGACAAGAAGCCAGCCAGCCATCTCTTTTCACTCCTCTCCACCCTTCTGCCTCCACCCACCAAAATCATCATTTCCTATAAAACACATCAAGACTTGCACAAAGAGTGGGCGGGGCCATTCTTTCTCCAAGCATATATATTAATAGAGTATGGTCCAATTACTATTTAGCCTCACTGTGCTATCACCTCAGTGCATCAACTCGAGCTTCAGCCCATTACATAAAAACTTGTATCAATTACATATACGCTTTGAATAACAAGTTTGTATCATAGTTATCTGATTCAAAGCTACATTATGGATTCTCATTCTAATTGCATTGATTTTTGAAATTCTTATGGTTATAGAAAATCATAAGAATTACGTTCACTATTTTCCATTTGGAGATGAATCCCACGTGTTTCTACTTTATATTTTGATTAAAAACATTATTCTTAATTCATTCTGCCATATTAGATAAGACATATAGTTATGTTTAGGACTTTGAATAATATAGTCTGCCTATTATACTACTGAGTCTCTAAATCAAGAAATCTCTCCATTTGTTTTAAGGAAAAAATCCTGATTAAATATTTCTCTTATGGTCCCTAAACGCAACCATGAGATGAAGGTACACCAGTTTTATTTTAATCACTGTTTCATAAGTATAACTAAGGTAGCCAGAAAGCATTTCTTACCCAAAGGCACAAGGCATCTTTTGACATTTTAAAGTTTAAAACTGCATAAATAACTTTTTGTTGTTGTTTTGTTTTATTATTCATGTTTATTTAAATGGTTAGCCAATATTCTCATATACAAATATAACATAGTAATCTCATGGAAAGAATTTACCTTTCCCTTCCTTGATTTTGGGGAGGTGTTTTGCTTAAGTACTTTAAAAAGTTTGAATCACTCTGGCAGGACAAGCATAGACTACAGATTTTGCTCAAATTCTGTTAATAATATATTAGGTAAACTGAGGTATTTTCAATGTTTGTAATCTCTATAAAGAGCCACTAAAATGCAACCTCGTGTTTTCAGTGTTCATAAAATGGGCTTTGCTGGCTTGGGTATGAAGGAATTTATTCCAAAACTCTGATTCAGAGAAATATGAAATGAAAAACTGATTCATTGTCAACTGAAAAAAAAATTGGTCAATTCTGCATTTTACAAAGCAAGGACAAACATTTGGAACAGTTCATTTCCTTCAGGATATATTTTCAATCTAACCTGGTCTCTTCCTCTCTGTTATTACAAATTTCACTTTCATTTTATATTCTTGCAAGTACATTATGTCAGGGACCCAAAAACCTTGCTCTGGAAGCCAATCATCTGAAAATACAAGGTAAGAACAAATGAAATATTATGTGCTGTTTACATTTTAATAGACAAGAAAGATGTTTGGTGGTTAATGCAAATTAAATAAAAGCTTGCTTTAAAGTCCAATCTCATCATCAAGGCTTCCAATTCCTCCCTGAAATCTTGGGAAATTAAGCTCTAAAGATCGTTCAGAAATGTATAAAAAGAAATAGCCCAAGCACAACCTTCTACATGAAGTCTCTCCAGATGCCTTCAGCTTCAAATGTACTCTCTCTCAAATTAATTTGCATTCAACCACTTTTTGTGTATTTTCTTTTCAATTGTTTGGCATATATATACATGTCTTTGTTTTCTTCTTTGCTATAGAGTATGTTAATTATGGGTAGGAATTTGCTTTTGTCATATTGCATCCTCATCATTTAGCATAGAGCCTGGAATATAGTGATCAATTAATAAATGCTGGTTGATTATAAAAATTGTTGGGGTTGGTTTTGAAGTGGGAGGTACAGAGATGTTGGTCAAATTATTCTCTGAAAGATACTTAATTTCTCAATACAGCATTAAGTGAATTCAAATCATGGAAATATTATTTAGTAAGGGAAACAAATTTCTTTTAAAAAAGACGTAAGTTTTAACTATCCAGCAAATAAGTCATCTGGAGTGTTATATAAAGTGATCTGGCATATTAGATGACACAAAATAGACTATATATGTATGTATATATGTTAATATGTTAATGCATGTGTGTATGTTAATATATATTTGTTACTGCATTGTGTAGGGGGAGAGAGAGAGAACATGCAATATTAATAACTAAGGAATTTTCTCCCTATATTAGGATATTAAATTATTGGAAGTTTATTCCTTCTACCTTCCCTATAGCACCTGACTTTATATATATATACACACACATATATATGTATATATATATTTATAAAGTGTTACATATAGGCAGACATATGTATATACACACATATACATGCATATATATGCATATATATTCATATTCCCAAGGGCAAAATAAAGCTAATTTTAAAAATTTAAAATCTAAAATAAGAGGATCAGAGGTCTTTGATGCTCATTTGAAAGAACAACCCAAAAGCATCCTTGGGCACTGGCCAGGCAATTTAGAGACGCAAATCCAAGGGAAGCCTTATGCCCATATTTAATTGGCTATTATCTTATATAGCTATATAATTTTAATTGCCTTCTGCTTTTTTTTCCATTCTATTCCTTACAGTAACTCAGAAAATATTCTTTCATCCTACAATTTCACAAATAAGCATTTACCTAGGATCATACAGTCCCATAGTTACTCAATCAACAAACAACAATCAACTACATAGCAAATATTATTATAACTATCGAGAACACAAGGAAAGACAAATAGAGTCCTCTGAGATGGCAAGTAAGATCTCCCTTTCTCCTTTTTACTTACTTTGAGTAAACTGGAAAGCATTCACTATCTATATTTTCTCTTGGAATGGAAAATGCCATCCACATCCAGAGAGACAGCCATGGAGACTAACCTTTTTTTTCTTTATTTCTTTTTTCTTTTTGGTTTGCTTTTGCTTTTTTATGGTTTTCCCCTTGTGCTCTGATTATTTTTACAAGATAACTAATATGAAAATATGTTTAAAGATTGCACACGTATAACCCATATTAGATTGTTTGCTATATTGCTGGGGGCAGCAATATAGAGAAAGGGAGAAAAAATTGAAACTCAAAGTCTTACAAAAATGAAGGGTGAAAACTATTTTTAGATGTCATTGGAAAAATAAAAAATATTTGTTAGAATTCTTACAAGGTGTTAAGTAAGTGGAATTGATGAGATAATGATTCTCTAATTTACATGTACTTAGTACTTACTATAATTCCACAAGATTCACACCTTTCAGAGAGCATATATAAGGAGGAGCTCTCTGGGCCAAAGAATAGAAGCCCACTAGAAGCTCTCAGAGGAGGAGACAAATTCATTCCATCTTTCACCTTTGTGCTGGCTGGAGGCTGAAGCTGGAGAGGCGAAGGACCAGCGGCAGGAGCTCTCAGAACCAAGACTACAGAAGACCCCTAAGAAAGCTAACTGGGTTGCAGGAAAGGAGACAAAATTTGGAAAGAGACAATAAAGGATTTGGACTTTAACTCATGGCTGCATTTGGGGTGATTATTACATTGAACTGAAATGAAGGCTGCCTCCAAAAGCCCCCAAGAAACCTGCTCCCAGAAAATATTGCATTTTAGAGGAGAATATCACAACTATTAAGAAGAAATAATATTATTCAAAAAAGTTAAAGATAAAAAACCTTTATGTCTAACAATGTTGTTTACTAAAAGATAAAGAAATAATAGATAAGATTTTGTTTCCCACAAGTCTCCATCCTGTAATTCCCCCAAAAGGGAGCATCCATAGCACAACCACCTCAGGACTTTTGCTATACAAAAGAGAAATTTAACAAGTAATTTAACAGACTAACTAACCAAAACCCAAATTTGGAAAATTTACTATACCACAACTATCTTTTCTAATGCCAACCAATTGTAAAGTTTATCCCCTGAAAAAATTCACTTAGGTATTTTTTTCCCTGAGGCAATTGGGGTTAAGTGACTTGCCCAGGGTCACAAACCTAGGAAGTGTCTGAAGCCAGATTTGAACTCAGTTCCTCCTGACTTCAGCGGTGGTGCCACCTAGCTGCCCCTAGATATGTTTTTTTAAACATAGGTTTGTAGCTTTTCTACCACTAAGTGGGATGATGAATTAAAACAAAATAAGCCATTGCTGCCAAACATAGGAACTCACAGAACTTCTGCAAGCTGCAATGAGAGGCTCTGCTGTAATAGAATACAAAAAAGATTTTGTGGCCTATAATTTAGCCTTGAAATAAATGTTTACTAAATATATCCTTGCAATTATAAATTAACCAGAAAGCCACAAGAAATTTTTTCAGTCAGAATAAAATCCCTGACAGTGACCTTATTCTTAGTGAATAGGAAAAAAAAGTATAAAAAAATGAAGTTAAGCCAAAAAGCAAGCTGGAATGGGGGTGGAGGGTTAAAAAAATCCTTTACTGAAAGTCCAAATGTATATGTCTCATTCATACCTTAAATCCATTTTTCTGCCATAATTGATCCTTAGTTGGCAATTTAGTTGTCATAATTGATCATTATTTGGCAACAGGATAATGCAGTAGATATAGCACTAAGCCTGAAGTCAGAAAGATATAGTTTCAAATCTTGTCTCAAAAAACTTACTACTTATGACTATGAGCAAGTCATTTAATTTTTATCTTCCTCAGTTTCCTCAAGTGTAAAATAAAAATAATAATAGCTTCTTGACAGAGTTGGGAGGATCAATTAGTTTTACACTTGACACTTTATAAAGGGTTCTTCCCTTCCCTTCCGCTGTAAGCATCAAGAATATCTCTTCCTCAGAAACTGGAAACTGAGTGGATGCCCATCAGTTAGAGAATGGCTGAATAACATATGGTATATGAATGTTATAGAATATTATTGTTCTATAAGAAACAATCATCTGCATGATTTCAGAGAGGTCTGGAGAGACTTACATGAACTGATGCTAAGTGAAATGATCGGAGCCAGTAGATCATTCTACATAGCAACAACAAGATTATACAATGATCAATTTTGTTGGAAGTGACTCTTCAACAATGAAGTGATTCAGGCCAAGTCCAATGGTTTTGTGATGAAGAAAGCCATTTGCACCTAGAGAGAGGACAGTGGGAATTGAATGTGGACCTGAACATAGTATTTTCACTCTTTTTGTTGTTGTTTCTTTGCATTTTGTTTTCTTTAGCTTTTTTTTCCCCATTTTTGATCTGATCTTTGTGGAAATATGTATAGAAGGATTGCACATGTTTAACATATATTAGATGACTTGTGTCTAGGGGAGGGGGGAAGGGGAAGAGAGTGGAAAAAATAGAACACAAGGTTTTCTAAGGGTGAATGTTGAAAATTATCCATATGTGTCTATCTATCTATCTATCTATCTATCTATCTATCTATATATATAATAGGTTTTTATTGACAAAATATACGAATGGGTAATTTTTCAACAATTACAAACAATTCTGTTCCAACTTTTTCCCTCCTTCCCTACACCCCCTCTTCTAGATGGCAGGCAGTCCCATACCATGTATATATTTTAAAAATAAAAAGCTTTAATTAAAAAAATAAGAAAAGAAAAGAATATTTTTTCCTCTTTGTTATAACTAGCTTAAAACAAAACAATTTATCAAATTTCTCTTATAAGTCAAGCATAGTCATATTATATCAGGAAAAGATAAGTGAAACGGTTCTATATATAATTATCATTCATTGATATTGATTCTCATTTTTAGGTAAAATCTTAGCAAAAATCATGAGAAAAAAAAAATATATATATATATTTCACAGTGGTTAAGTTAAATTGATACACTAAATGAAAGGATAGCTCAATTTTAGAAAAAAATGATGATCTATTCCAAAAAATACCTCAAAACCACACTAATATCAAGATACCAAGTGAGAACTGTGGATGCTTTGACAAAATACAAAACTCATTTATCAAAAATAAAACTGTACTACATGGACATATAAACATCAATTTTTAAAATGTGATAATAAAAACATATCTGGCAGACCACAAATTATATTATAAAGAAAAAATCATTTAAATAATTTGGATCCATTTTTTTTAAAAATAGAAAAAATAAATTTGTGGAATATATTAGTTTAAAATAAGATTGATTTCAATAATCTAGTCTTCAATCAGCATAAGAACATATATTAAATGTTAAACAATGCTATCAGCTCAAAATGTTAATATTAATCAGACAAAAATCATATCATCAAAAAATAAAAGAGAATATTTTTACATACCATGCACAGTCATGAATTCAGCAAGGGATAGAACAAAAGATAATTGCATGAAATTAAAAGAGGTGGAGTTTTGGGGGGGCAGGTTATTTTTTTTTCAAAATAAAAACAATATATCTGAAAAAAGGAAAATTCAATCATAAAAACAATTTTCCTTTTAACATCTGACATTTTCAGTCATTCAATTATATCTGATTCTTTATCATCCAGTGGACCATACTATAGTGGTTTGCCATTTCTTTCTCCAGTTGATTAAAACATTTGACTTACCTAGAGTCACACAGCTTGTAAGTGTCTAAGGTTGGATTTGAATTCCAACCATTCTGACTGCAAGCTCAGTACTCTATCCACTGAGTAATATAACTGTCCCTCTGCTACAAGGGCACTAATAAAATTTATCCAACCAATCTCGCTGCCCTTTGATACGCAGGAAACTAATAAAATATTATGTTATCAAGAATTATTCCTCAGTAGATGAAGATGTGAGCAAATAATTCCCAAAAGAAGTGAAAATAATTATCAATCATATGAAATATTGTTTCAAATGGAGAGTGAATAATTAGAATTTAAACAATGTGTTATATTTGAGAGTAAATTATCAAAAGTGAGAAAAGACAGTAATACTCAATGCTGGTGGGTTAGGAAAATACAAGTTATATTATACCCAGCTTCTTAAACTGTGGTTCACAACCCTATATGGGATCTTGTAACTGAATCTGAAATAATAATTTATTATTTGTATACATGTTATATACCATGGGGTATATAACTGGGGTCACATGACAATTTCTCAGGCAAAAATGAAGCCCTGTTGATGGAGCTGTGAATTAATCAAAACTCTTTCTTGAGGCAATCTGTAATAACTTCAAGTGAGAAAGTAACAAAACATCTATGTATGTCACTTGACTCAGAGTCACTACTAGTTATATATTACAAACATTAAAAGCACTATTTTCATACTTAAAGCAATTTGATTGATTGATTAATTGATTGAATGAGAGTAGTAGCAAAAAGTTGGGAAAAAGTAGATTCATTTTAATAGGGAAATGAATAAACAAATTACTGCATCAGAAGAAATGATAATAATGAAAAATATAGAAATGAACTGATGCAAAGTGAAAGAAATAGAACCAGGAAAATAGTATTCATAATGTTGTCTATTGTTGTTCAGTCATTTTTCATTCCTCTCCTATTTTCTGTGACCCCATCTGGGTTTTCTTGGCATTATAATGGAATGGTTTGCCATTTCCTTCTGCAGCTCATTTTGATATAATATGGTCCTTAGATATAATGTAGTGATAACCCCAAGGCCATCTAGTCTTGGAATGATATAGTTAGGAATGTTATATTTCTTCCCTTAGCTTTGCTTAGCCTCAGTTTATCTTGCATACCTAGGATGCTGAGTCCAAAAGATTGCTGATGGTTAGATAATAGCCTGCTGGTCAGAGATAATGGGATGCTTGAAGTTTATGAGTATCAGTAAAGAAATATGTAAAATTAGCACAAGTGCAAAAGTTGGGTGGCTCCTAGTGATGTTTCAGGTCTAAAAACACACCTCCTGAAGGTTTCCCCCATGAGTTCTACCCAGGTAACTATAGGTAGAGCAACTACAGAGTACATAACAATTCATCATCTCCCCTCCTAAACCATAAAATTAGCCTATCAGTGACATGAAGCACCTCATTTCTCTCATTTTTCCTTACAAATTTACCTGTTTGTTCTTTGCTATTTGTTAACTTTTTTTGGAATCCAGCCCACTTTCACTGACATTACAATTATAATAAATGTTGCCCCTTGAATTGAAGATGGGTCCAAGTCTGCAAATTCTTTTGAGACATCTTAGGACACTGGTCTGCAAACCCAACATTTTGGTGTTCACCTTGAAAGCCAACTATTTTACACATAAGGAAACTGAGACAGACAGTGACTCATTTAGGGTCACACAGCTAATAAAATGTGTGAAGCCAGATTTAAACTTAAGTCTTCCTGATTTCGTTCCAGCACTCTATTCAGTAAACTGTCTAGCTGTTCTGTCTTCACTATGATAAAAAACAATGTAAATGGAAAGCACAATTACATTAAAGACTTAATTCATTGTAATTATAATGATCATGCTTGACCCTGGGGAAAAAATGAGAGAGATTATTCAGGTCTCTCTTTTCTCTTCCTTCCTTCCTTTCTTTGTTTCTTTCTTCCCTCCCTCTACCCCTCCCCCCCTCTCTTTCTTTCTTTTTTTTAAGTGAAGCTCTTTGGATATTAAACATTAAGTACAATGCCAGACTTGGTAGATATGCTTTTCAGTTTTGCTGGGCTGATAATTTTCTATTTATTTTTTTGAAAAATTCATCGTCATAAGCAATTATGGTTGGGCAGGAGAGGTGAAAAATACATAAAAACAAAACTGAATAAAAGGGAAGAAAAACATACTCATTGATGACATTTTTGGACAAAATATTTTTGATTAAGTGATGAGGTCTAAAGCCTGATTGTAAGGTTGAAAAATGAATGAAAGAAAAAAAAAAGGCAATGATAAGAGGCAGGTTTTTTTTTTTTTTCTTTCTCAGAGTTTGATAGTCAAAGGCCAGAAAGATGAAGGATAACATCTAGTAAATGATGTGCTCAAGTGAAAGATTTTTTAAATGGGGGGAGCCTTACCCATGTATTAGGCAGCAGAGGAAAATGCTGGATAGAATATTCTGAAACAGTTGGAGTGTTCATCTGTTAGAAGGATCAGAGCTTAAGGAAGAAAAAGGTCATCACTTTTTCAGATAAGAAAAAAAGGAGACAATGGAAAATGTTTTAACATATTTTGAAATGTACAGTAACAGAGAGGATAGAGCTTCCAGCAGATTGCCTATATGTTCTCAGTTACATGTGAGGTAAGGTGCATATCTGAAAAGGAAGAAGTAAAGAAGGTTTACAAGACCCATAGAGAGAAAGTTTGATATATGTGTCTATTGAGAATATGCTAAAGAATGAATTACAAAATTTTAAAAATGTTGCCCTGCAACAGTAAAGGCCTAGAAATTAGATTATGTTAATTTAATTGGTCTAGTTAGCACAGTTGCATGACAGGGTATGGAAAGAGGAGATAGATGGTGGGAATAATGTAGGACTGGGGTATATAGCAAGCCATAAATAGTAACAAGATGGGAGGAGTGAGAAAAATAATTAAAACTAGAGAATGATTTAAATTTGAATTGCCTAATTATAGGATCAATATTGAGGACGTGAAATGAAGCCTGATCAGGTCTTGGGAAATACTCGGGGGGGGGGGGTGAAACAAATGTAAAGTTTTAATAATAGAAGGCTATGATCACTTAGAGAAAGTTCAGAGTTTTTAGTAATGGAAATGGACCACGGAGTGGCAGTAAAATATTTCTATGTATTGCTATAGGAAGGCATATGTCATGGAGACTGAGGTAAAGATACTATACAACATCAGAACAATGGGACAACAACAGAAATGATGAAATACATAGGTATAATGTTAGAGGCAGAGGAAGAAAGAAAGATTATGAATCAGATACTGACTTACTTGAAAAAAAGAGAAAGAATAATTAAGAAAAGGTAAATTAGCTGCCATTATGACTTGGATGGGGAAAACATCCAAAAAGGACCAATATCAGTGGAAGAGAAGTTTTTGAAAGATGGTATGAGAAGGATAATGTGGAAGTGGCAATGATGAGCAAGGAGTATAACTACTTACTTTTTCTCCTAGTCTAATGTGGTAGGGAGCATGAGAAGATTCCTCCAATATTAGAGAGGATGGGTGGTGATTCTGTCTTTTGGAGAAACTTTGGGCCTCTAAAATTATCTTGAAATAGGAAGTTTGAGAGGAAAAGACCCAAGTGGCCTTAATTATATAATTCAGTTTTTAAGGAACACAATGTAGGTAGGTAGACCTGGACTAGAATTTAAGAAAAGCATAATTGAGTTAAATAAAGATAAAAGATGAGAAAAATAAAGATAAAGTTTTTATTTCAGCAGCCAAGGATTCTGAAGTATTAGGTTTGGGAGTGTAAGAGTGAGGAATTTGCTTGTCAAAAGATAGTTACATGGTACCATTCTTTTTATTAGGCATTCTCACTCTCAAGGATTTTATAAATGGCAGAGGGTGAAAATAAATTCACATATATGTGTGTAAGAAGATGGATTCAGTCTGTTTTCATCTCATCAGCTTTTCCTTTAGATTATGTCCTAACAGCAAGAGATCTAGTACTCTACTCTTGGAGCTTGAATAACCTGAGAGTCTGGTATGGGGGGGGCAAGAGTCTGGTCCTAGAGGTGAGGGCCCTGATGCCTAAGACTCTGACCTTGGATTTAAGAGGTCTTATTTATATCCTCCAATCTCCCATTTTCATTCTATATGTGTTTTTATTTTTCCTAAGAATTTCTTGCATGTAGAAAATCAATGAGTTGTGTTTTCTAGTCTCTTTTGCCATCTTCTCATTTTATCGTATTGCTTAATCTATTTATAATTAAAATTATGATTGCCAGGTTTTTTTTTATTATTCCATTAATTTCCTTAGTATTCATTTTATCCTGTCCATTTAAGCACACTTTTAAAATGCAATTAATTTTGCAAAGTATCACAAAATCTTTGATCCTCATTGTTCTTGAAATCTCTCCACATATTGATTACAAATATGAAAGAATCCCAAAGTCGTTGAATTTACTTACATAATAATTTATGTTTTTATATTAATTTTATTTATCTATTCCCTCCTCTTTCTTGCTCTGACTGGGAAATTATGAGTTTCAAAATCATTCCTTTCTTTTTCCTTTTGTGAATCCCTTTTCTAATAAGAATTCATTTACTTTTTTACTTTTCTATCTCTATGATTTTGCAATCTCTTCTGAAATCTGTTCTCCCATTCAAAGGTGATGAATTTTTTGGTCCTATACTATATACTATTATAACCTTTATTAAATACATTTTAAATGATCTTCATTCACCCTAATTTTCCCTTATTTTATGTATATATAAGACATATAACATATATATGTAAATGAATATACATATAATAAGCATACATATAATTATTCATCTTATCAATCTAATTTTTTGTTTGTTTTAGCTGTATTTTTAAGTTGAGTCTTTCATGAAATACAGTTCTATGCTTTCCCTTTATCATGGTATATCAGTATTCTTAGGATAAACTGGCCCATCTTTATTTTTCTATAACTATCTCTTCCTACCACCATTCCAATCAGTATAGTTATTGATATGTAGCACACATTATTTCCACTAGCATATAATAGTTGTTTGAAGAAAGTTGTATTCATTTGTTCCTTTTACTGGAAAACTCAATCATATCTTGTCACAGAAATGTCCAGCCATACTCTACTCTCCCAAAAAACATCAGGAGTACATTCTTCTTCACAAACATCTTCTAATTCTCTCTCTCCTCTCTCCTTTTCTCTCCCTCTCTCTTTCTCTGTCTTTTTCTGTCTGTCTCTGTGTATGTGTTTCTCTTTCCATATCTCTCCCTGTCTCTTTTTCTGTCTCTCTCTGTCTCAGTCTCTTGTCTCTTTGTCTCTCTGTTTCTCTCTCTCTCTCTCTCTCTCTGTTTTTCTCTCTCTCTCTTTCTCTCTCTCATACACACACACACACACACACACACACACACACACACACACACATCTTGCAGTTACTTTAAAGACATCTTCCTTCCTCTGTGTTCATCGCTAGGCCATATGGGCTATATATTCAGCATTTGTAGGTCTCTTGTTTCCCATCTCTTCACTAAAATAGAGACACTTTTTCTATTTTGTTCTTTGGATAAAAGAAATTGATTCTCTTATAGGTGAGCATGGGATTTATTCCATGTAAATTAATTTGGCTTTTCCTTTTTTGCTCTACTTCATTCTTTAAGATATCCTTAACTCTTTGAGAGGTAATGCTGAAGTAGCAGACAGAGAATGAACTTGGAATCAGGAAGACCTAAATTCAAGTCCACCCTTTAATAGGCTATTCTTATCCTAGTCCATGACAATGCAAGGGAAAGTCACTTTACTCAGTAGTGTATGGATTGCAGATAATTTACTTGGCCTAGAGCCATGTGTTTCATCCAAATAGCTAAAGCAGAAAAGTGCATTTTTCCCAATTGTCTATCTTATATTCAGCAAGGGATTTCAGCCCTCTCTTTAAAACCTCTCTTGCCTTCAGATTCTCTTGGCACAGAACTATTGGATATAAACTAGGAGCTTACCACTAAGTCAAAATATGCTTTTGATATCACCACTAAATATGGAGCTTAGTGACATAAATTATTTCTCTTGTATAAGAGCCAGGTAGTTTGAGTCAACACCAGGTTGATAGTTATATCAAAAATTATTAAGCATGTCAAAGAGGAATTTTGATTTGTGTTATTAGGAAGAACAATGACACTCAAACTATAGATCTTTGATTTATCAAAATGTCTTGCAGCAAGTTAAAAGAGATGTCAATGAAGGATCTCACTAATATAAGACATAACTATAAATAAAAAGGCTATTCTCTTAATACAGGGTTAATATTCTGCATGGTAGGATAAAGAACTGAATCTGAAATCAGGAAGACCTGAGTGTAGTAGACCTCAGACATTTATTAGGTAGGTGACTTTAGTCAGGTCACATAACCCTATTTGCCTCAGTTTCCCAACATGTAAAGTGAATTTGAGAAGGAAATGAGAAACACTCCAGTACCTTTGCCAAGAAAACCCCAAATGGGGTCATTAAGAATCAGACATGATTGAAAAAAGTTTACTAAACATTATGTTAACATACCTGAATATATTTGTTGCATGTAATTTTGTCTTAGTGATTGGAAAAGAGAATCATAGCCTTTAAACTGGGAAAAAACTTTGAAGATTCTACTCCTTACATTTTATAGGTAAAGAAACTGAGGTTTTGCAACTGAGGTTTAGTGTCTTCCTAAAGTTATACAAATGTAAATGGCAGGGCCAGATTTCAGTCAGGATTTGAAACCACATTCTTTGATTTCAAATGCAAAGCTTTTTTCTGTGTCTGTTATTCTTATATACCACTTAAGTGAATTAGTGGAAAAAAAATTAGTAGGTGCTTATTATATGCCAAGAACTCTTCTTCTGCTTGCTACCCATGAGATTTCAAGAAATCACAGCCTTTTAGTGCCTCAATTTTATGATTTCTTAAGAAGATGAAATTAATAAAAGCTTATGATACGTCTGGTGGAGCACAGGTATATTCTGAACTGTAGAACATGAATACTTGCAATTCATACATGCTCAAGTTTCCCAAGGAAAAAAATTTATTGAAGACCCCTGAACTAAATGATCTTCCACTCTAAAATTTAATTCTACGTTCCAACTGCCAAGACAAGATCACTCACATGGAGCATACTAAACCCACTGACAATGAAATCTCTCACTGTTGTCTAATTTTGCCATTGGAGAGAGTGCTTGGCTTCAAATAATAAGCTACTCCTAACTTTGGATTATTTGAAACTTAAAAGGGTTACCTTTGCAACTCTTAAAAAGTGATTTTCAGAGCCTATATGCCATAAGGAGTAAAAGCACAAATCTAACACCAATTAATACTTATTGCCCCAAAACCTTTCTAATGCTTGTGTTGTTTTGCTCCTGCCATGTAGTAATCCTGGCCCAACTCTGGAGTTTAGTAGCCTAGGAGTATTTGAAAATTAAGAAATCATACATTTATCTTAATGGAATTATATTCTTGCAGCAAAACATCAAAAAGTTTCCATTCTTTACCCTCAGTTTTGAAAGTTGGGGAATATTCATGGGAATAAACAAACTAAAACCAGCATCTTTTTCTTCCCATTTAGAAACCCAAGTTGTCAAAAGATCATTTAATAACGATCTCTGTTGTCTCTTAGCAATCTCTTAATGTGTTGATTTTCTTCCCCAAATGTATTTATTAGTTTGACAAAAGTTCTACCCTAAAGGGAAGATGATTTTCAATTATCCTATGCATTGATGCAAGCAATTAGGACAATTAGAAATGGCATGAAGAACTGTTCTGAAAGAGGATTTTTTTTTCACACAGCTCTAAAAATAAAGAAAGAAAGAGAAAAAAAATTTCCTCTGTCTGGCTGAGATTCAAGATCATGGTAATCTCTAACCACTTTTGTGGCCAACTGCTAGGTAAGTCCTTAGCTTGGAGTGGCGGGAATCTCTATCAGAGAACTTAGAGATATATACTCTCTCTAGCTCCACTAAGGCAGTGATCTTCATATGCAGATAACACAACATACATTTATGTGTACCTTTGTTTCACTTAATTCAGAGACATTTTAAAAAATAAATGCATGTTTCACAACTAGCAGGTCTTGATAAAGTTAAAATGTTTAAAAAGATTAACGTTATCTACTGCCTTCCCATCATGTTTGTTTCACCAGGCTTCTCAGGGAGCACATTATTCAGCTTTAAACTGTCCCAAGGTAAAACATAAACATTCATATACAGAAGCAACAAGTCGGACTGCTCAATATATGCATGTCTATATTACATATATGTGCATATATGCAGAGACACAAATGTCCCAATTATGATACGCATGTATTATATAGTAAAACACATATAGCATGGGTCACATATGTGTATGTGTAGATACATATACATATATTTATATATAGATCTGTAAGTATATAAGTCTATTTCTATATAATTATATATAATATGCATATTGTAAACAAATGAACATATATATAATAAATATGCATGTACACACATTTATATGCATAATGCATTTTTTTAGCTAGATGTTATAGTGTGTAGAATTTCAAACCTGAAATCAGGAAGATTCAAACACTCTCTAGATGTTTTAACCTGGACAAATTACTTAACCATGTTTGCCTCATCAGAATCCTCATGTAAAAAATGATCTGGAAAAGGAAATGATAAACCAGTATCTTTTTCAAGAAATCTCAAATAGGGTCATAGAAAGTTGTTCATTACTAAAAAAGACTGAACAACTACATATACATATGGATATATATATGTATCCATATGTGTATATATATATATATGTCTTATCTCTCCTCTCTCTCTCTCTCTCTCTCTCTCTCTCTCTCTCTCTCTCTATATATATATATATATATATATATATATAACATCTTCATAGGCCTAACATAGACCCTTTAACAACATATACACATAAACAGTTATATGGGAGGATGGGAGGAGAGTCCAGTATAGAAATCTTTTTTGAAGTTTGTAAATATACAGGGATATAATTTTAGCAAGCAAAGATTTGTGGACACATTTTGATAACATAAACATTTCTCTTCCTAAAGCTTTCATAGGTGCAGAGCTGAAGGGGATCTTAGTTTCAGAATGTAACGTGACTTTAACATTATCTAATCCAATCTCATCATTGAAGAAATGAAGACAATGAGGTCCAAAGAGAAGTACCTTCTCTCATTTCATTGGTAGAAAATAGCACAGCTGAGATTTGAATACAATACTTCTGGCTCCAAGTTGTGATTACCCTGAGTTGCTTTCCTGAGTTTAACCTGACAGTTATTTTATTGTCTTTTCTTATAGCTTTTCAATACAGTCATATTTGAATTTCTGTGTTATGACTTAGTAAACATATTTCTATTTTCTCCAAGATATAATGAGAATCTTTATCTTGTAACTTGTTGAAATTTCTCTTTCTCTTATCTAATAGCTTTTCAAGTCCTATTGATTTATTTTAAAAATGTCTGGTAACTGTGCATTCCCTTTCTCTACTGTTATCACTCTATTTGACATCATCCCATTACCTCTCACCTCTATTTTGCCTAACTATTCTCCTTGAGTCATATTCATTTTTAATCTATCCTTTTTATAGTTTTTGAACTCATACTACAAATATATTCTGATTATATCACTTTCCAATTCAAATTCTTTGAGTTGTAGGGGACAACTCTAAATAATCATATTCAAGTCTCACTAAGTTAAAAAAAAAATTATTTGATTCATCCTCAAGGTATCTTCCCATATCTATCTTTTCTTATATTGCTAAAATTTCAGAAAGATTTATCTCCATTCAATATCTTCCTTTCCTCACCAAAGTTACCCCAATTTTTTCGCCCTTCACCATCTTGATCACTCTCCTGTGGACATTGTCTAAGCTATTAAGTCCACACTTTCTGCTTTATCACTCTACCTTATCAATCAATTCCTATATCTGATGTTGAGAATAATATGTAAAATTTCAGTATTTCATACAGTGATTTCATTATATAAAGCTAAAAATTGGACTATGAAATATGGTCCTGCAAAATAATAAGACAGGAGTTTGAATAATGAGCAACCTTCCATCAACTATCAGTATTGGACACAATAAAGTGTCTAATGTCTATGTGCTTTAGATAACAAGTGTTATCCTCAGTTCAGAATGTGCTAAATAAGAAAACTTGATGCAGGAGTGGGATCGTCACAAAAATGATGATTTTATCTGATTAGCTGCTATTCCATCCAAAGAGTGGCCATATTTATTTATTAATTGGACATTTATTCCTCTGCCTGCTATATATTTTTTAAATGTGTTAATCATCTTTGCGGTCAAAATTTCATAAGAATTTAATGGTTCTCCAGAATTTCCTGTGTATCCACTTTGCTCAAGATAGTATAAGTAAAATGATTTAATTCATTTATAATAGCAATCATAATAATTATTGATAATAACCAATAGACATGAATTCAGTAGTTCATTACTAAGGCATCATTTTTAATTTCTAGATTCAGAGAGGAAATGCCTAGCCCCAACAATGAAGTTCTCTCTTTTCATTTAATTAGATGCTCATATGAAGTTTTTTTAACAAAGAATAAAGCTGTATAAATTACCTGCAATAGAAGCTATTCATTTAATACCCAAATTTATTGATCCTTTGCTTACTTCCCTCTTTCCAGAATTATCTAAACAAATGAGAGAAGGTGGCTCAAAGGGTTGAAAGCTCTAACATTCCACTGCCATCTTGGCAGAATGACACTGGACTCTCTGCTGATTTCAAAATTGCTTTATTGTGCAATTTAGGGGGACTTGGGGAACAGGTTCCATAATCAGAGGCAGCTGGTCTAAACAGGTGTTCAGAAAATGATAATCCTATTTTGATTAATCCTGAGTTGTTTTCTTTTTTTATTTTTATTTATTTATTTATTTTTTACAATTGTTCTTCCGTTATGCATGACAGGTATCCAAATAATTAAATGTACCATTTTCACTGTGACAATTTAAGCTATTGTCAGGAGTAACACTAGAAATTAGTAAATCCTGCAAGCCAAAATCATTTTTTATAGATGTGGGCTCACAACTCCCTCAATTCATTCATTTATTGGAAAGAGATAGATGTAGATAGAGATGAATATATATATGTCTTTATAAAGTTTATAAAGTTGCTTATATTCTAGTAGTGGTAATAAATGCTTATACAATGCCTTACCAATTTGTGTAAACACTAACTCAAAGTGGAAAAAAAGGATAGTGTCATGTTAAATAGTATGTAATAGCCATGAGAAATATGTATTTAACATCTATATAAAAGAACTATGCCTTAACTAGTCTTAAAAAGTGATGCATTTTTTACAGATTCATTTTCTGTTGTATATCAATATGTTTATAAAAAAATTTCCCTATTTCTTCTTTAATTCTGACATAATTTTCCACAATATCTTTTGAATCCTTCAATCCAATTGAGACTGTGTTCTCCATGACAACATACTAGTGTTAGTCTTTAGCTAACCTATTTCAAAACTAATATGAATATTGAAGAAATAAGCATAAGAAGAAACATTATCATTTTTATATGGATCATGGAATACTTAAAGAATGAATAAATTCTTTAATGAATGAATAAAAAATGAATCAATTAATAACTTCAGCAAACTTGCAATCCACATAAATTGTCAGATTTCTAAATAATACCAATAGGAAGAGATAAATAGAGAAACTCTATTTCAAATAACTAAAGAATATGTAAAGTATTTCATAGTTTACCTACTAAGATACACAGAAAAACTATCTAAATACAATTGCAAATAACTATTTCAGAAATAAAGACAAAACTAAATAATGAGAAATAATTCTTGCTCATAGGTAGAATGAATCAATATAATAAAAATATCAATTTTAACTAATTTATTAAATAATTTAATGACAAAATGGTCAAAAAGCCAAAGGATGACTTTACAAATACAGAGAAGACACTACAGAAATTCTCATAAAGAAAAATCTGAAGTATCTCAAGAGAAAAGATAAAAAGAATTGGGAATGAAGAAGATCTGAAATTTAAAATAATACTAAAATAGTAATTCACAAAACAATTTGGTAAAGGTTAAAAAAATACATAGATCTATCAGTGGAATAGATTTGGTATATAACATGCAAAAACAACCGTCTCTATTGCCTTATTATCCAATAAACACAAAGACTCAATTACTGAGATAAGTATTTAACAAAAACTTCTGTGATAATTAGACAGTAGTATGGAAGAAATTCACCTTAGAGCAATACTTCACAGTTGATAAGATAAAATCAAAATTGAGGTATGAGTTAAATGTAAAAGGTCATATCATAAATATATTAGTGAAAAATAGGGGGAATGTACTTATCAGACATATAAACAAGAAAAGTTGGTAATCAAAGGATAGAGAGGATCATAAAGGAAGAAATTAATCTTCCAATTGATCTCCATAGCTCCCTTCCAATCCATTATTTATGATTGCCATATGAATATACTTTATGCAGAATTTAAACCATATAATTTTTTTACTCAAAATCATTCAATGGCTCTCAATTTTCCATGGAAAGTCTAATTTCCTTATTCTGACATTTAAAGCCATTTCCAAAAACTTAGTGCTTCCTTATATTTTCTATTTTATTTCCTCTTTATGTGTGTATGCTATATATGCATATCTTCTATTTATATATCTTCCATACGTATTATTCTCCAGACAAAAGGATAATGCCTTTATACTTGTTCAACTGTTTAATGATTCTGTCTGGTTGCATCATTCCCTATGCTGTGAATACCCCTTCTCAAATCTTCCCTAGTCTTTTTGATTTAGCTCTTCCAGGAAGTTTTCCCTTATCTTTCCAGAAAAAAAAAAAAAATGCTCTTTCCTTCCTCCAGTTTAAAGAAATACAACATTTTCCTCATTAGCACATTTATCACATTCTGAAGTGAAAAATTTTTGATGTGTATTTTCACATAACTGCTTATCATTGGTTTCCCTTTATTGTCTGTAAGTACATGATCAGACGCATTTCTTAATTATCTTTGTATTTTCTCCAATCTTTGCATTTAGTAAGTATTTCAAAAATGTCTTTTAAATGAACAAATGAATGAATATCAATGCAAACATTGGGTTTTCAATTTCTTCTTTCTTATTCATGGATTAATGTAATTAAAAAATTGGATGAAACATCATATTGGATCAAAAAAATTCCGTATGTTACATTATTTATTCTCACCTTCATTTGTGCTGGCACATAGCTCAATTTTAATCTACAATAAAACAGAAAATATGAAAAAAACATTTGAGTCACTGCTATTTTGTATATATTAGTATTAGAAAAGCATCAGTTGAGTAGTATTGTGATGAATTGCACTCATAAACAAACTATAAAGGACATCTTAAAATTGGGGTGAGGAGACTATGTGTCAGCCATTTAGCTTTTCTCTTCTGACATTATGATCTAATCTGGAAACTATCACCAATTAGCAAAAGCAGGAAGTAAAATTCCAGATAACATTTACTTATCTACTAGACTGAGATGTCCTTTGTAGTAACAATGTAAATGACAGTGACAGAATCAAGTATGCGACCTAATAGCAGAAAAGGACAAAACATCTGGCTTACTTAGACAGATAGTCAATATTCACATATTTCCAGAGTTTTTATCTTCATTAAAGATGCTGTGAAAGGCCAGTTTTGTCAGGGGGTAGTTAAAAATTATGTGAATTCATAATTAATATATGCAAAGTTTAAATGTAATTTACTTTCCATCTCTTACTATTTGCTACACCATGTTCTTGCCCTCTTTTAAGAGATATTTTCTTTCTGTAAGTTCCTTAAGTATATGAGTAATGAAAAAAAACTTCAAAAATAATCATTTTTCTTGCATATATAAGATATTGTGTGTGAGAATCAGAGAGCAAGAGACAGACATAGAGAGGTAGTGATACAAAGAGACAGACACAAACATAGACATAGAGACAGAAAGACATAAACAGAGACAGAGGGACAGAGACTGTATAGAGACCAGATTATAATAGTTAAGCAGTCTAGCCTTACCTCACTTGCTACTTAAAATAAAATAATGTCTTTAGGTTTTAGTCCAGTCACAAAGTTAAAGACTTAGTCTCCATGTTGAATTTGTTTATTACCATATTCAAAAGATGAATTAAAATCTTTCAAAGATGCATTATATTTCACTATTCCATCATTATCATCCTCAATCACATCCCGAAAAAGTTTAGGAGGCATATTATCTACCCAGGCAGTGTGACCTAATTAGAGCACTAGACTCAGACTTTCAGCAAAGCTGGATTTAATTTTCATTTCTAAACATTACTATGTGATCATGGGAAAAACCTTTAGCTTCTCTAAATTTGTAGTTGACCCATTTATAATATGTAGATAAAAACTGGCATGTGGTACCTACCTCACAAGATTGATGTGAGCTCAGATAAGAAAATGTGGAATATGTCTTTCAATTGATAAATCACTATATAAATGTCAAGTATTAGTAGGATCTACCTCTTAGACTTTAAGTACTGAACACAGAGAAGAAAGACCAGTGAAGTTTTGTGGTGGCCAAAATACAATACAAACTTCAGGAATCATATTGCGAGTAGCTAGGCATAAATAAGCAAGAATGAGTATCCTAACTACCTCAATTAAGTTGTTGTTTTGTTTTATGCTGACCAAAGAAGATCTTTTGAAGGTCGTTTTACCTTGATCCTCTAGAATACTATAAATCTTTGGGGTTTTGGATTTTTTTAATCCCATATGGTTAACAAAACCAGAAAAAGACAACAGAAGAATAATTTATCTTGACCTTAGCCATTCAACTTGTTTTTATGATCTTCCTGGCAAGATGTAGTACTTTGACTATACATTAAAAGAGCCTATTTGTCATAGAGAAGTTTTCTTGCTACTGCTTCCTATCAGTTGGCAACAAAGAACAACAGATAACCTATAGAACTAAAGTCCAAGAAATGGTAGCAGAATATAATTCAGTGAAAAAGCTCAACAGAGGGAAAGAAACAGAAATTTGGAGATGCAATTTTCAGTCAGACATGGTACTACATCCAGCAACCTCATAATATCACTATAGAATATCAGAATCTCTGCAGTGCTAGTGGTAGAAGATGAATTGTCCATGTGTTTTCTGGACACACAAACGGCTAGGTATGTGTCTTCCATATCTGTGGCCTTTCTGGGATGATTCATGATGTGTTTGCCCTATAGTTTTCTAGTGTCTGCTCTTTCTTGCATATTTCTGAGTCACACATGATCCCCTCTATGTATACATTTCTTTTTATTTCTTTTTAAAATTTTTCTTTTATTTTTAATTTATGTAATAAAATAAGCATTTTATGACATAGTATAATAAAAAGATGATTGCATATGAAATTGCAAATCTATTATGCATAACTTGCTATTCCTTTTAAATATATAGTAAAATTATCATGTAAATTTCTTTTTTCTCTCCCCCTCCATCTTAGAGATGGCTATCATTAGACACAAATATGTATGTATATGTAAAATAATCCTTTTATTTATCAGTTCTTTCTCTGGATGTAGATATGTCCTTTGTAATTAATTTGAATATTTCTGATAGTCAAAATGACTTATTTGTTTTACATTATTCTTAAAACAATAATGCTGTTAGTCTGTTGTATATATCTTTTAAACATGTTTCCATATTATACATTTTATCTGAATCTGTGCCCTGCCCCTACTGGTAATGGTAAGGTGAAAATAACATGTGGAAGGATCTATCACATATGTGCGTGAGGGAAGGCTTTCCATAGACACTTTGTTATTTTGCTTAATGTCTTCAGTTTTGCTGTAAAGTATCCTCTAGCTTACTGGCTTAAGTAAAGGCATCTGCGGGCTACTCGTGAGCTATGGTTATGATAGAGTGATGGCCCAAAGTTGTCTTCAATCTAGATAGCTTTTTGGAAGCACAGTATCAGGCAAGGCTTCTCTTCTCTTGTCTTCTCTTCTCTTGTCTTCTCTTTTCTTCTCCTCTCCTCTATTGGCCTCTCATCTTTTTTTTCTTCTCTTTTCTTTCTCTTTTCTCCCTATTTCCCCTTCCCTTTCATTTTTCTAATATATTTACACACATATACATAGATGATATATGTTAATATATTCTGCTATAGTAATATATGTGAATGTTTTATACATGATTATGTGCACGGTGTGTATGTATGTGTGTGAGTGTATCCCTCATATTTTGGAAAATGTTATAAAAAGTATCCAAGGAATTTTTTCCAATAAATTCATTTTCTCCTGAAGTCATGGGAAACTTAAATTTGAACCCAATTTGTTAAAAATCTAATATTAAAACTAAATGCATTGGGATAGTCTATTGGGTAAAGCAGAAATTCAAATCTGCTAAATTTCTATTTCTAGATTTGGTAAATAATTGCATGAGAAGGACTCAAAGACAGCTAGAAACAGCAATCAATATGTCTCTCAAAATTGTGGTATTCATTCTCAGAGCAATTGGCATTAAAAATTCCAAAGTGGGTAGAAGAAGTACTACAATAAATTATGTCACTGGTAATCCAAAAAGAAAAGTGAAAAAAAATATATTTCCTTTTCTTAAATCAAGCACTTCTTTTTCTCTCTCTGAAATTTAAACTTTTTCTCCTTTTTTATAATCTTGTTTTCTATTCCTGTCTATGAGTCCCTGAGAAGAAAGTTCCAAGATACCAGAAACTTGTTTCTCCCTTTAAATTTTATTGAGGATTATACTTGCCCTGTATAAATTTTAATCTTCCTCATAAGATCCCTACAGGAAAGACTAGAAAACTTACCTCCAGATGTGCTGTGACTATGAAATCACCTCTCAGATGAACATAATGACCAGCAATTCTCAATTATTTTCTTTGTTGCTTTCCCCTACACTCTGCTTAGCTTTTCCTTTGCTGGCAAGAGTTGAACTAAGTCCCACTGAAATACAGTTAGTTCCTTAAAGACCTACAATTCATCATTAACTGGAAAACATCCTGGTTTGTATCTCAGTATTACACCCAAGAAGTATCCAGTAGAATACCTTTATGTACATCTAAGACAGACTGAGGCAATGCTTAAAGTGAAGTGCTTTCATTATAACAAGCTGCTGAATTATTTACACCAATAAAAATTTATCTGCTGGAGTCTCCTAAAAAAAAATTATTCTCTTGGTATCTAGAATTATTGCCTGCAGTGAAATAAGGATGCACAATTCTCCCATCCCTGATGCACCATAGGAACACTTGAATTACTCTCCTCTCTCTCATTGTCTTGTTTTGTTTGGAGGAGGGAATAAGGAAATTAATGCTTAGTTGGACTGAAAGTAATGACCAGAGTGTAGCATCCTTATCTCCCTAACAAACACCTTGCCTGGTTTGATGGTTTCAAGCAGGGGTCAGAATACAAAAATTGCATTGCCTGTTTTTGGCACTATTTCAAATGATCACAGTAGGGCATGACATTTCCAAAAAATGCAAAAGAAATTAATTTCTAGCATCTGTTGGCACATTGAATGATATAAGCAAAGGAAACAAGAATTATTCCCAGATTTTTGAAACAGATAGAAAAGCTAAGAAAAATAGAAGACTACTATCAGGTTTCAGCTGTGGAGGATGACATAAAGTCACTAGTTTATTTTAATAGTGGGTCCTTCTCTACAATGAAGAATTTGACAATAAGTTAAAGAAATCTAATTTGGGGGACAGAAGGGTAGTGGAAAGTATGTCATCCATGGTGAAAGGATGAATAACTAGAAAATAGAATAAAGATATAAGCAATTTCCTTGGCTTGATATTTTTATGGCTTAAAGACACACAAGACATTCTGTAAATTAATTCATTTTCTTCTTGGTGAGAATTATGATTACTGGTCAAGATCTGAAATTGATATCATTAAGAGAGGTTATTTCAATACTCTGTTACAGACACATTATGTATAATAATCTACTATCCTACTCCCCCAAATTACAATTTCAAAGTAGATGATCTTTTGAAGCTCAAACATTTTATAAAGTAGAACAGAATAACCAAGAAAATATCTGCTTAAATACTTTTTACATTATATTTCTCCAGAAATGATTTGTCAAGGTCAAAATCATAGCCCTTTGATATCTTGGAGCAATTGTTCAATTTCCATGTTCTAAAAATTTACCACGTTCCATCATTCTACTATTCATCATGAACAATCTTGCTTTCTCCCCTTTTACTCTCCCTCTAAAATCAAGTAGATCTATTTCATTATGACATGGAAATCACCCACATTTTATGACTTTCTATGGCTCTTGCAGGAAATGTTCTTATTTGAACTCAGATCTATCTGATTCTAAAGTGACATGCTAACCACTTTGCCCCTAGAAGATGCTTTAAGTTAGTATAAACTAAACAATCATAAGAAACAGCTATAAGTAGTTAGGATACTTTGGACTAAGTATCACAAAAGACTTTGGGATAATAATTCATATTTCTTATAAATCTCATGTAACTCATAATTCTCTTGAATATTTAATCCCATTCATTCCACCAAACACTTGTTAAGTATTTACTATAGAATTCATTCAAATTGTGGCATTATGGACACAGAGCTAGCTGACCTTGGATTTAGGAAGAACAAGGTTCATTTCTAATATTGGATATATCTTACCTTTTTTAGTCATTAAGCCTCTTACACTCCCAACAAATTCTCTAAAATTCTGAGTTGCCAATAAGATAAACATTGGTGGAAATAGCTCTTTTCTGGGAGCTAATGAAATTGCAGATCCAATAAAAAAAAGAAACGAAAATGTCAGGCATAAAGCTAGGTGCTAAGGATAGATAAGAAAAGAAAAATAAAACAAGCCTAAAAGAGATAACATTCTACAAAAACAGAATCTAATGTATATATAATGTAAACAACTGTTACAATAAATTGATCATGAATGTTTTATTTGCTTTAAAAAGAATATTAATTTTCTCTAAAAATGCTGTTTCAGCAAAAAATGAGAAAGCATAATAATGGCTGCAAACCAGGCGTGAAATTCTTCAAAAAGGATTTCTAATTTGTCAGTCAAATGTTTATTAAAGCCCACACAAGTCCACCAATGCATTACTAAAATATTAGAATCACAAGAGGCAAATGAAACCTTAAAGTCAGAAACTAAATTAAGTTCTAAATTTCCAAGTAATAGCTCATGAAATGTATCCAATGAAATAGGCAGACCATATGTAATGGGTTTTGGATTCATTTCCTTAGCAGGGAACAAAAAAAGCCATTTTATTTAGAGCATGATTATATATTTGGGGAAGGTACATGTGCTAGAATGTAACACACAGACATATATGCTAAGTATAGAGGTACTTATATATTCAAATATGCTAAGTATATATTTACATATATGCTAAATATGTGTGTATACACATGTATATAATTAGCATATATAATATATGATATGCATAGATATTAAGAATATATTTACATAATTATATACTTAGCATATGAACATTAAAATTAAGCTACACATAAGATGATCATGAATTAATAAAATTGTGCCTTAATAATTAACATTATTATATTTTGAAGTAAATATAACTATGATTCAAACCCTCTTTACTTTTTGCCACATAATCAGTTATGTAGTATTCCTATAAAATGTACATTTCAAAGGAATTCTAAACAAAATTTAGAAAAAATCAGATAATTAAGCATTTTATAAGTAAGTTGAAGTCCAAATTCAATGTGCTACTACTTATTAAAAACAAAACAAAAGTAAAATTATAACCAATGTAAGGGTCAAATTCAAATGGAGTTACTGTTGAGTGATACATGGTAGTGTGGTTCTCAGGACTGCCCATCATCAAAGATCTTTAAATAAAGTCTAGATCAACAACTGGTTCCTATTATTGACTTTTCTTTATTTATGCAGTTATACCTGAGCAGCTTACTTATAAATCAGTAATCTGATGCTAGATTAAATAACTGTTGGAAATCTTTTAAAGGTTGCTAATCCCACTGCTGATCCCATTATTGTATAATTTATATCTATTGCATATCCAATTTATTATTCAGTCCCATTATTTAAATGGAAGGAAGTGAGGAAGAGAAGCACTCACATTAATTTAGATTTTTAAAAACTGAAATTCAAAAGAAAGTAGTGGCTCTCTGAAATGACTCTGAGCAATTTTGTTTTATTTCAAACTATAAATACTAAAGAACTTTCTCAGCAATAATGGCTTTGTGTGCTTTCTTAAGAGACATTTTTGTGCTATGTTATTAGAATATTGCCATGGGAGAAGGCTACTTTGCAGCACTATATAATTGTGAATTCGTTAAACACATCTTTGGAAATCTCCATAAAAGCAATGTTGCATATCTCTGAACCCATTCACATACTGAGAAGAAAAATAAATAAAAAATATTTCCTTATGTTAATTTTCCCAAATCTCTATTTATTTGATACTTCACAGCAACAACAACTATTAATAGCACAAGTTGCTCTAGAAAGCATGAAGTATTAACAAAGATGTTCCAGATGCTTGGAATTGGCTGACGTGGGAAAAGGAGAAGTAATCCGCACTCTGTGTTGTATCTTCAAACTCCTTAACACTTTGACCATTTCTACCACCATCTCTGATTTCTTCCTACTTTTCAGAGCAAGGATTTAGGAAACAAACTTCTTGATTTCATAATCAGACTGTGAAGAGACTTCAACAGTGAAGTAGTTATAGATGCTATCATGTACCACTGAGAGAAAGAGGAAGAGCAAGGGAGGTTATCCAGACATGAAGAATAGCCAGATGGAATATCTATGGAATGCTAAAGAAACCAGTATCACTGGAAGGAAGAATAAATGGCAGGAAGATATAAAACCAGAAAGGTTAGGGTTGGGGGAATGAAGGGAAAGGCTAAACAGAAGGTTTTGTATTTGATCCTGGAGGCAATAGGAAGCCACTGGAATTGCCTAAGTAGAGTAGATGGAAAAGAGTGACAAATAAAAAGTAATTTTTGCCACTGTGAAATGCATTGAAGGAGTTAATTTTCCTGAAGGAACTCAGTGAGTATACAAATGATTATAAAATAAAATTGCGGTGTCTTCAGATACATAAACCCCACATTAAAGAAGCAATTCAATGTTTCAAGCATTTGCCAGACTAGGTGACCCACTACATTATTCAAACTAAGATTTTAGGATTCTTCTAAAAGATTAAAAATGTTTTGAGAGTTTGTAGGAAGAATATATTGCTTCTATCTGAGAATTTAACAAATTCACAGAATTACTGATAAAAATGGAAATGATAAGAAATCTGGCAAATGTTTAGAACTAGATTTCATTTAAGTCAGTCCATGATTACTCTGAAAGTTTGAATGAATCATTTTTCAGTACATAGGAAAGAAAATATCAAAGATTAATGTACTTGGCCAAGATTAAGGGAAAAATAGAATCTAATGCTTTTGTAATTATCCCCCTTCTAGACTTAATATAGTGAAAAAAACAGATTTAAAGGAATATAAAGTGATGTACTTTAAATCTATAAAGTCAATTCTCATAGTTATGTTTCAAACTTCAATAAACATTTTACATAATGCTTAGATACATGTGATCATATTAAATATTAACATCATCATTAGTAACACAATAACAATAGTACAAATGCAAAATATTTTAAGTATTTTACAAATAATCCATTCATTCTGCATCACTTTGTAAAGTAAGAAGCATGGGTATTCTTATACCCATTTTATAGATATGGAAACAGGTTTAAGAGGATTAAACTATTTGTTTAAAGTTAAATAACTAATTGTACAAAGAAGAACTGGGACCAAAAAATATGTCTTTGGCCTCCAAGTCCAATTTCTTCCACAATGCTCCCATTAACAGACTAGTCTCAGAATCCATGTTGATTAAAAAATTTATAAATGAAATGACTTTGGAGATCTTTTTGATGCTTTGATTATTTCAATAATCAGATCCCCTTAACAGAATACAAGAGGGACCTAGAACACATTAAACTATGCTTCTTAGTGGAATACTAGAAAATTAATAGTTCATGGTTGTTTTTTAAGGAAAACACTGGAACATTGTTAAAGTTTTATAATTGAGTGTGTGATTTAAAAGGGCATTGAATTTGGCATCAGCCCTGAGTTCCAAGATCCTCCATCTGCTTCTTATGACCTCTTGTTTTTGTTATTGTAATCTTTTGTGAATCAAGTAATTTATCTTGACCTTAATTCACTGATCTGCAATATCTACCATAACAAAAAGTAAAGATTTACAGTAGGATCACATATACACTGCCAGGTATGACTAAAGTTTTACCTCTGGATAAATACCAAAAAATTGCCAAGATTCAAAAAGGGAATAACAAGTCTTTTATGACAAACATCCACATAAAATCAATAACTAATATGTCTACAAATATGAATTAAACAAATAGTTGGACTAAAGAGAATTTTTAAAAATAAAAATGGAGGGTATGATAGTAAGTAAATAGTTCATCATTACAACAAATTACAAAAGGTTTATCTTTATGAAGTTTGCAATGACCAGCCATGATTCGGTAGTATTAATGATAGAGCATGGCAAACACCTAGTGAAAGAATGATGATGCATTCCAAGTACAGAACAAAATGGCATTTTAGACATGACTGATGCAGGAATATGTTGATTTTGTTTTTATTTCTTTTAATGATGTATAATATTTTGGTTTTTCCCCAGTGGAAGAGAGAAAATATTTTTTATTAATTAAAAATAAATTTTAAAAAGAATAATAGTAGAATTTTAAATTATTCTTGGACCATATTCTCTGAATTTCACTTTTAAAAATAGAAAAAAAAAATCAGCAGAACCAGATGACAGAACCAGGGATTTCTCCAAGCTCACCTTCAAACTTCTCCAAATAATTTTAAATAATGATTCTAAACAAATTTTAGAGCATTAGAACCCACAAAAAGATGTAGTGGGAAAATTTTCTAGCAGAAAGAGTCTTGGAAGTTTGGTTGGAGGGGTCTGTTATACTAGGGTGCATCTGCAGCAGAATCACAGCACAGGTTCTTGCCATGAAATTTTGGTATGTTGTCTCATTATTGTCATTCTCTTGGATGAAATTATTGATTGTATCTATGATTTGCTGTTTCACTCATTCAGTCTTTAGGATGAGATTGTTTAGTTTCCAATTACTTTTTGGTCTATTTTCCACTGGCCTTTTATTGAATGTAATTTTTATTGCATTATGGTCTGAAAAAAAAAATGTGTTTACTATTTCTGCCTTTCTGCATTTGATTTTGAGGTCTTTATGTCCTAATATATGTCACTTTTTGTATAGGTTCCATGAACTGCCTTTTTGGCAGGAGTAGACTCCTTTTGGTATCCATTCAATTTTCTCCAAAGATCTATCATATCTAGCTTTTCTAGCATTCTATTTATTTCATTAACTTCTTTCTTATTTTTTGTAGTTTGATTTATCTAGTTCTGAGAGAATAAGGTTGAGATCTCCATTATTAGAGTTTTGCTGTCTTTCTTCTTGCAACTCTTTTAACTTCTCCTTTAGGAAGTTAGGTGCTATACCACTTGGTGCATATATGTTTAGTATTGATATTGCTTCATTATCTATAGTACCCTTTACCAAGATATAGTTTCTTTTATCTCTTTTAATTAGAACATTTTTTTTTGCTTTTGCTCAGTCTGAGACCTTTTGTGTTTGTGTTAGATGTTTTATAATTTTTCTGCTGATCTATTGACTTGCAGCCAGGGCAGAGTGGCCAACTCTGCTGTAGATTCCTGTAGATTCCTCCCTGTAGATTCTCTGCCATGCAGACCCCGCATCACCTCACAGAGTCTGCAGTGTCTGTGCTGGCATCTGTCCTCAGCTGCTTGTGCTTGGCTGCCTCCCTCCTGTTTCTGATTGAAACAAACCTTTTCTGGCAATCTTTGAAATTATCTTCTGCTAATTATTTGTTGCACTCTCAATATCTGTGGGTTCTGCTGGTCCAGAGTTAAATCAGAGGCTGGATTTCATAATTAATGTGAGGGTACTAGGAGAAGGTCAGAAAGAAACATGTGTCCTCTCCATCATCTTGGCTCTGCCCCTGGAATTCCCAAATTTGTACTTAAAAAAGGAGTCATTTCACAACTGAAAATTATCAAAAGATATGATCCAAAAGTATTCTGAAGGATTTATGATGAAAAATGCTATCCATACTGAATATAGACTGAAGCATATCTTTTTTTCTTGATGGGTTTTTTGGTTGGTTTGTTTGCAGGAGAAAGGGAATCCTATTTTTTGTTTTGCAACATAACTTTAATGGAAATATGGAAATGTTTTGCAAGACTTCACATGTGCCTTCTTAATGGGGCAAAGGAAGAGGAAGGGAGAGAATCTAGAACTCAAATGTTTTAAACACAAATATAAAATATTATTTTATGTGTAACTGAGGAAAATAACATAGTAAAACAAAAGTAATAAAAAATAGAAAAATTCAGAAAAAAATGACAATCACATTAAACTTATTTCTGCATTGGTTATGTTATGAAAGAAAACTCAGAAAAAAAATAGGAAAGGAAAATACAACAAATGCCAAAAAAAAAAGTTTTTTTTCGTTTTGACCTGCATTCAGAATCCATAGTTTTTTCTCTTGAGATGTGGCCAGCATTTTCCATCATGAGTCTATTGGAATTGACTTAGATTGTTGTAATATTGAGATGAGCAGTCTAACATAGTTGAACAATCACACAATATTGTTACTACTGTGTGCAGTGTTCTCCTGGTTTTGCTCACCTTCCTTAGCATCAGTTCAATTTAGTCTTTCTAGGTTTGTTTGGGTTTTTTTTTTTTTGAAATCCTTCGGTTTTCATTTCTTATGGCACAATATAATTCCATTACATTTATATGTCACACTTTAATCAGTAATTCCTCAATTGATGGCCATCCCCTCAATTTCCAATTCTTTGCCCCCACAAAAAGAGCTCCTTTTGTACATGTGGGTCCTGTCCCCCTTTTTATGATCTCTTTTGGGATACAATCCTAGTGGCACCCAGTGTTATTGCTAGATCAAAGGATATGATGCAATTTTATAGCCTTTTGGGCATAGTTGTAAATTGCTTTTCAGAATGATTAGATCAGTCCATAATTCAATCAACATTGAATTGGCATTCCATTTTTTCCCACATCTTCTCTAATATTTATCATTTTCCTTTTCTATAATATAAGCCAATCTGATAGGTGTGAGATGGTAACTCAGAGTTGTTTCATTTTGTATTTCTCTAGTCAAAAGTCATGTACATCATATTTTCATAATACTACAGAAAGCTTTAATTTCTTCATCTGAAATCTTCCCATTCATATACGTTGACCATTTATCAATTGGGACATGACTTGTATTCTTTAAATTTTTCTTCAATTCCTATATATTTTAGAAATGAGGTCTTTATTAGACACTAGCTACAAAAAAAAATATTTCCCAGCTTTCTACTTTCCTTCTAATCTTGAATGCATAGGTTTTGTTTGTGATTGTTTTTAATTTAATGCAATCAAAATTATTCATTTTGAATTTCATAGTATTCTCTATCCCCTCTGGGCTGTTGTGACCTGACAGAATTCTCCTACTTCTTCTCCTATCTCACCCCTTTCCTAGTCTTTTCCTGGGTCATCTTCTGGACACATTCATTAGACATAAGTGTCTCTTGAGGCTCTATTCCTGCATCTATTCTTTTTCTATATTATCTTATTTGATAATCATATCGGTTCCCATAGATCCACTTATAATTTTTATGTGGATGACACTATAAGACATATAAATCCCTCATTTCTCTCCTAAACTCATCTCACATCATCAAACATATGTTGAACCTGTAAGTTAGATGTCCCATAGGCAATTAAAACTCAACAAATCCAAAATAAATTATCTTTTAAAAAAAATCCTCCTCTTTTTCTAACTTAATTGTTTCTGATGAGGGCACCTCTAGCCTCAAAGTCACCTCGATTTTCACTTTTATTTATCATCCTCATCTCCTAATATTCACCTTTCTCATTCTATTATCATTTCATTTCTAGGTTTACAATATTCCTTGTATATATTCCCTTCTCTTCACTCACACAACCACCATCCTTGTGCAGTCTCTCATCATTACCTCTTGCCTGAGGTATTGCAATAGGCTCCTTATTGCTTTTTCTACTTCAAGTCTCTTCTCATTCCAATCTATCATCCTTCACTCAGACATTAAAGTGAAAGATAGCCAATAACTGACCATAACGTACACACCCCTGCCCACTGAACAAACTCCAGGGTCTCCTTGCTACCTTCATAATCAAGTATAAAATGCTTTTTATAGTACTTAAATCCCTTTACAAAACGACCTTTTTTTATTTTTTTTTTTTTTTACTTTTTCTAATCTGGGAGTGCAGTGAACAGAGTACTGGCTTGGAGTCAGGAAGACTTCGGGTGACTTTTGTTATTCTGGTGTCTATTAGGCTGTCCTGAGAGCTGATAACCTTTGTATATACACACATAAATACATACATACATACATACACACACACACATACTATATATATATGTATATATATATATTATATATATGAATATATATATTCTGTGAAGTAGTTGTCTAGGACAAACTCATGACTTTTCATATATATGTATGCATTTTAAATCATATATATGTATATAATAAATATATATATATATATTATATGGCTAACATTTCCCTCTCATATGAATTCTGTGCTACTGAATAATGTATTCTTTCAGAGTTCAGAGAAAAGTCCTTGACACATTAATTATGTTCATACCATTTCTGTAGTATGAATTCTCTGATGTTGAACAAGTCATCTTGTCTATATAAAGGGCTTCTCACATTCATTACAGTTGAATATGAATATTCTGATATTGACTAAAAGGTACTCTATAGTAGAAGGTCTTTACATACTCATTACATTCACAAGCCTTCTCTCCACTATGAATTCTCTGATAAAGCTGTGCACTTTAGACAAAGTACTTGAAACATTCATAAGTCTTTTTCTTAACATGAATCCTTTGATGGGAAATGAGGGATAAGCTATATTTGAAAGACATCTCATATTTACCGTATTCATAAGGTTCCTTTCCAGTATGAATTCTAAAATGTTCAATAAATTGTACACTTTTGGGGAAGCCTGTTCAAATTTACTGCAATTAGTATTTTTGTTTCCAATAGCAATTACCTCATGACAATTAATGTAAGATTAAGATTGAAATCTTTTTCGTGTTTTTTGTAGTCATTATATTTTTGTCCCTGACATATTCTTTTTCATTCATTTAATAAGCTTTAGAAGTGAAGGATTCTTCACATTCATTATACTTAAAAATAATCTCCTTAGAGCACATTCTATTATACTGAGTTAATTCTAAAGAGAGAATGAATTTCTTTCTACTACTTTGACATGTGTGGGAATCCTCTCTAATATATACTTTCTGTCTTGGCTGTAAATGGATGCTTTGGTCACTTTTATTGTAATTTTCCTTTGGGTAATTTTACTTGCTGAGAAGTTTGAGGTGTTCTGCTGCCTCCCTAACCTTGCATCAATGTTCAGGCTTTATTTTTCAGACTAGAGACACAGACCTCATGAGTCTGTCCTAGCCAACTACTTCACAAAAATGCCCATGTTCTGTTCTCCTGGACAGCTGCTCCCTGGGACTCTCCTTTTCACTACCCAAGGTGCCTCCTCTCTTGTCAGCCAATGGATGAGCTGGGGCTTAGACAGAGCAAGTCTTAGGAAGAGCAAGTCTGGTAGGAAGAGCATGTTCCAGGACAGCTTCTTCTGAGAAGTCCAGGTAATCCCAGAGCTCCTGCGTGAGGACAACGGCCACATCTTGGAAGGTCATTGGCTGCTGGCAGACTCTGGATGTAAAAAGCATGGGTCATTCCTGAAGCCACAGAACTCACTCCTCACAGGGAAGCTAGACAGACAAGGTATGGCCCAGACTTCATCTCTGTCTTGGAGAATTGTGACTCAGGAAACCACTGTCCTAAATTTTAGACAAAAATTCAAAACTATAGCCACACACACACACACACACACACACACACACACACACACACACAAACACACACTCTCTCACACACACACACACACACACACACACACACACACACAAAACACATTTATTATTGAATGTCAATACAGAAGTCCTCCAGTGTAATGGTTCAACTACAGTTGTCCCTGTGCTGATTGTCAAGCATTTTAATGACTTAGAAATAATGGCTAAAATCGTAGATTGATCAGATTTGCAAAATGAGAAAAAACTAAGAGATTTGGTTAATATTCTGGTTTACCCAGACTCACAAAGTTGTTGATAGGACACAATATCAGCTTAAACTGACTAAAATAAAATAGGGTGGGGATTGGTTTCAAGGGTATAATTATGGGGGGAGGAAGGATAGAAGGACATCATTTAATTTTTAAATGTAAAAGGAGAAGTAGAAGATTTAGATTCAATATAATTTAACAGTTTGATATGGCTGTCAAAAAAAAAAGAAAAGAAAAAGCTAACGTGCCTTGGACTGCTGTAAGAATGGCATAGGAATAAGGAAGTCAATATTCTTTGCTTTTCTCAGTGAGTTTCTGGAATGTTGTATTTATTCAGTTAGAAATGCCAGTCTTTAGAAAGGACAGTGATAAACTACAGCACCCAGAATAGGACAACAGAATGGCAACAACCCAAAATCCATGACAGATTAGTGACTACAAAAAAGCAAATGTATTGTTTAATCCAAAGAAGTTATACAGGTAGGGTTTGAGACTGGAGCATGGGGATAGTTGTAGCCTGTATTAAAGTATTAGAAAAGTTATCATGTGAAAGATGGATTAGACTTTTTCTGATTCCAGAGGGCAGAACTAGGAGAAATGAGTGAAAATTTAGGCTTGATATGAAGCACAAGTTCTTAAAATTGGAGCTATAAAAGTATGGAATGGGAAACAGCCGGTTGCCCATCACTAGAGTATTCAAAAATTTGAAGATACATATTAGAAGGCATTCTCATCTGAAGCATTTTCATATGATTTCTGCAGTTCTGATATTCTATAATTCTTTTGTGTTCACATGGAAAGTTATATGATACCGAGCCCATATAATTCTTCTCAGATATGAGTTAATATGAATATTTCAAAATCAACAGAATATAAATTCATCTAATATAGTCATCAGCCTTTTAAAAATAATTAGTCCTCCCTCTAACCTAAAGACAGTTTACAATATTCCTTGATAATCTAGTCTAATCTCATAATTCTTAGACTAAGATTCTTAATGAGGAATACACAAATATCCCCAAGAAATCTACAGATAGACAGCAGGAGATCCATAAACTTGAAGGGGAAACAATACATCTTTATTAATTTTAGCTTCTAACAATTTAAAATTTCCATTTATTTAAAAATACTATTCTGAAAATGAGTTTATAGTTTTCACTAAACACTTATAGGAGAGATTTTGCCTTTTATTGATTGGAAGCAGGTGCACATATTACTTCCCAGATACTATTTCCAAACCATGTATATGTGTATATAACACAACCATCCCTTTTCATCCAGCCATTTTTTATGTATTGTCTTCAGCAATTAGAACGTGAACTTATTGATGTCAGGGACTGTTTTGTTTACTTGTTGTTTGTGTCCTCAGTATTTATCATAGTATATAGCATACTGACACAGAATAAGCACTTAATAATGTTTTATCTATTTAAATAGCTAGCTAAGTAGCTATATTTTTCTGTCTGTCTGTCTCTCTTTTATGATTATGAGAAATCTTTCTACTTTAATAGTCTTGAAAATGAGCCTATAGAAAATGAGATTATATCAAGCCATTCTACAATTGATAAATGGTCAAAAGATATGAACAGACAATTTTCAGATGAAGAAATTGAAACTATTTCTAGCCATATGAAAAGATAATCCAAGTCATTATTAATCAGAGAAATGCAAATTAAGACAACTCTGAGATACCACTACGAACCTCTCAGATTGGCTAAGATAACAGGAAAAGATAATGCTGAATGTTGGAGGGGATGTGGGAAAACTGGGACACTAATACATTGTTGGTGGAATTGTGAATACATCCAGCCATTCTGGAGAGCAATTTGGAACTATACTCAAAAAGTTGTCAAACTGTGCATACCTTTTGATCCAGCAGTGTTACTACTGGGCTTATATCCCAAAGAGATTTTAAAGAAGGGAAAGAGACCTGTTTGTGCAAAAATGTTTGTAGCAGCCCTTTTTGTAGTGGCTAGAAAGTGAAAATTGAATGGATGCCCATCAATTGGAGAATGGTTGAATAAATTGTGGTATATGAATGTTATGGAATATTATTGTTCTGTAAGAAATGACCAGCAGGAAGATTTCAGAAAGGTCTTGAGAGACTTACATGAACTGATGCTGAGTGAAATGAGCAGGACCAGGAGATCATTATATACTTCAACAACGATACTGTATGAGGATGTATTCTGATGGAAGTGGATCTCTTTGACAAAGAGAAGATCTAATTCAGTTCCAATTGATCAGTGATGGACAGAATCAGCTACACCCAGAGAAGGAACTCTGGGAAATGAGTGTGAACCACTACATAGCATTTCCAATCCCTCTGTTTTTGTCTGCCTGCATTTTTGATTTCCTTCTCAGATTAATTTTACCTTATTTCAAAGTTCAATTCTTCTTGTGCAGCAAAATAACTGTATGGATATGTATACATATAGTGTATTTAACATATACTTTAAAATATTTAACATGGATTGGTCTACCTGCTATCTGAAGGAGGGGGAGGGAAGGAGGGAAAAAGTTGGAACAGAAGGTTTTGCAAGGGTCAATGCTGAAAAATTACCCATGCATATATCTTGTAAATAAAAAGCTATAATAATTTAAAAAAACATAAAAAATTAAAATAAAGAAAATGTAAAAGAAAAAAGAAAATGAGATTATATATCAACTGGTATTCAAATAAAATAATCCAAAAAACATTAAATATAAAAGAATAACCATAGAATAGCAGCCTGTCCCAACTATCTTAAGTCCATCAAAATAAAAATAAGATAATAATAATAATTCATACTTGCATATAGCAAGTTCCAAGTTTATATTGTTTTCCTTACTTTGAACATGCAAGTTAGATTACATTACAAAGAAATGACATTTGAACTATAGTTTGAATTCAAGGCTAAAGGTGACAAAGGACAACCAGAGATATAGTATTTTAAAGGAATAAAATTATGGAATGTGAGTTTCACTTCGTACATCACTGCTGTCCTATAATTTGTATCTTCCATTGAATCTGAATGAAAAAGCCATTTCAAGATATGCTCAATAGATTAGTAGAACATGTCAGAGGAACAAAAGAACAATAGATGTTATAATTTCTACCAAATCAAATAATCATAAGATCTAAAAGTGTGGGAAAGAACCTTGAAAACATTTACAACAACTCTAAAACAACTCTAATTACTAGTCATTCTGCTTCAAGAAAATTGCCCAATATCAAGGATTTCAAAGATTCATAGAAAAACTAACATTATTCACACTTGATCTTTCTTAAAAAATGAAGGAACCAAGCTGGAGAAATAACTCAAGAAAGAAGTAGTGAAGTCACATTTTAATATTTAATGTCATGTCAGATTTTTCCATCAATAAAAGTAATGATGATAATGACAATAATAATAACCAGCATTTTGCTATTGTTTTAAGGTTTGCAAAGTGCTTTACATTTCACTTTATTCTCCAAATGACCCTAGAAATAAATACTATTAGCATCTTCTTTGTACAAATAAGAAACCTGAGGTAAAAGAAATATTTGCCTAAAGTCATAGTAGTGATGTTTAAGTACTAGTAAGTATATAAGGTCAGATTTGAACTCAATTCTTCCTAATTCCAACTTCAGTATTCTACCTACTCTGTTATTTTACTGCCTAGCAGTGTGGAGTAGAATTCACTAAATGCTAGAATCTTCGTCCACTATTAAGAAATGCTAGCTGAGTTTGAATCTTCATAAGAAAAAATCATTTTACCCAACTGAATGCTACCGGGAACATTGTCACTAATTCCTGGAGCCTGACTCCCCTGATTTCTGAAAGTGCCATGTCTTCTTCACAATGTGAATAATACAAAATAAACATACTAGAATCTGACCACTTCCAAACATCTGCATGATCAGTCATTTTCATTGGGTCTGACTCTGCTATGACCCCATTTGAAGTTTTCTTGGCAAAGATGCTGTATTGATTTGCCATTTCCTCCCTAGTTCATTTTACAGATGCAAATAAGGTTAAGGGACTTGCCCAGGGTTATGAAGTTGGTAAGTTTCTGAGGCCAGATTTGAACTCAGGAAGATGTCTTCCTGTTTCCAATGCCAGTAGCTGTATCCAGTTTGCCAGCTAGTGGGCCTGAAAGTGATTAAAGTAGAATTTTTAAACTCAGGACTTTCTATTACAATTTAGCTATCTAGTTCCTTGACCAAGGTAACCTCACATCTGTGATATTTTTTCTCCTAATATTTTGATAAGTCAATATAACTGGGTTTTTTGGTAATTTTCATATTTTATTTTATGCATTTAAAAATAATATTCTGAGGAATCCATGGAGCTTCAGGAATTTTCCAAAGGGCTCTATGATTAAAAAAAAAAAATTTAAGAACCCATGTCCTAGGTTGAGACTTAGCCAAGCAATACAATCTATTGACTACCAAAAATAATTAATATCTCCTATGCCTTATTATGTTACTATCCAAATTTCTTATTTACTATTGTTCTTAATGTCCTGATCCCAGATTAATTTTTTTGTTTCCATAATAAAACTTTTTCAAATTCTTGTTTGTCTGGTCGATGGCAAACTTAGCAATATTAAAGAAAACTTCATTATTGAATAGAGAGATCCTTTCAAATTCACAGGGGGTTGGATAGCTCTGGGATGAGGTGGGGTGGATATGGAAGTGGGAAGCAGGTTGCAGACCTGTGCTTTTTGACTTCTCAATCTATTTATAAAGAACATTCATCATATATATCCAGGACAATTGTCATTTCACTTGAGTAGTTCAGACCTCTTTATATCTATCAAGTTATTCATTACTGATGCTTTCATATTTTCATCATCTTGAAATTCCATAGAAACAAGGTGAAATTAAATCAAAACTGCCAGAGATTTTTAGGACTAAAGAGTCTGAATTAAACTCTGCACTTAAAGTAAGAAAAGCCATTTAACTCACAGAAGGTTTTCCAAGGGTTCAGAATCATTTAAGCTCTTGTAACTAAAACCAAATAATTCAGTTGAAATATAGAACTGAAGTATTATAAACTAAAAAACCTTAATTTCCCATAATTCTGTGCATAATAAAGAAGATTACACTATAAAGTGAAATTACCAACATTTTACAACATTGCAGAATAGCCTAAATTCATTTTGGCATTTAACTCAATTAGGGATAATATATTGTTGATTACGTCTGTGAAGCTCATTCATTTGAATATCTAGTGTTCACCACTGATTAAATCAGACTATGTATTCAGAATATTAAACACATTTGGTAATATTTCTAGACTTCATTCCTGTGAATTGAAGGACTGTATATTTCATTTAAAAGCAAAGTACAATTAAAAACAATTTTACTTTTAACAAAAGGAACCAAAGTATGGGCGCACACACACACACACACACACACACACACACCCATACCACCTAGGTTATTAGAAATAGTGATCTGCTAATTTCTGCCATTGATTTTTCAATAACATAGATATAAGAACCAAGGGGGGGAAGAGAAATAAGCACACACACATACAGAGAAACAAATACAATTAAAGTAGAGAAATATAATTGTCCTGTTCTTTGGGATTAATTATTTTGATATTTTCTTTCTTAGCTTCTTCTCTACAAAACTGTTATGATACTTGACAGATATAATGACCATGTAAAAATAAGGAGAAAACTCATTAATCTTAGGTATCTATAGACATACCCACAGAATATCAGAAACACAGTTGGAATAAACCTGAAAGACCATATAAAGCAATATAAACATAAACAAAAGGCTTTTCTAAAATATTCTTAATCAGTGGTCTTTACTCAAAGACCTGTTACCTTGTAAGAAAGTCCTTTGTGCTTTGGGATACCTTTAAATATTGGGAAACTGCCCTCCCCCCACATCAAATACAAATCTGCTGCTGTGAAATTTCTTCCAACTGTACTTAGTTCTTCTTCGTAGGCCAAGAAGAAGTCATCTAATCCATCTTTCAAATGAAAACCCATCAAATATTTGGAGAGAAGTATTATGTCTTTCTAAGGTTTCTCTTCTCCAGTCTTCTCCCTTTACATATAATATTAGCTAGCATTTATAGGATGCTTTAAGGTTCATAAAGTACTTTACTAAAGTTATATCATTTTATCCTCAAAACAACCATAGAAGGAAGATGATAATTATTATCCTCATAATACAATTGAGGAACCTACAGCAGATAAAGGCTAAGCAATTTGCTCAGTCACACCTCCAATAAAAATTTGATGCTAGATTTGAACTCCAGTCTCTCTTACACTAACTAGCTCTATCACTCTGTCCCCTGAATCCATTTGATTCAAAATGTCTCACAATTTTAGTTACCTTCCTCTGGATACTCTGTAGCTTATTAATGTCCTCACTAAAATGTGGTGACCAGAAGTAGACGCAATAATCCAGATGCTTTCTGTAGTCAGAGCAGAGGACAATAGTATCATTTGAAAATATTTATTTATTTAAAATTAAATATTCAAAAAGATAAAGACAGAAAAAAGAAAATTAAAAATAACAACAACAACAACAAAACAAAAAAATATTGCCATGTGCCCAGCTTAGAACATCATGGAGGATTCAGTATATATAACAATGAATTTCCATTTCAAGAAAGCATATATAAGATTAGAAGACATTAATGACTGTCCATCTAGTTTTCGTTTACTTGTAAGTCTTTCTTTTGTTATTTGCTGTGCCCTTACTACTTTATTCTTTTTTTTCCCTTTCATCCACCTCACATATCCCAAGCAAGCTACAGTTAAGCTTGGATAAATTTATATAGTTAAACTTGGATGTGTGTGTGTGTGTGTGTGTGTGTGTGTGTAGGTGGGTAAATTGTGATTAATATATACATATTAATATATATATATATGTATATACACATGCCTATATCTATGTACACATAGAGACACCTGCATGCATACATACACACATACATGAATGCACGTAAAACACATTTACACATATGTAGATATCCAACTAAAAGAATATTAATATGGCTGACATAAAATAGAATCTTTTAAGTTTGACTTTGTCTAAGATCAATGATTACTAACCCTACTTTTTTTTTTCTAATAAATTCTACTTCTGATCCTTGTTATTGTGTTTGTGTATATCTCTTATTTCCTATCCCTGCTAACTGGTCTACTTTGGCTTTACTCCTTAACTTGCTCTGTTCTATTCTTCCACAGATCCCTCCTTATCTTCTCCACCTCCCCCTTTCCCTCCTTCTTTATCCCATTCATATATATATATATATATATATATATATATATATATATATATATATAATTCTATGCCATCCTTTTTTCCGTTATGTTCCCCATTAATCTATATAACTTATCCCCCTCTCATTAATCCAAACACCTTTCTATACCTCATTACTTATTTATTTGTAGATTTTGGAGGGTGTTATATCCTTTATAGTATATACATATATTGTTTCCTATTTAACATTCCCAATGTAAGTAGGTTTTCAGAACTACTCTTCTTGTCCCTGTGTCAGTTTTTCCTCTGCACCTCATTTGAACCACATAATTACTATTTGTTACCTTTTTTAAAGAATTTTATTGTTAGAGTTAACTCTATCCCAATCTTTCTTTTGAACTATTCATTTATTGATATCAATATTAGACATATGAGTTATATTTCCAGGTTTAAAATATAAACTGTTTGTCCTTGTCAGTTTCTTGAAATTAGTCTTTGATATTGGCTTTTATATGTTAAATTTTCTATTGAATTTAGTTTTGGTTGAAACAAAATCTTGAAAATCTGCAAGTTCATTGTATGTCTATCTTTTCATTAAATATGCATAATTTTGCTGTCTATGATACTTTTGGCCACAGGCCTTGTTCTTTTCATTGTTGTTATAAAATGTCTCAGGACCTGTAGTATTTTATTGTAGCTGCTGATAAATTCTGTACAATTCTAATGATAGCTCCAGCATATTTGAATTACTTTTGTGATTGTTTCTTACAAAATTTTCATGTTTTCCTTGTAAGATCTCTTTGAAGCAGTGTTTTTTTTTTTCTTTCTCTACTTTAACCTCATGTTCTATCACTTGTGAAAATTTTTCTTTGATTATTTCTTATAATATTGTGTCAAGGTTCTTTTCTGTTTTTGGTCATATCTTTCAATTAGTCCGATATTCTTATGTTTTCTCTTCTTTGTCTTTTCAAAATTTATTTAATATTTCTTCCCAGTTACAATTAAAATATTTTTACATTTGTTTTTAAAACTTTTGTGTTTCAGATTCTCTTTCTTATTCCCACCCTCAGCCCCATTTAGAAATCACATATGAAATTATGCAAAATATTTCCATAAAAGTCATGTTGTGAAAAATAAGCATAGATCTCCACTCTAATTAAAAAAAAAAAAAACAACCTCAAAAATAGAGAGAAAAAGAGTAGGGGAAAGAGACGAAGGAAGAAAGAGAGAGAAAGAAACAGAGACAGAGAAACAGAGAGAGAATATGCTTCAATCTGCATTCAGAAACAATTAGTTTCTTCTCTGAGTATGGATAGGATTTTTCATCATAAGTCCTTCAGAGTAGTCATGGATCACTGTGCTATTGAGAATAAAAAACTCATTTACAGATGTTCATCCCATAACATTGCATTTGCTTTGTATATAGTACATTTCACTTTGCTTGAGTTCATGGAGGACTTCCCAGGTGTTTTTTGGTTGTTTGTTTGTTTTAGATCATTTCCTGCAGATATGTTATCTCTTCTTGATCTGTATTCCAGATCTGGTTTTTTTTTTTCCCTCATGTTTCAAATTCTATTCTTTTTTCTCATTTTATATATATATATATATATATATATATATATATATATATTTTATATATTTATATATAATATATATATATATATATATTGGTCTCTTACAGGCTTTCCCTTACTAAATTTGAATTTTCAAAGAATTATTTTCTTTTTTAAGAAGCTGGATTTCCTTTTCCAGTCAGCTGACTTTCTTTTCATAATCTTTTTGTATTCTTTGGATGGTTCTTTTTGTTGTTATTGTTAATTTTGCTTCAATCTCATTTGATTTTTTAAAGCCTTTTTTGAGTTCTTCTAAAAAAATTTTTGTGGCCAAGCAAGATTTTAACATAACTCTTTGGTAGTAGACGAGGCTTTTTTTGAAAATTAACTTCAATTTTCTTCTCTGAACATCAATCTAAGCCTTCTCTATTCCCATAGTATGTTTCTATGGTTGGGTTCGTTCTCCTTTACCTGTTCCTATTTTTTTTAAATGAGAACTTTTAAAAGTGATATAAGCACCTTATTAGTTTAAGCATCTTTAAATGAGAATTTATTAGTGTAAGTTCCCTAGCACTTGTCCTGAGACCACAAACCCTCAAAGATTCAGAAGGATACTGGGAGAGAGAGTTCAGCATGGAAAAGCAGGGAAATACCAAGCACACCATTCAAAAAAAGTGTTAGTTGGATTAAGGAGAGGGAATGGGGTTGGTGCTGATTCTGGAACTAAAGCTGTAGATGTAAGTAAAGGAAAGAAAATATAGTTCATATTTTAAATAAATAATCTGGGTAGATTTACATAATTCTGGAAAGGACAGAGCAATTCCATAACAACTATATGCAGAAACTTAAAAAAGAAAAGTAGATTTTCCACAAGGCCATATATCTGTTAAAAAAAATAAGCAAGATATTTATATAATGAGGTTGGGGGGGGGGGAAGTTGATGCATTCTAGAAGAGAACAAGGACATTAGGGAGATAATAACATGACATACAAGTGAATTGGATTTAAGTGAGGGAGGGCTATGCAAAGTCAGGTGCCTCACTTTCACGTCCAGACCCATCTAAGTCCAGTGACCAGATACAGATCAGGATGACTGAAGATGGTTCTGGATGCAGTGGAAGACTGTGGCCTTTTTAAGCTAAGTCTTCCACAGGTCTCAGTTTGACCAAGGCAGCACCAATTCAGTGATTCAGATTAGGTAGCAATTGAGGCAAAGAATCTCCTCTTTCATCTAGGCAAAAAGAAAAAAATATAAATAAATAAATTAATTAATTAATTAATCTGGGAAGAGAAGACCCTCAGAGTTTCTGGCCAAACCAGAAATAACTGCTAGTTACAGTCAATCTGAGTAAATCAGGATCAGACAATGACCAAATGGGGCTTGTCCTAGAACCTACTGTTGGCCAATTACAATCAAATTGGTTTTGGTTTAAGATCTGATCCTTAAGAAAGAAATCTAGCCAGCAAATCCCAAGATATCATGGGAGGTTTCCGAAGTGCAAAAGGAAAAATTTTCTTTTAAGAGCCTCTATAGATATGGGTATAAAGCTTGGAAAAGAACTGGAAGGAGGACAAAGGCTTAAAAGAGAAATGTTCATACAATACCCATAAGTACAATAGATGAAACAAACAACTCAATGAGACAGAAAATGTAAGAAATTTGATATTAAGAGCAACTGACCTAAAAGAACATGTCAAGAAAATGTAATTTATACATCAATGAACTCTTTTAAAAATTATTACCCTCAAAACAAATCTAATATTATATTTCAAGAAATCAATGAAAACTGCCCAGATTGATCAGAATTAAAGGAAAAATAAAGATCGATTTCACTGATTACCTCCTCCTTGGGAAGAAAATAGTTAAAGCCCCAGAATGGCATAGTAAAGATCCAGAATACCTACATCAAATTAAAAAAAACATACCAAAAAACCATTCAATATCATATAAAACCTGACAGATTTGAAACTTAATGAAGAGAGATACAGAAATATAATCTTCTATATTGAAAAAGGTTTACAACCAAGAATAATTTATTCTGCAAAGCTGAGTTTAATCTAAAAGGGAGAAAATGGACTTTTAATAAAAGAGAAGGCTTTAAAAGAATTTCTGATAAAAGACCAAAGCTGAGTAGTAACTTTGAAATACAAACACAAAAGTGAAGGATAATCTAGAAAGGTAAATTTATCTGAGACAATGACTGAGTCCATATGATGCTGTAGTGACAACATTATAATATGAAAAAAAGAAAGAAATTTCCTTTCAGAACTTCAATGTGTTCAAAGAGTATTAAGTGAGTTAAATAGGAAAAACAGGTCCAACATATGTAGATTGATTCTACTGGGAGGATTTTTAAAGGATGGGTAAAAGGAATACAAAAGTGAAGAAAGGATTGTGAAGAGGATAGCAATTGTTATTTCTCATCATTGGTGTGCATGACAACAAAAGTATATAAATGTGGAGGAAAAGGTAGAAGTGGGCAGATACCAAATACATCTCACTATTACCTGAAATGAAAAAAGGAAATTGATCATATACACATATACTCACAAATAGTTTAGTGTAGAAATAGTGGAAACAAGCAGGGCTAGGGTTAAGAGGATAAACAGTACTGGGAGGGGATAGTCTCAAATATGCTAATCCTGAAGATAAGAATTAAAAATCAGAAGGTGAGGAAGCAGAGAACTAGAATATAAAGTGATGGCCCATTAAGTTTGGGGGTGGGGAGGACAGCTGAAGTAGTTGTGATATAAGAACATAATGCAGTAGTATTGTGCCATAAGAAATGTTGAAAATGTTTTTTTTTTGTATGATTTGTATGATTAGGTACAGATTGAAGTGAGCTGAATCAGTAGAATAATTTATGCTGCACTAACACTATAAATTAAAGGAGAAGAAAAGGAACAGAAAGGAAGGAAGGTAAAAAGAAAGGAAGAACTTTGAAAAATATGAAGAATCAGATTAAGGGATTGACAAACTATACCTGCAGAGGATCTAGGAGAAGCCTATTAACATGTAACACTGCTAATAAACTCAAGGTGCAGAGATAAATATTTTTGGACATTTTGCTTAGCACTTATTGGTTATAAGTTTGTTTTTTCTTTTTAAATTTTTTAACATTTCATTTTAATATTTTTAACATTTAACATTAAATTAAATTTAACATTTAACATTTTAACATTTTTCTTTGTTTAACTGGATAGAAGAGAAAGCAATAATGATCATTTTAAAGGATCATTTTAAATATACATAAAATCTACATATGGATATATGCATATAGATATGTATATGTGTGCAAATATTGCACAGAAAGGAACCAAAGAAAATTCAGAAAGAAGCAAAGGCAATACAATTTTGAAAGTAATCTAAAGAATTATTCTGTATGATTTTTTTTTTAATTTACCAGTATGTACTGGAGATTTATGGTTTCATATGCATTCCTCTTTTTATGTCTGCTGTATATATGGAAATTTAAAAAAAATAAAGTTATCACATAAACCAAATCTGCATTATTCTCTTAATAGTTACCACTCCACATACTTTGTTCTTAAAAAAATGAAATGAGATTAGTGTGGAAAACCTCTTCCAGAGGAATCTTTATTGGCATTTTATTGTCATCATTGTCCTTGTGTTTGTTCACTAGCTTTTCATATTATTATAATTCTAGAATTTTGTTATGAATGGAAGTCTTGCTCAAACAGGCTTCCTGTTTATAAAATTCATTTCATGGTCATATTCAGGTTGCTATGCAGTTGTTGTTGGGGGGTTTTTTGAGTGTTTTAAATTACAACATCTGCCCTTCTCCAATTTTTAAATACCTTGCTCTATAAATTCAATTCGTTTCAGTAATTATTAAGTGCTTATAAAAAGCACTACATTCTGCATGAATGTTTATGGCACCCCTCTTTGTAGTGGCTAGAAACTGGAACCTGAGTGGATGCCCATTAATTGGAAAATGGCTGAATAAATTGTGGTATATGAATATTATGGAATATGATTGTTCTGTAAGAAATGACCAATAGGATGATTTCAGAAAGGCCTGGAGAGACTTACATGAACTGATGCTGAGTGAAATTAGCAGGATCAGGAGATCATTATATACTTCAACAACAATACTATATGATGACCAGTTCTGATGGACCTGGCCATCCTCAGCAATGAAATCAACCAAATCATTTCCAATGGAGCAGTAATGAACTGAACTAGCTATGCCCAGAGAAAGAACTCTGGGAGATGACTAAAAACCATTACATTGAATTCCCAATCCCTATATTTATTCCCACCTGCATTTTTGATTTCCTTCACAGGCTAATTGTACAATATTTCAGAGTCTGATTCCTTTTGTACAGCAAAATAACGGTTTGGTCATGTATACTTATTGTGTATCTAATTTATATTTTAATATATTTAACATTTATATTTAACAACTGGTCATCCTGCCATCTTGGGGAGGGGCTGGGGGGAAGGAAGAGAAAAATTGGAACAAGAGGTTTGGCAATTGTTAATGCTGTAAAGTTACCCATACATATAACCTGTAAATAAAAGGCTATTAAATAAAAAATAAAAAAAGCACTACATTCAAAGACAAAAATAAAATAGTTATTACCCATAACAAACTTAAGCTCTACTGTTATCTTCTCCTTCAATCATCTTGAATGTGGATCCCCCAATGTTTTAAAGACATACACATGTCTTTATATGTACATGAATACTTATATCTACATATGCTTGTTTTTTGTTGTATAGCATTGTACATATGTATGACTATATACAAGCATACATATATGTACAATGCACACCTCTATTTTCCACATTCCATAGTATACAAGGTCTATGTCAACTTTTTATCCAGCTTTATTTTTTTTAGTGACCATCTAATTTCTTATGCACAATATTAGCGTCCAAATGTGGTATTTCCATTGTCATAAATGATTAAGATAGCCTATTATTGAAATACTGACAAATATTTTCCAATTTTCCTTCTTGTCATTCTTCTTCTAGTTGCATCCTTAAATGCCCTCAGGATAATGTAGCTTAATTGGTTCCTATGCCAAGCTTTCTGTAAGTTCATTTTTCCCTCTACTGCTTTTGCTGTTTTATGAAGTGATATCTCCTCACGTTCTTCTCCATAACATTCTGCCAATGAGTTTATATTCTATATTGTTGTTCTTCTTTGCTACCATGCCTCTCAAGAGATATGCCATCGAAAAGATCAAGTGTTTGCTGGCTGTGGAAAAGTTTTGTGAGTAGAATGTTGTTCATTCTATTAAAAATGAAGCTGTTTTTAATTACAATTAAAAATGAAATCCAGAGCCATTAAATTCACAGAAATAAAGTCTAGAAATAACACAAATCTGTTGTTCCTGAATTTATTAATAAGGATATATCTTCTTTATACTATTCTAGTATATTCTACTATTTCCAATCCCTTTTGCTCATTGTGCTGTATTCAACCTTTTCAGAACCTTCTAAAAGGCATAGACATTAAAAACTAAGTTTCAGTTATACATATATTGTAGTTTGACATTGTATTATATTTCCTTTTTTAATCTTTCTTGTTAGATTATACTTTATGCATTTGTGTATTAAAAACTGGGGTTACCTGTTTTATTTCTGATTATCATATTGCATAATCTTTTGACCTAAAAAGATAGCTTAGATTACAGAATCTAGGAATGAGGAATTTTTAAAAACAAACTACATAACTTTTGGCTCATTCCTCAATCCATAATTTTTCCTGAGAACATCAAAATTTTGTTTATCTACCGAACTACAGAAAAGGTAAAGAATTTTCAGCTCCCGTATGAACTCATGTGTAATAATACAAAAGATTTAGGACCAGTTTTATTAAAACAACTCTCCTCAAAAAGAAGCAGAAAAAAGATAGGAGCCTCCCCAAAATTAATCACAACAACTCTTTTGCCCCTCTCCAATGGACATCCAACTTCTCAAATAATTGTACATATGGACTTCTACTATTATATCAGGACTATTCTCATGCCCAAAAGGGGAAAACACCTGTTATTAAAGAGTCAGTCTTCTTTGCTTTATCTACATAGTTCACATAACATGTAATACCGGCAAAAGCCTGGACCTGGATTTGCTTGATCAAATTATGGTTCTTATGCTTGAGAGATCTCAGATCTAGTTCCCATTTGGTCCAGGTTCCAAATGCCTTCATCTGTTTAGAGCAAAAGAATGGTTCCAGAATTACTTTACTTTATTATAAAATCACCACTAATGGTGGTGACTAGGGACAATTCTGGGAAGATGATGGGATAGGTTAGGAAAATTTCAAGCTCTCCCAATTTTCTCTACAAATAGAACAAATTTGCACCTCAGGGCTCAAATAGAGTGGTGAAAAATTAAGACTTAGGTCAAAACAGGGATCTTCCTGATGCAACTAGCGAATATGTAAAGAAAGACCAGCAGATTAACCTGTGTAACGTACAAACATCTCCAGGATAGCGCCATAGAAACACCTGTGAGGAACCTGGGACTAGTTGAGTGTGGCTAGAGCCTCAACAGGAATCATAGAAACTTTCACCTTCTGGACTGTTTGTGGAGTCAGGGTTTGAGTCCAGGAAGATTGAGTGAAGGTTCTGGGAATGCCAGGCCCAGCTGTGCTGCTGAGATGTAGTTCTGAATGAGAAGCAACCAGCACCCACTGAGTGCAGAGGCTGTGAGGCAGGGACTCTCTTTACTGCAGGCACTTTCTGGAAGGAGGACCTTTTGGTTTAAGACTCCTGGTCAGAGGAGAGAGCTGAAGTAAAGCTAGAGGCATTATCCCCCCACCTCAGGATTAGAGGTATTTAAACTAATACCTCCAATTTTAAAAAATGAACCAGCAAAAAAAAAAAAAAGAACTCCACCACAGAAATATACTATAAAAACAAGAAAGACTGGGGTTCATCTTCAGAGGAGGATTTTGAAGTATAAAAAAAAAAGCTTCTACCCCAAAGAATAACATGGTTCCCTGCCCAGAGAGAAGAAATCAAAAAAATTTAAAAATCAAATCAGAGACATTGGGAAAAACTAAAAAACAGAAAAAAACAAAAAAATCCAATAAAAACAAGATTAAGAGGAGGAGGAAAGTTAGTCCACTAGAAAAAGAGAAACAGAGTCTCAAACACAAAAATAACACTTTGAAAACTAGAATTAGGCAAGGAGAGGCCAGTGAAGCTAGGAGAGACCAAGAAATAACAAAACAGATTATAAAGAATGAAAAAATAGAACAGGATCTAGAGAACAGATCAAGAGAAAATATAAGAATAACTGGACTGTCTGAAAGTTGTGACCAAAAAATGAACCTTGACACAATAATGCAAGAAATAATCCAAGAAAATTGTCCTGAAGTGATAGAACACATGTGGAAAGTAGAAATAGAAAAAATCTACCTATCACCACCTCAACAAGCACACAGGAATATTGCCAAATTTCTAAACTCCCAGATGAAAGAGAAAAATTTTCAAGAAAAAGAAAACAAAAAATTCAAGTATGCTGAAGCTACAATTAGAATTTTACAGGACTTATGAGCAACCACAATCAAAGACTGGAGGTCCTGAAATCATATCCACCAACAATGAAAAAAACAGCCTATCGCTAAAAACATATCCAGCAAATTATCTATAATGAATGAAAAAAAAAAAAGTGGACATTCAATGAACTTGCACATTTTCAGGACTTTCTATCAATTGAAACCAAACTTAATAGAAATTTAAACATATAAGAGCCAATATCAAAGATCAATTTCAAGGAATTCACCATGGACAAATGGTTTATAATTTTTTTAACATGTGAAATGTATATTGTATGTTTAAGATTGACACCAACAATAGGACAGCTCAAAAGAAAGATTGGGGCAGAAGGGTTGGAGACAACATGGTAGAGAGTAGACCTATCTTTATCTAAGCTCCTACTTGTGTCCCTCAGATCAGCACTAGATCAAGCCTCTGAGTTGGTTTTGGAGTGACAGAACTTACAAATATTGGTTATGTAACCAATTTACAGAAGAAGATACTTTGGAAAAACTTCAGAAAAGGTCTGTTTCAAATGGGCAGTGGGGAGAAGACTGAGCCAGGACACAGCCCAGGGATCTGGGGCAGGGAGCCAGGGCTTTGTGGGGTCCAGCATTAGGAAATCTACTGGGTTGCTCTTAGGCTGTTCTGTCCTGGTTACAAGCTAGTGGATCAACAGATTAGCAGTGAGACATCCAATACAAATACAAAGGGCAAATAGTGAGCCTCTGAACCCCCCAAAACATGGAATCTGGCCACATCCATCCAGTACCAGAAGTCAGTTAGCAGCACCAACCCCAGGGAAACCTAAAGCAGTTGTCATCTATGGAGGAAGCTTGGGAAAATCTCCTTTGCCCTAAGAGTAGACCGAAAATGAGCAAAAAAGCAAAAAGAACTCTGACCATAAACAGCTTTTAGGGAGAAAGGGAAGAACAGTCTTAAGACTTTGAGGATCACCACAAAGGGTGAAATAAGTAGGTCTCCATTTCACAAGGCTCTCTTGCAAGAATTCAAAAAGAGTTAGAAGAAAAAACAAGGCGAGAAGAATGGGCAGAGAGGGAAACAAAGGGTGCTGGAAAGCAACAAAGGAGGGATCCCTAGGTGGTTAAGTAATAGCAAAGTAAGTTAGGAGCAAAATTGAAGGGTCAGCAGGGATAGGAAAGAGGTGTGTGTGTGTGTGTGTGTGTGTGTGTGTGTGGAGATGTGTGTGTTTGCATGTATGTGCATGTATATAGCTATATATGCATATATTGATATAGACTTTCTTAACTATAGACTTTGTGGATGATTTGAGACTTAAAGGAAAAATGAAAAGAAATATAGTATGTAGGTGGACAAATAGGAAAAGTGTTTTTTTTTTTTTTTTTTTTTAGAATCTGGATAGAGCATCATGAATTCAAATTTCATGAAAAAATTGACCTTGGGATAGAAGAGACCATGAAAAGTGAATCTTGCACATAATGTTCCCTTCAATATGTAAAAATGGCATTAGGAACAAGAAAGCAAATAAGAAAATGGTTCACAGAAGAAATTATACCAATGTTAGAAAAGAAATTCTGAAAAAAAAAATTATCATGTTCCTCCTCTTTGAGATGAAAAGTGACTGCAAGAGCTAAGAGATCTAATGTTCTGTTAAGATGATAGTTGTACTTAAAAAAATAGTTCAGGGCTTTCTAGAACATCCCCTTTCAATGTCTGTACCTGTGAGCTTTCTTTAATATGCCAGAACTCTGTTCATAGGTAACATTGTAAAGATTTTTTCCAAGAAAAATGTTGGATGATTCTGAATATATACTGTAGAATTAAATGTTGGTACATCTTCATCTATTTTAATTCAAATCTGTAAAAGAAAAAGTGGAAAAATGTATGTATTGTGAGACTCCTTGAAGGGAGGGAGACTGTACAGCCAATGAAGAATAGCCTTGTCTTAACATAAATAGACAATCTGAAGAGAATGAGATTTGTTCATTTTATGAAGAATTTTGATGATTTGTCATGAATTACAACATTACCAACCTTACTGCAAAACAATACTGGTGTTTTCTGAGATATATCAAATGATTTAAAATTTTTGAAGTATATTTGCTTATCTCATTTAATCTTCTCCCAAAACCTGTGAGGTAGGTTTTTATTATTATTATTTTATAAATGAGAAAATTGAGACAGAGAAGTAAATTGTCTTGCCCAGAGTTATACATTTAATATGGATCTAAGGCAGGATTTGAGCTTGTTTCTGTAACCTGGATATTTGCAAGTGACCATTGGCCTAGCAATAGCACTAATATATTGGTCTGTATCCTAAAAGTGATAAAAAACAAATAAAAAGGAAGTGGACCTGTATATATAAATATGTTATAGCACCTCTTTTCAGGTATGAAAGAAATGAAAATTGATGATATGCCCATCAAATGGGGAAGAGAACACATTATAAATTGTGATTATAATGGAATACTGAAAATACTGGAATGATGAGCAGAATTTTCTCAGAAAAACCTGGAAAAACTTTCATGAGCTGATGCAAAGTATATATACTGAGTACAGAGTAGCATAGCAATATTGTAAGATGATCAGCTGTATACAATTTAACTATTTTCAGAAATACAATGATCCAGGACAACTGAAAGCCTTAAGATAATGAATGCTATCCATCCCCAGAGAATGAACTGATGATGTCTGAATATAGATCGAAGAATCCATATTTTTACTTTATTTTAAGGTGTTTGGGGGTTTCTTTTGTCTATGTTTGGATATATGTATTCATGTACTACTGCACTGGCCTTGATATAAAACTTTAAATCACTGAAGTTGTGGGCTTATGTTGCTTTCTTGCAATAGAAGGACATATAACATCTGCTTGAGCAATATTCCTATTTCTTTGTATTGCAGATTTTAAATTTTCTATACTTTCTTATAGGAATTATATACTTTACTCCCTTGACCTTTTTTAGCCACTGACTGTCTTTATGTCAGGAAAAACAGCTACTGTAATGAATCTGAAGACACCACAGTCAAAGGGAGCTCTGTAGACAGGATAATCTATTTCTTTCCTTCCCTGAGCAATTTACCTTAGGGAAAAAGCTTATTTTTTGTGCTACTCATTTCAGAGCCTAACAGGTAGCTTCATCTCCCAATGCATCACTGTAACACTGCTCTAGGACTGCAGTTTTCATATCCTATTCCTAATGTGAAAATCAAATTATATTTGTTTACTGAACACATCCCATGTGAATTTAAAAACCTAAGTTGTCAGCAAAATGATCATCCTCCCTTGGTTCCCGTGAATCATCACTAGAGGGAAAGCATCAAAAATCCATATGTACATTTTTCTACCATTCATAAGTTAATCCTTGTTCAAGAAGGAAATGGATTCATATTTTCAAGAGAGAAACTACATTTCTCTAACTTAACCTTGTAAAGAAAACATTCTCATGCCTTTTCTCCCTGTGTATCTGAAACAATGTATATATTGTCAAAGTGTCTAGAAACTACAGTGATAAATGTTAAACGTATCATTGCGAAGTTGTTAGGAAATAAAAGGATATTGTCAGTCAATATATTACTGAGACTGCATTGAATGTACCATTTTGGGCACTATAGAAAATTTCAAAATCCAAAGAAAATATGTTCCCCATCATGCAGTAGTTGATAAATTAAACTAGCTAATATCTTCTTTCTTGACAAAAAAGCCAAAGTGAAAGAGTAGAAGTAGATGAGTTGGAGTTGTTCTGATTTGGTATTTATAAGGGGGATTGATAATTTTGCTCAAATTTCCTAAGATCTCAAGGGAATAGAATGTATTTGAATCCAAACAGGCTCTGAAGGAGCTAATAAAAATCTAGGGATTATTGGTAAAACGAGGTAATACAGTGGCTAGAGGACCAGATTCAGAGTCAAGAAGAACAAAATCTAAATTTAGCCTCAAATACTTAATAGTTTTGTGATCTTGAACAAATAAAGCATTTAATCTTTATCTGTTTCAGGTCCTTCATCTATAAAATGAGGATAATAATGGCATCTACCATTGAGGATAAAAATTGCAATATGTCATTCAATCATTTCAGTTCTCACTGACTCTTTGTGACCCACTTTGGGATTTTCTTAGCAAAAATACTGTAATAGTTTGCCATTTCTATCTCTAATTCTTTTTACAGATGAGGAAACTAAGGCAAGCAGAGTAAAGTTACTTGGCAGGCTCATACAGCTATTAAGTATTTGAAGCTATCTTTGAACTCAGGAAAATGAAACTTCCAGAGTCCAGACCAAAACTCTATCCACTAACTATCTAGCTGCCTAAAATATGGAAAGTGCTTTATAAACCTTAAAGTGTCCTATAAACCGTGTTATTATTTTCCAAAATAATAAAATTCCAAAATAAAATTCACTCTTATTGACATTATTATTACTATGATGAGGACAATGATGAAAATGAAGATGACAATTACTACTACTACTACTACTTTACAATCTCTCAGTTCTCTCTCTCAAAGTTAGAATTCAGTCATATAACAGCCACAACTGCCAACCATGTATAATCTGGGATTATAAAACTATTCTGATTTTGCTGTTCTACTTCCTTATATTTCTGTTGTATAATGCACCATTATACAGAATTAATCGATCAGGGATTTTTAAAATAATAGATCCTTGTAGAGGGCCTGAACTATGGGACAAGTATACTTGAAACAAGGTGTTAACTCAATGGAATTGATGAGATGACTGTTCTCTAGTTCACACATATACTTAGTACTTAGTATTAAGTTCACATATAATCAGTATGCTGTAATGATGTAATTATATATATATATATATATATATATATATATATATATATATATAATGGTTAACCAAGGACTGGAAGACAGACACTCTATTTTTGACCTTCCTCTTGATGGCTCTCCTGCCTTCTGCACTGAAGTCAGACTGGCAGACTGCTGAGGAAGACTGGGTCTTACTATGACAGAAGCAGACTGTGAAGGGGACAATAAAGACCTTGGATTCTATTCTTGTCCATTTTCATGGTGTCTATCCTGCTGAGACCAAGGCCCTTCCAGAAGACCTCCAGAAAACTAGCCCAGACATTATATTTTGGCGCCTGAACATGGACATAAGAATTTATACTCATCAGTTTGACTGACAGTCCTACTGTCAGTACTGACAGTTGAACTGCTGAGTGTAAATCCTTACACTCGGGATTCTCAACTTTATTCTCTGAGGAGAATAGAATTGTATGCAGCTAGGACTACTGAGAGGTGAAATCTGTCCATGTCTGGCCTATGAATCCCTTACCTCCAGGCACAGTAGGCCTGACCATTTCACCTCCTGAGAGTACTTACAAAACAGTGTCCATCCATACACTGATGTGGGAAACTGGGGAATGTGTAGATAATATCCCAGTCACTAATATAGGTAGACAATGTGTGACTTATCAACCAGGAGAAGTAGTAGCATCAGGTTTACTGATACAGACTCCTGATAGACAATTTGGTGATATTTGCCCAGATTTTGACTCCCAACAACAGAATCCAGGAATATTCTGGACTTCAGCTGTGACAGCTGAACGACCTATGGTCACTGTCTATATAAATGACATACCATTAGAAGGATTGGTAGACACAGATGTAGATCAGTCATTAGAGGTACCAACTGGCCCAGTTACTGCCCAAAGAGTAAGGCAGACACCTATATGTCTGGCATAGGAAGATCAATAGAAGCTGAAATTAGTGCTGCTCCTATGAGATGGACATTTGAAGGTTAAACAGGAGTTTTTACTCCTTTTGTAGTTAAAAAAAAAATCCTCATCAATCTGTGGGGAAGAGACATTTTACAACAATTAGGATTGCAACTGAATACTTTGACTTTTTAGGCAGGGCTGCTCTTGAAGGCCAAGTACAGGCAATAGTAAAAAGGAGAAACAGAGACATCAAGAGATCCAAATTTAAAAGAAATATTTGTTCCTGTACCATAACTGAACTCACCAAATATCTCTACCTATTTCTTCACTTTCCCCACAACCAGTACTTATTAATCCAGTTACTGACACAGAGAAGATGTTTAATAAATGCTTATTAACTGAATTGAGAATAATTATGGCCAATATATTTTATATTGTTATATATAGCAATGATGATTTTTTTCCTGATGCCTTGTGATGGATAGAACAATTATTTTAATGTCTTGAGAAACTTATCTGTTTGAGATCTTGTATATATACCTATTAAATTGTCATGACTTCCATGAAAAGAAATGCTTCATGTTTCAGAAGCTAGGAACAAAAAATATTGTTTATACTTGATAAGCATAAATAAATAGGTGAATTAAGCTATTCTTTTAAAGATGGCAAGACAATTAGTATTTGGATAACAACTAAAGAAACTTCAGGCTCTTCAAGTTATGTGCAGTGAAAATTGTGCATTCTACCATTATTTTTGTGACAGACTGATTGACTTTAGTGCTTATTGTCTTTTATTTCCTAGCAACCATATAGTTATGCATTTGACAACAATTACTCTAGTTGCTAGGGGCTCTGACAACATGTTCATAGTCTCAAATACTTAGGGAGAAATGGCATAAAAATATACCTTTATAAGGTAAAGGTAAAGAAAAAAAGGTTTCTGTCTACAAATCATGAATCTTTTCCCCATCTTGATTGTCACTGACTCCTTAGAATAAATCACTGAA